>NC_138555.1:65951922-66339422 GCF_964273705.1 Natrix helvetica | reverse complement strand
CGGAGACAGAAGATGAAGATCTTAAGGATATCATGAGTACAATCTTAGCAGAATATATTAAGAGAGATAAAGAACAGTTGTGGTGGGATATGGATCTGGTTTACAGGATTAACTCAGCATATGCCAGAACACATAATGTTCCAAGGGAAGTACATGTTAAATTTCTTAGGAAGACCACGAGGGATGAGGTGCTAGGGGCCCAAAGGGTGGGACCACTAAAATATAAAGACAAATAAATTACCATTCTTAAGCAAATTCCGAAAAAAATAAGAGATAAGAGGAGGAAGTATTCCTCCTTATCAAATAAATTATATAATAAAGGAGTTTGGTTTAGATGGTTATTGCCAGAAGGAATGTTGATCTTCTGGGAGGGAAATAGAATTAGAATTAATACAGTTGTGGAGGCAGAGGCCTTCATTAAAAAACATAGTGCCCTCCTAGAGGACGAAAATATAAGAGGTAGTGAAAAAGGTGACAATATACAAGACATGAAGGAGGGAGGGGCCGCTGCTCCGCCTGGGGACAGGGGGGAGGGAACAATATTGAAAAGACTCAGGTCACAAAAATAAATGTATTTGAAATATCATTGTAATTGTTGATACATTAGAAAGTGGCAAAAGAGATGATTGAGCACATGGTTGATACAATGTATAATAAGATGCTGTTTCTGCTTATCTTTTATATTTTGTTTTTTCTTTTCTGTAAAAGTTGTGAGAATTGGAGAGATTTCTACCTCTAGCACGATGGAGTTGCCAAAAATTTTTGTATATCTACTTACCCTTTCCCATAAATTTTTAAAAATCAATAAAATTCTTTTTTTAAAAAAAGTTACTTGAGGAGAGAATGATGTTCCAGGGAAGAACACTATTTTCTGAGGAATAGGTATATGTTATGTGACAAGCTAAATAAGCTGCATAGCTATTCTTTTCTGATTCTGCCTTTTCCCCAACTTTGTATGGGATTTAAAAGGAGTCTAAATGCCAGCTTCTAGTCCTCTAACAGTACCATTAGAACCACAGTTCAAAATTATAGCTAAGAACAAGCTGCACATATAGAATTCTGGGTTCCTGACTGCTGAACGATTGACAGGCTGGAGACGGACTCAGAAGAAACAGTTATATACATTCAAGAAACACAAGAAAGGCATTTTTCTCCTAATAAGAAAACATCTATATACATTTCTAACATGAGCAACCGGTTGGTACATATTGTCCATAGATCCGATCTGGACCAAATATAATTGCTGGCAATTCCAGCAACTATCACAGCTGCTGGCACTGCCAAGGCAAAATACACAACTACTTTCTATGCCCAATCTCCTTTCCACCACTCACAGAATGCTTTACCTGATTAATTCAAGCTGAGACAACTCAAGATTAGCTTGAAAAACAGGTTTCTTTGTGAAGAGTTCCCCAAGGATGCAGCTAGGAAGAAAGCAAAACAAGCTAAAACACCAATAGCAGAAATTGGGGATTTGCCTGGGGTGGGTGGGGTGGGGGTGGATGGAGGGTGTGTGTGTGTGTGGCAAGCTTCTCTTGGCTGCCTAGGGATCTTATTAGATAACCAGCAAATTGCCAATGAAAGGTGCATGCAAAGGAGTTTATCTACTTTTACAGAGCAGCATTTTCCCATTGCCTTGTGGAATAGTTAGGTCTTCATCATTTCTGCAGAAAATTATTGCCATGAACAGTAGTAATATTTCGGTTCACATTTATAAAAAAGAACAGTAGAGTATCTTAAACCTAAAGGTTCTTTTTTAAGAAATGAGCTCTTGCATGTGCTTGTGGCTACTGTCCCAAAGAAAACAGTAAAAAATGATATTTATCATACTTACTTAAGGTGGATCAAAAACAAATGCCATTTCAACCACACTATGCTTAAAATTTGAGGTATGAGCGACTGCAGATAGCAGCCACAAGCTAACATCAAAAATCAAAAAATGAAAGTGTCACTGGCTTACCCACAGCTCCAGACATCTATAGCTGGTGTGTAACGCTCCTCACCTAGCAGCAACTCAGGTGGTCGATACCATAGTGTAATGACTTTATTGGTATATGGCCGGCTAAGTAGAAAAACAATTATATAAAATAACACTTTAGGCTCAATTCTGTAAGAATCAAAGTAAACAGATGGTGCAATCAACAGATTAATTATTATTTAAGTAGCACTTTTAAGCCACTAGAAGTTTTATCTAAAGTTGTCCTCAAGCCCTATCAGAGCATTCGGAATGAAAAGTGATGAAGATACAGTCATAGAACACAATGTTTCTGTGTACCTATATATCATACTTCAGAGACAACAAAAAATAATAAATTGCCTCTGATCTCACACAAACATTCCTCGCTCTACAGAAAACTATCACATATCAGGAGATCAAGGCGGATGCCTTCATTGGCAGAGAAAGATAGGTCAATGCTTTCTCTCTGGTTTTAGGTTTTTAAACAAAATTAGGAAAATCACTGCTTTTATGGTCAGGGATCTAAGGCTCAGAATAATTTGCCTAATGGCTTCAATCAAGTTCAAGACAGGTGTGTTAGAATTAAACAATAAATTTAGTTATAAGTCCAAAACACAAACAAGATTAACAGGCAATAAACAGGCAAAGACAGTGCAATCAGCTACCTCATTAACACCACTGACTCAAAAAGAGAGACAACAAAGAGAATTCCTATATGCTTGTATGCAAGTACAATTAACCATAGGCACATGGCTATGCCCACTTCACAGCAGCCAACCCATCATGGGGCATTTATCGTTGACTGTATCCAATAGGAAGGCAGAGCAAGGACACATGGTTACTTGTCCTGCGAAGTAGGTGCAGCTATGTGAACCATGGTTAATTATCCTAGACGGTGCAAGTGAATTCAATAAGGTTTGTACAGACGTCCATCCTGGTGTATTATGTTTAAAATATATAGTCATGTCTACACGCCTCTTAAACATCTTACCTTTCTTCTGAACTGTAAAGTCGGGCAAGACCAAAGTCTGCTAGCTTGATCTGCCCACTGCAAAAAATAATAATGGACATTTAACAATAAAGTTTTACACAAAAGGGCAACAATACATGAGATCTCCTACAGAAATGGTCTACACAAAGTTATTCTACAAATGTATAGATATAACTCTATTTTCCAACTAAAATATATCTTTTATAGAGGTCTTGGGGGCAGGAAGAATGCATGGAAATACTACTTCAAGTCATCTACTAGTTCCTTGACTTTTTTCTCTTTCCAGTGTATGGGGGGGGGGGGGTGGATATGCAGCAGGAACAGAATTACAAATGGTGAAGGAAGGCAATTGAGAAATAGCCTCAGAACTTTTAAATTATCAGGACCAGATCCAATAGCTCTGCTGAGGCCAGCTGCACTTGGTCTGCTCTCTCTCTGAACTGTTTCCATAATAAGAACTACTATTTTAGTCTTTCCTACAATGTATTTTACTTTGTAAACATGAGGTTGGGAATCCAAAATGTAACTGTCTCACCCCATGGGAATGGCTCACCCCACCCATGCCAGCAGCAGAGGCATACTGTGGATGACTGTAAGTAGACCACAGTTACCTTGAGGTAAGAAAGGTGGCCTATAGTATTTATAAATAAATAAATATAAATAAATAATAAAATCCCATCAGCCAAGGAATTTCAGCTGGCAGTATCCAGGAAAAGAAACTTCTCTGCCATGGCTCCTGCCCTCTGGAACATCCTACCCCAAGGTGAGACTGGTTCCCATCCTCTGGGCTTTTCGTAAGAGCCTTAAGACCTGGCTCTGCCAGATGGTTTGGGAACTCAATAAGGGAGCTTCATGCTGGAGGTGGTGGACTAATTAAAATCTAATCCCACCTCCCTCCCCCGTGTATCCAGCTCCCTCCTTTGCCATCTTGTGTTAACAATTTTATCTGTGGTGTTATTTTATAATTCATGATTTTAAGGTTTTTATGTTGTAAGCCACGTTGAGTTGTTGGACACGAAATGGGTGGCAAATAAATTTCATTAGGATAGAACAGAACAGGGAATGGGAATAGAATAGAATAGAATGTTCTGAGAAGTTTTCTGGCTGAGGTCAGATTAAAATATGGCGTTCAGCTCAGCTGTTGAGCAGCACGGGTGATCAGCTGTTTGGCAACAACAGTGCTGTGAACCTGAAGGCACAGGTAACTGAGGGCACCCAGAACCAAAGCTGGGGCCTAAACCAGAGCTGTGGCTTGACCGCAAGGGTAGGACCAAGGACAGTGATGGCATTGGTGGCCGCGACAAGTGTCAGACTGTGGGGATGGAGCTGAAGCTGATACTAGAGCTGACCAAGGGTGGCGCTTGCGCCAGAGGCTTGGAGTGAAGTCCCACAGTTGAGACTGATGCCAACTGTTGGTGAGGGCAATAGCAGCAGCGTTTGATACTGGGTTGTGCAAAGAGCCCCACAGGTGAGGACTGAGAGTGGTGGCGATGAGCGGAGACTGGGCGGTCCCATGAGGACTGAGGCCAAGAAGCAATGCTGCAACAGGGCCTGAAGACAGGGGCCAGCGCAGTGGTGGGTTACGACTGGTACGCCCTGGTATGGGCATACCGGTGCCTGCTGGGAGCACCAGGTACCACTCCAGTACGGTGCTCCGGAAGGCCCACCCGCCCGTCCTTACCTGTATTTGAGCTCTTCGGGGCTTCTGCGCACTGAGTGTACGGCGCCTGCACGACGCTCCACCAAGCAGCTGGAGCATCACGGAGGTGTCACGGAGTGTCGCAGATGGTAAGTACATGTGTGCGTGCGTTCATGTGGTGGACGCCGGGCCCCGTTGCAGCGTAACGGTTGCAACAGGATCCGGAACCCACCACTGGGCCAGTGAGTTGAAAATGTTGGAGCTGGTGACTTGTGCCTGGGGCCTCTGCAAAAGCAGTGGTGGTGGTGAAGGGCTGGCAGTCCAAGAGTGGGACCCAGAGCAGGTGTTACAAAACCATCGATGGAGCTTAGTGGCCCCTAGGAAATATTTTGGAAGACCTAAAACCAAAAGTGGAGCAGGTGACTTGAATCCGTGGCCAATACCCAGTGGCCCTCATAAGACTAGGAAAAAACTTGAGGGCAGTGTGGGCTCCCCAAGCAGAATGGGTCAATTTTCCACGGTCAGCTTGGTGAGACCAGCTCATCGCCAAGTTGCCGCAAGACAACTCCACACAGGCAACTTGCTGCAGGGACAAGTCGCCGTGGGCAGCCAAAGGGAGAGCCAGGCAGGCATGCGAGTGAGCAGTTGGACAGAGTGGTGGCCAGGGGCGTCCCATTTTCACACAACCCTCTGCTGCCACCGCCCTGCCAAGCTCCAGGCTGAAGAGGACGGCAGTGGTGGTGGGGTGTGTGAAAATGGGACACCCCTGGCCACTGCAGTCTCCAGCCTCTTCGGCCCACAGCTTGGTGCAGTGGCAGTGGTGGAGGGTATGAAAATTGGAAGCCCCCAGGTGGTACCACTCTGCACTCTGCCCATCCACTTTTTAGCTGCCTGCAGTGAGTTGTCCCTGTGCTGAGTTGCCTATGTATAGTTGTCCTGCGGCAACTTGGCAGTGGGGAATTGGCAGAGGAGACTTGGTGGTAAGCTGGCCAAGGTGAGTTGGCCGCCCCCCCTCCAGGTGCATTGGACAAGAGAGCGGTGGCTATGCTGGAGACAGACTAAGGGCCCTGAAGCACTTGAGTCCACTCTTAGGGTGAGAGCCTAGGAGCGGCTAGTGTGTTAGGGTGGGATGCTTGAGGCCACCACGCAGAGTGAGAGTTGGGTGGATGAGTTGGTTGAGTCTGTCCTCCCTCTGGCTGGCCAATGCAAAGAACCAACTAAGGAGGGAGAACATTGGGGGGTGGGGGGTGGAGGAGTGGGAGCCAAGTTGGCACTGACAGCTTGACCTATAGTGCCATGAGGGCTCCCTTCCTCATCCATCTTCCCAGGATGTCTGATGGAGTGAATGAGACTGGCTAAAAGGGGATGGCAGAGCCCTTTGCTCCTAGAGGAGGGAGATCAAGGTGGGAGGAATCACCTTGAGGGACCTGGGGCAGGACAACGCATCAAGGTGCTGATAGACACGAGTTGCTACAGGAGACAGAAGGCAGGCCATTACAGGGGAAGACACCCCCAATGTGTAGTACCAGGCCCCACAAGTTCACTCCCAGCCCCTGGACAGCATACCTTTGGAGGCCCTGTGGGGTTCAGCTGCTGCTGGTGAATGCCAGGTCAGTCAATAATAAGGCTCCCCTGTCCCTGATGGGCAGGATCGCAGTTATAAAAATGAATATATTACCAAAATTTCTTTTCCTATTTCAGAATATTCCCATTAAATTAGAAAAAGGTGTCTTCAAGGATTTGAATCAATTGGTTTCGAAATTTATCTGGCAGGGAAGAAAACCAAGAATAAAACTTAAGGCTATGCAAGGAAAAGGGAGGATTTGGCGTACCAGATTGGGAACTCTATTATACTGCGGCCATATTAACATGGCTAAGGGAATGGATAATGCTGAGAAATAAAAGATTACTCAAATTGGAAGGCCATGACCTCCAAGCAGGCTGGCATGCCTTCCTCTGGTATGAAAAAGGATCTGCACACAAATATTTTAGTAGACATTACATCAGACAATCTCTGTTAATAATATGGAACAAAATTAAACATGACCACTATTATTAAAGGAGGAGGAGCTTCCTACGAATGGCGGTCGTCCTCTGAGCTCCAGGAACACCATGGAGCTCCCGACCGGGTAGGGACTGCTGCCGGCCCCCATACCATCGAAGGGGGTCGAGAGTTGGACAGCCCGACCACCCAGGCATGTTTCAGGCTAATATTAGCCCGACAGGGTGGTCGGTGAAGAGCGGAGAGGAAAGAGGCTCGGAGGGCTGTAAACAGCAAGGAGAGAGCAATGGCGATGGCGTGGTGCGATTGCGCAGACGGCGCTGGCGCCGAAAACGCCGAAAGGAGAAGCCGAAAAGCCAGAAATGCCAGAAGAGGAGTAAGGAAGAGGGGGTGAGAGGCTCCGGAGGCCCCCAGAGACCCAGAGACATCAAAGGGCTTAAGGGGGAGCAACGGGATGCAACAGGACATTGGAATAATCAGCTGATAGGTGAGAAGGGCTGGGAAGCAGCCAGAGGCAGAGGCAGTCGGAGGATCAAAGGGAGATGCCTGCGGCGGCAGACGAAGGGAGGGAGCCGCAGCCAGGGACTCCTGGGTTATTTTATCATTCCTGGCTGCTCCCATACCCCTCCAGCCCCCCCCATCCATTGGGGGGGGGCTGTATCCACCTGGAAACAGCTAAGCTGAACTTTCATCTACCCTCCACTATTTTTGCTACCTTTGCCTTCCCCCTACCACCTGGGATATTTAATCATTTCTTGCCTTCCCCCCCCCTGCCTCCAAGTACCAAGTACCACCTGGACACTGGAATATCCCCTACCCTCCATTGAGACTCTTCTATTTATTAACTTTCTACCCTCCATTCCACCGAGACTCTATTAATTACTAACTTTGCATCATCTACACCCCTACCCTACTGGGACTATTACAACGTTTTAATTTATTCGAGGTCTGATCTGCTCCGCCTGCGGGAGGCCCCTCTTTCGCAGGTATGGCCCTTGGCTCTCTCAGGGGCCAGCCTTGATGACGGGTTTGTGAACCCCGAGAGGTGGAAGAAGAGGAAGCTGAGGGGCTTTTTAGCTAAATGTTTTTAGCTAAATGTTTTATATTGTTTTTAGGGGGTTCTGGGAAGGGAGGGGGGGATAACCAGGCCAGGAGGGAAGCCAGTGCCAGACGAACAGGTGAGTCCAGGAGGGAAGTGAGCGGAGTGGGGGGGGAGAGGGAACAAGTTATTCCAATAGAGGGTTGTTTGATTACAACGGTCGCGGGGAGGGGGGGATGCGAGGACAAAAGAAGATTACAAGGTCGGTTGGGAGACCGTGGCTGTTGGCTACGCCCGGTCGTTTGTACCAACCCCCGCAACCTAGGTGGCCAGGAACTACAGAGCCCGGGCCTACGGCTGATGCTTTGCAATGCAAGGTCCGTAACCAACAAGGCCCCCCTCATTAATGAGCTGATCTCTGAGGGGGAGCTGGACCTTGCAGGGATAACGGAGACCTGGTTGGGCCACGAGGGTGGTTTACCCCTCGTGGAAATGTGCCCACCAGGTTTCCGCGCATTCCATCAGCCTCGGGCCCTGGGTAAGGGTGGTAGGGTGGCGGTAGTTATACGGGAAGGTCTAGAGCCGAGGGAGTTCACTGTTCCTCAGATATCCGGGTGTGAGTCCCTTGGTGTGAAATGGGGTCCAGGGAGGCAGTTGGGTTTGCTGATTGTATACTTGGCTCCTCGCTATACATCAGCGGCCCTGCCCGAGCTCCTCGAGCTGATCTCGGAGACGGCGGTTGAGATCCCCAGGCTTGTGGTTATGGGGGATTTCAACCTGCCGTCGACGGGAGCAGCGTCTGAGGTGGCTCGGGAGTTCATGGCTTCCATGACAGCCATGGGCCTGACCCAGTTAATTCAGGGCCCCACACACGAAGGTGGCCACACATTGGACCTTGTTTTTGTATCTGAGCAGTGGACGAGTGATCTGGGTATAGGGGACTTTGTTGTTACACCCCTGTCATGGTCGGATCACTCATGTCTCCGGCTGGACTTCCCTGGCGCTACCCCCCACCGCGAGGAGGCGGGACCAGATGGTCCAAGCTGGTACCGCCCCAAGCACCTGATGGAGCCGGATAGGTTCCAGACGGAGCTTGGGCCATTACCTGTAGCCCTGACTCGCGCTCGGTCGGAGGACCTAGCGGCCGCCTGGAATAGGGCGGCGGCTGGGGCCTTGGACCGGGTTGCGCCTTTGCGACCTCTCCTGCGGCAGCGACCCACCCGGGCTCCTTGGTATACCGAGGAGCTGAGGGTGATGAAGCGCCATAGGAGACGTCTAGAGAGCAGGTGGAGGTCCTCACGCTCCGAATCTGATTGAACACAGGTAAGAGCCTATTTACGGACCTACCTTGTGGCATTAAGGGCGGCCAAACGTAGATATTGCGCTGCTCTTATTGCGTCCGCGGATAACCGCCCTGCCGCCCTGTTTAGGGTGACCCGCTCCCTCTTGTCACAGAGGACGCAAGGGGCACCCTTGCAGGGCAGAGCAGAGGAGTTTGGGGAATATCTGCAGGATAAAGTCGCTCAGATCCGGAGCGGATGGGCCCCCCTCAGTGGACCGGACGGGCCGCCAACAGCGAGTCTTGTGAGACCATTCTGGGAGGAGTTTGATTCTGTTGCCCCCGAGGATTTGGATAGGTTGCGTGGACGGCTGCGACCCACCACATGTTTAATGGACCCGTGTTCCTCCTGGTTGGTACTGGCATCTTGGGAGGTGACCCGAGGCTGGCTTCTGGGCCTGGTGAATGCCTCATTGGGTGAGGGATCCTTACCAGCCGCCTTGAAGGAGGCGGTGGTGAGACCCTTACTTAAGAGGCCTGCACTCGACCCAATGGAGCTAGCTAACTATCGTCCAGTCTCCAACCTTCCGTTTTTAGCGAAGGTTGTCGAGAATGTGGTGGCGCAGCAGTTTCCACAACACCTTGACGAATCCGAGTATCTAGACTCACGCCAGTCCGGCTTCCGACCCGGGCACAGCACAGAGACAGCCTTGGTCGCGTTGGTCGATGATCTCTGGAGGGCCAGAGATAGAGGTTGTTCCTCTATCCTGGTCCTATTAGACCTCTCGGCGGCTTTTGATACCATCGACCATGGTATCCTATTTTGCCGGTTGGAGGGGATAGGAGTCGGAGGTACCGTTTTGCGGTGGTTCGGCTCCTACCTCTCCGACCGGAGGCAATGTGTGTTGACAGGGGGACAGAGGTCGACCCCGAGGCCACTCACTTGTGGAGTGCCACAGGGGTCGGTCCTCTCGCCTCTCCTGTTCAACACATATGTGAAGCCGCTGGGTGAGATCATCCGTGGTTTTGGGGTTGAGTATCACCTCTACGCTGATGATACTCAGCTGTATATTTCAACCCCAAACCACCCCAACGAGGCTGTTGAAGTGATGTCCCGGTGCTTGGAAGCCGTCGGGGTCTGGATGGGGGACAACAGACTTAAACTCAACCCCTCCAAGACCGAGTGGCTGTGGCTACCGGCACCTCGGTTCAGCCAGCTGATTCCATCGCTGGCCATAGGGGGCGAACAATTGCCCCCTGTGGAACGGGCGCGCAATTTGGGCGTCCTCCTTGATGCCCGGCTGTCAATGGATGACCATGTGGCAGCCGTGGCGAGGGGGGCGTTCCACCAGGTTCGCCTGGTGCGCCAATTGCGCCCCCTACTGGACCGGGATGCCCTACGCACGGTCACTCATGCGCTGGTGACGTCCCGCCTGGATTACTGCAACGCTCTCTACATGGGGCTGCCCTTGGGACGCGCCCGGAGACTGCAGTTGGTTCAGAACGCAGCCGCGCGGGCTGTGATGGGGAGTACGAGGTACTCCCACGTAACACCTCTCCTGCGCGAGCTGCACTGGCTACCTGTGGTTTTTCGGGTGCGTTTCAAGGTGCTGATTACCATCTTTAAAGCGCTCCATGGCACGGGACCTAGTTACTTGCGGGATCACATCCTCCCACATACATCCCTGCGGCCAATTCGCTCACACAGGGAGGGACTTCTCCTGGTGCCGTCCACTAGGCAATGCCAACGGGCGACACCAAGGAGTAGGGCCTTCTCTGTGATGGGCCCAACCCTCTGGAATGACCTCCCCCCCGACATTAGAACCACTTCTGACCTCCGCTCCTTCCGGCAAAAATTGAAGACTCACCTGTTCCGATTAGCAGGCCTGGCATAATTACAACTGTCCCTCCTGGCAAATGTATTATTATCTGGTTATCTTAGGGTTTTTTAATCTGTTGTGTCTGTTTTAGGGATTTTTAAAAAATTATATTTATTTAGCTTTGTACAGTTCTTTTAATTGCATTTTAACCTCCTCCAAACTGTACATATTTAATTTTTTATTGTATTTTGTGATATTCTCTATGGACTGTACACCGCCCCGAGTCCCTTCTGGGAGAGGGGGCGGTCTAGAAGCACCAAATATAAATAAATAAATAAATAAATAAATAAATAAATAAATAAATAAATAAATACTATACCAAAATACCTATTTGGCTATCTACGATGGAAGCATACATACACCCAAATTTAATCAACATGGAAAATATAGTCACATATAAAGAGTTATTGAACAGGCAGGGGGAGATCAAAACTAGATCAGAATTGACATCACAAGGAGTACAAGTAGAATGGTGGTCTTATTTACAGATACAATCAAGGTATGCACAGGATAGGAAGAACGAAGGTATTGCCAAAGACTACACAATATTAGATAAACTGTTGATACAGACAGAAAACAGACTGATCAAAGTGCTGTATAGATTCTTGTTGGAATATAAACTAGAGGAGGAACATGTCAAAGAAACCATGGTCGCCTGGGCGAAAAATTTCGGTTACAATGTGGAATTGGCTAAGTGGGAAAAACTTTGGATACTTAATCAGAAACTAACAAGGGTTACCTGTTCACTAGACTAGACAAATCCAATTACTACAACTGTTCATGTGTTTTAGCCTCCAGCCCCCTAATCATCTTTGCTGCTCTTCTCTGCACTCTTTCCAGAGTTTCAACATTCGTTTTATAATATGGTGACCAAACCTGGATGCAATATTCTAAGTGTGGTCTTACGAAGGCATTATAAAGCCTTATTAATACTTCATGTGACCTTGATTCTATCCCTGTTAATGCAACCTAGGATTGCATTGGATTTTTGGCTGCTGCCGCACATTGCTGGCTCATATTTAAGTGATTGTCCAGTAGGACTCCAAAATCCCTCTCACAGTTACTGCTACTGAGCCAGGTTTCACCTAATCTGTACCTGTACATTTGTTTTTTCTTGCCTAAGTGTAAAACCTTACTTTTCTCTAAAAGTAATTTTCTTGTGAGAGCAATGGCAACATGATCTGGTGGGAGATCTGTTGTTATCCCCACTGTCATGGTCAGATTATGCCCTGATATCTTTTCAGATTCTCTTACGCCACCCCCACCCACCCACCCTCCTCAGGGAGGCTGAACCCATTTGAGTGGTCTGCCTACAGCAACTGATGGACCCAAATCGGTTCCAGAGGGAACTGGGGGATATCCTGGGGGTCTTGCTACATGGTCCTGCTGAAGCTCTGGTTATATCCTAGAACGAAAAGGCAGCCAAGACTTTGGACAGGATTGCGCCTGTGAGGCATCTCTTGACCCATCGCTCCCAACCCTCCCTGTGGTTCATGGAGGAGCTGCGGGTTCTGAAAAGGGCAAAGAGACACCTAGAGCACTGCTGGAGGGATGAATCTGACTAGACATGACTTAGAGCTCCTATTAAGGCCTACCTTGTGGTGGTAAGAGCGGTGAATGTCAGTTGGTCTTACCTGAACTGCATGTCTCGAAGATGGCGTGGGTGTAGTCACACATGGGTATTAACACAGCCCTTTTGCCCTGGAGGCTGCGGTAAATCTTGAGGCCACACCTCCGTACCTCCTCTGACCTCCCAGATTAACCAATGGTCGTAGCACAGAACCTGGAAAGGAAGGGACAGATTAAAAAACACACATCCTTCCTGCCTGGTCCCTGACTGACCGCTGAACTAACTCAGGCCCCTGGCGCGGGGCGCCCTAACGGGGGGGAAGTGACTACTCCCACGCCATCTTCGAGACATGCAGTTCAGGTAAGACCAACTGACAGTCTCCGAAGTGAGGTGTGGGAGGAGTCACACATGGGACATACCAAAGCTAGATGTCCATGGGAGGGATCACTGGGCCTGAGCCCCACGAGACTCTAGAACTCCCTGGAGGACCCTCCTCCCGAAGGCCGCCTCCGCGGAGGCGGAGGCATCTAGCCGGTAGTGCCTGATGAATGGCGAGGGGGAAGACCAGGCGGCAGCCCGGCAGATCTCCTCGATAGGAGCCTGGGAGGCCCAGGCCGCTGAGGTGGCAGCACTTCTGGTGGAGTGCGCGGTGATGCCCTCAGGAACCTGGAGTCCTCGTGCCTCGTAGGCCTTGGAGATGGCCGATCTGATCCACCTGCTGATGGAGGCTGGGGAGACCTTGGCTCCCCGGGTGGACGGCTGAAAGGAGACGAAGAGAGCCTCAGAGCGCCTGAAGGGCGCCATGCGCTTCAGGTAGATGCGCAAGGCTCTTCTGACGTCTAGGCGATGCCAAGATCTCTCTCCATCCCTGGAAGGCTGCGGACAGAAGTCCGGCAGAACTATCTCTAGGCCTCTCTGGAAGGGAGAGTTGACCTTGGGCATGAACGCGGGGTCCAGTCTGAGGATGACCCGATTGTCTAGGAATGAACAGAGGTCCCTTCTGCTGGAGAGAGCGTTAAGCTCTGATACCCTCCTGGCCGACGTGATGGCAATCAGGAAGACTACCTTGAGGGTCAGGAATTGGAGGGAAACCTCCTTCAAGGGTTCGAAGGGCGCCTTGGTCAGAGCCTGGAGGACCGTGGGCAGGTCCCAGGTCGGGAATCGATGGACCACAGGGGGCTTCAGATTCGCAGCCCCTTTGAGGAAGTGCTTTAGGACGGGGTGCTGGGATAAAGGCGGGGCGTCCACCCACCCCCCCCCCCGACTGTGGAAAGGGTAGAGACCTGCCTCCTTAGAGTGCTAGGGGCCAGACCTTTCTCTAGACCTTCCTGAAGAAAATCCAGCACCTGGGGCACGGATGCCGCAGCTGGGACGATGTCCCTCGCTTGGCACCAATCCGTAAAGGCGACCCAGGAGGCATTGTAGATGCGAGTAGTAGACTGTCTCCTGGACGCCTTGATGGTCTTAATGACCTTCGCGGAGAATTGGGCCCCTCTCAATTGCTCCCGCTCAATCGCCAGACGGTCAGATGGAGCCACTCCGGGTCCGGATGCTCCAGAGACCCCTGGATCAGTGTCACCTCCCCCTGCGGAATCCTCCAATGAGGCGTTGGACAGGTCCACCAGGTCTGCTAGCCAGGGGCGGCGTCGCCAGAAGGGGGCCACTAGGACCATCTCTGCTCTCTCTGTCACTAACTTCCCCAGGACCCCGGGAATGAGAGGAAGGGGGGGAAAGGTGTAGAGACCGGGCGGCCAACTGCAGCGAAGCGCGTCCGTGTCCATGGCGCCTCTGGATGGGAACCTCGATCTGAAGCTTGGCAGCTGGGCTTTTGCTGGAGTTGCGAAGAGGTCCACTGTTGGGCGGCCGAACTTCCTGCAAATCTGTTGGAAGACGGTGGGATGGAGTTGCCACTCTCCGTTGTCAACCGTCTCCCTGCTGAGCCAGTCCGCCTGCTGGTTCTCTGTCCCAGAGATGTCTTCCGCTCTGATGGACCAGAGGTTCCTTTCCGCCCAGTTCCCCAACCGGAGAGCCTCGTCGCTCAGGGCCTTGGAGTGGGTGCCTCCCTGCCTGTTCACGTGGGCCTTGGCTGCCACGTTGTCCATCAGGACTAGGACATGATGGTTGGTCACCGTAGTCCTGAAGTGGCGTAGAGCCAGATGGATGGCCCTGAGCTCCAACCAGTTGATGTTGTTGCGCAGGTCTGTTGGAGTCCAGCGGCCCTGGGCTATCTGGGCCTCCAGGTGTGCTCCCCAGCCGAACAGGCTCGCGTCTGTCGTGAGCATCTTCCTTGCTGGTTCTCTGAAGAGTGACCCCTTGTCTAGGGCTGGGGTCAACCACCAATGAAGCAATAGGAGGACCTGGGTTGACACTCGAACCTTGAAGCTGGCGTTGCTCGTCCCGGCTCTCTGGTGTGGGAGAGGAAACCACTGGAGCTCCCTGGGCTGAAGGCGAGACCAAGGCACAATCCCTATGCAAGAAATAAATTTCCCCAGGAGCCTGGAAAGAAAGACTACAGGGACAGAGCGTGACTTGTGAATCTCCTGAACCAGCTGAACTATGCTGTCCCTATGTTCCCGGGAAAGGAAAACCTCTCCAGACACTGAATCTATGATGGTCCCTAGGTGTTGGAGCCTGGTAGATGGGGCTAGATGGCTCTTCTCGAGGTTGATCAAGAACCCCAGGGACCTTAGCGTGTCGATGGTGAGACCCAGGTCCTGCTTGGCAGTGTCTGGGTACCTGGCTAGGACAAGGATGTCATCCAGGTAGCAATGGAGACGGACCGGGAAGGAACGAAGGTGACCCGTGGCCACGGCCAGGACCTTGGTAAAGGTCCTGGGAGCTGAGGCCAGCCCAAAGGGGAGGGCTCTATACTGAAAGTGGCTGCCCTCGTGGGAGAATCTGAGGAATCTACGATGTTCCGGGGCGATTCTGATATGCAGATAGGCTTCCGTGAGGTCGATGGAAGCCAGATAATCGCCCTGTCTGATGCCCTCTAGGATGGATCTCAGCGAGGCCATCTTGAACCTACGGTAGACCACTCTGGAATTGAGGAGTTTAAGGTCCAAAATGGCCCTCCACCCCCCTGAACTATTGGGGACCAGGAACAGGTTCGAATAGAATCCGGAACCTTTCTCCCCCTCTGGTACCCTCTCTATAGCCATGATGTCTAACAGGTGCTTGATGGCCTTGGCCTTAAGGCCCCGTTTGGCCGGATCTCTGGACTTCAACTCCCCTTCCTCTAGATCCGAAGCCTCACTGGCAGTGGAGGGGGAGGGTGACCTGGGTCCTCTGGTAGCAGATGACCTGGGGAGATCCTGGTGACCCCTAGACTGGTCCCAGGAAGTTCTACTCCTAGAACCCTGGGACTGGTGCTTCATGCCAGAAGCAATCCCCTGGGCAATGGCCCTGGCTAACACCTCCTGGAAGCTATCAGGAAGCTCTGGGAGGGAGGGATGCAGTTCTGGGGGTTGCAAAAATCCCCTGGATTCAAGGGATTGTGGCGCCAGCCGGTGCCTGGCAGGGCTGAAGGCCCTGCGCCCAAACAGGTCTGCTCTAGCCTCCGATGGATGGGCAGGCGATAGGGGGGGGGGGGGCGGTAGGGAGCTGTGCCCTCTGCCTGAGCCCCTTGGGGAACCAGGGGATGGTTTCCTGGCCTCCTCCAGAGCAGGCAGCCTGCGGGGGGAGCGAGATCTGGAAGGAGAAGAGCTGATGGTGGCCCTGAACCTTCTTGAGGAGGCCCTGGTCATCCAAACCTCCTGGCCAGAGCTTCCCTTCCTATGGGGCCTGGGGGTGCCTTTTTTGGCGGGGGACCTCCCTCTGGTGGCTGGGGAAACCCCCCTGGAGGTCCCCTCACCCGGATCCGAATCACTGGCTGGTCTGGGCCTGGCACCCCCACTCCTCGCCGCCTCCGCCATCGTACTCACGGTTACGCTGTTCACCGCCTCCTCTCTTCTTGCCGGCCTCGCTTGCCTTGTGCTTTGCCTGCCTAGGCTCCGTGCCCTGCGATCCCTGCCACCGATCTGCGGCCTGACTGCCGGCGCACCGCCTGAACAGAGCCCTCCCCGGATTACCGGCGGAGTTGGGGCCTACGAAGCCTCTTCCGGCTTCGGCAGTACTCTTCTGAGCGCTTTCGGCGTCCGTAGAAGGCACGCCGGTCACGTGCTCACTCACGTGCTCCTAAGATAGTGGAGGACCAAGATGGCGGCCGCCGATCTGCGACCCGATCTCCTGGAGCTTGGGAGCACTGGGGGACGAATCCGCGGAGTCCCCGGTCCTCCGATGGCTTCCTGGGGGCGTGGAGCCCTCCGAAGCGCACCCACGCGGCGCAGGGCTTGCTGTCCAATTACGCAACTGTCCGGTCACCTGGGTTTGCACTAGCCAGCAGCGCGGCTTGGCTAGCGTCGCTGAGCACATGAGGAGGGGTGAAGCGTCGCAGAAGGTAAACTGTAAAAAATCCTGTTGAAATAATTCTTGTAGAAATAATTCTTGTAGAAAAAATTCCTGTAGAAAAAAAACCTTTGTCTTCGAAGTGAGGGAGAGTCAGGTAAAGCACTCCTTCTGGGCTGAAGGCTGAGGTTAATCTGGGAGGTCAGAGGAGGTACGGAGGTGTGTCCTCAAGATTTACCTCAGCCTCCAGGGCAAAAGGGCTGTGTTAATACCCATGTGTGACTCCTCCCACGCCTCACTTCGGAGACACACCATTATTTTTCTTCCCTTATTGCGTTCATAGACTGTCTCCCAGCAACCCTATTCAAGATAACCTGGTCCCTCCTAGGACGGGGGCTCGGGTGATCATCTTCAGGGCCACACAGAGGAACTTGTTGAACGCCTGTCAGACAAAGTCACTCAGATTCGTTCCCAGTTGGAACCCTTGTGTGATGTAGGTCCATTAGAGATGCCTGGGGAAAGGTCTTACCCGATTATCTGGGAACAGTTTGATCCTGTTGGACCTGATGAAGTGGACAGGGTCCTCGATGCTGTCAGTGCAACCACCTGACAATTAAGACTCCTGTCCCTCCTGGCTGGTGAAAACCTCCAGAATTGTGACAGTCAGGTAGGTTCAGTCCTCACTGCAGGAGTGGATGTTTCCAGGAGCTTTCAAGGAGGCCCTGGTTCGTCCCTCCTCAAAAACCCATCCCTTGATCCTACCTGTCTGGACAATTTCTGTCCAGTCTCCCACCTTCCCTTTTTAGGTGGGAAGCTGCCTTGCAACCACCTTCCCTTTTTAGGGGAGGTGGTAAAGAAGGTGGTTGCCTGGCAGCTTCAGAGGGTCATGGATGAAACAGATTATCTGGACCCCTTCCAGTCAGGTTTCAGGCCTGGTTATGGGACAGAAACAACATTGGTCGCACTTGACGATGATCTCTGGTGAGAGCGGGATAGAGGTAGTACATCCATCCTTGCTCTCCTTGACCTCTCAGCAGCCTTTGATACCATGGACCATGGTATCCTTTTGGTCTGGCTGCAGGGTTTGAGGCTGGGTGGTGCGGTTTTGTGCTGGTTTTACTCTCTTCTCCAAGGTCAGCCCCAATCGGTGTTGATATGGACTTAGAGGTCCAACTGGCAAAAGATTGTACCTTTTTCTGAGAGAGACACAAATCCTTTTCTAGAATTGTTATGATATGGATTACCAAAAATTTGATTCACAAGAAAATTAAAGCTAACATTCTTCCAAAATCCTTTTCTGGTCACAGTCCAATGATGTTACACCTTAAATTTAGATCCCAGTATTTTAAATGGAGATTAAATGACCCTATTTTGCAGAGACCACAGTTTGTCAAAGAATGCAAACAAGTACTCCAAGACTATTTTAATAACAACCTGGATAATGGAACTAACTTGACAACAATTTGGGACACTTGTAAAGCTGTGACACAAGGTTATTTTATACAATATAATACATTGATTAAGAAGAAAATGGATGGAAAAATTCAAAAAATGCTAGATGAAATTAAACTCAAGGAAAGAGAATGTCAAAAATCACCAGAAGACTGTAATAGTCTCAATCAATTAAAACTATTGCAACAACAAATTTCTTTCTTGACCATTTCAGATACTGAAAAGAAATTAATACAATACAATACAATAGTAGAGTTGGAAGGGACCTTGGAGGTCTTCTAGTCCAACCCACTGCCTAGACAGGAAACCCTATACCATTTCAGACAAATGGCTATCCAACATCTTCTTAAAGACTTCCAGTGTTGGGGCATTCACAACTTCTGGAGGCAAGCTGTTCCACTGATTAATTGCTCTAACGGTCAGGAAATTTCTCCTCAGTTCTAAGTTGCTTCTCTCCTTGATTAGTTTCCACCCATTGCTTCTTGTTCTACCCTCAGGTGCCTTGGAGAATAGTTTGACTCCCTCTTCTTTGTGGCAACCCCTGAGATATTGGAACACTGCTATCATGTCTCCCCTAGTCCTTCTTTCTATTAAACTAGACATCCCCAGTTCCTGCAAACATTCTTCATATGTTTTAGTCTCCAGTCCCCTAATCATCTTTGTTGCTCTTCTCTGCACTCTTTCTAGAGTCTCCACATCTTTTCTACATCGTGGTGACCAAAACTGAATGCAGTATTCCAAGTGTGGCCTTACCAAAGCATTATAAAGTGGTATTAACACTTCAAATTGAAATATACAAGAGTTTTTTGAACATGCAAATGAAAGGGAGATGGCTGGTGCATTAATTAAGAAAACAGACAGAAAAGGTACAAAGCTAAACTTCAGGAAGGAAATAAGACATATATGAATAATAAAAATATCCAAACACTCTTTTGGAATTATTATACTAATCTATAAAAGAAACACCAAGTTCCACTAGACCATATTGATGATTATACAGGTGAAACTCCAAAAATTAGAATATCGTGCAAAAGTTCATTTATTTCAGTAATGCAACTTAAAAGGTGAAACTAATATATGAGATAGACTCATTACATGCAAAGCAAGATAGTTCAAGCCGTGATTTGTCATAATTGTGATGATTATGGCTTACAGCTCATGAAAACCCCAAATCCACAATCTCAGAAAATTAGATTATTACATGCAATCAATAAAACAAGGATTGTACATAGAACAATATCAGACCTCTGAAAAGTATAAGCATGCATATGTACTCAGTACTTGGTTTGGGCCCCTTTTGCAGCAATTACTGCCTCAATGCGGCATGGCATGGAAGCTATCAGCCTGTGGCATTGCTGAGGTGTTATGGAAGAACAGGATGCTTCAATAGCAGCCTTCAGCTCTTCTGCATTGTTCGGTCTCATGTCTCTCATCTTTCTCTTGGCAATGCCCCATAGATTCTCTATGGGGTTCAGGTCAGGCGAGTTTGCTGGCCAATCAAGCACAGTAATCCCACGGTGATTGAACCAGGTTTTAGTGCGTTTGGCAGTGTGGGCAGGTGCCAGGTCCTGCTAGAAAATGAAGTCAGCATCCCCATAAAGCTCGTCTGCGGAAGGAAGCATGAAGTGCTCCAAAATCTCCTGGTAGACAGCTGCATTGACCCTGGACTTAATGAAGCACAGTGGACCAACACCAGCAGATGACATGGCTTCCCAAATCAACACAGACTGTGGAAACTTCACACTGGACCACTGAGCAACAGACCAGGCCTGTTTTTCTTTAGCCCAGGTAAGACGCTTCTGACGTTGTTTGTTGTTCAGAAGTGGTTTGACAACAGATTTCGACTTCCGGTTTCTGAGGACAACGGACATGTCGTCCTCCGTTCGCCGTCTTGGTGGGCTCCCCTTGATCTAGGGGGGAGCACAGGGTGCCTCGGAGGGGCATCCTGCCGAAGGGGCTGCTTGCTGGAGCCCCCTGGAGCGGCGGCGGCCGCAGGGCAGTTTCCAGCTTTGCCCTAGGAGCCGGGAGGCGCAGGGGGTGCGCAGCGGAGCTATCATGCCCGCACGCGCCTTTGTCGTGAGGAGATCTGAAGAAACGTTACACGTGAAGGCTACAGCTGAAGTGCGGTGAGAGGGGAGTTCCCCCGGGGTCTCCTTTTTTTCTGAATAAATAAGTAAATAAGGATTAGCAGCTTTCTTAAGATTCTTCGATCTTGGAAAAGTGTTAAGATTGGAGAGGGTTTTTCCCCCCCCCCCCCTCTTGGAAAAGCGGCTTTACACGATCTCGCTCTCGGAGGAGAGAGAGAGAATTGGAAAAAAAAAACCTTTTGATATTCACTTCTTTCAAGCAATGGGACAATGACTTTCTAGAACAATCGCGAAAGAAAGAATGTGAGCTGACTTTATAAACTATGCATGGAAACTTTTTGAACTGTTGTTCTCTGATCCTCTGGGATGGCTGAGCCAAAATGGCTTTTCTTCCCCCTTTTCTACTGCCTTTATAAATGAACTGTCTCTTTTGAAAAATTTTCTGGGTTGGAATTATTATACCCCAGTGAATCCTAGAGGCATCTCTTATTATACCCTTCCTTGGACTGGGAAAAAAACAAGAAAAAGGTTAAGGAAACAATTGGTCCATTGCTAGGAGAAAGTGGCAAGGTGACAAGCAACAGGGAGAAAGCAGAACTATTTAACTCATGTTTTGCATCTGTCTTTACACAAAGGGATAAAACAGTCCAACCGATCAAAAACAGCACCACAAAAATCAGATTAGGAACACAAATTGAAATAGGGAAGAAAATGGTAAGTGAGCACCTGTCTACCCTAGACGAGTTCAAATAACCAGGACCGGATGGATTACACCCCAGGGTTCTGAAGGAACTAGCAGATGAGATCTCAGAACCTCTGAACTATATCTTTCAGAGATCCTGGAACACCGGGGAACTACCAGAGGACTGGAAAAGAGCTGATGTGGTTCCCATCTTCAAAAAAGGGGAAAAAATGGATCCAGGAAACTACAGACCTATCAGCCTGACCTCAATACCAGGAAAGATTCTGGAAAAAATAATCAAGCAACGAATTTGCAAACACCTAGAAGCAAACAAAGTAATAGCCAAAAGCCAACATGGGTTTGTCAAAAACAGATCATGCCAGACTAATCTTATTGTATTCTTTGATAATGTGACAAAATTAGTGGACCAGAGGAATGCCGTCGATATAGTTTACTTGGACTTCAGTAAGGCATTTGATAAGGTAGACCATAACCTACTACTAGATAAAATAGAAGAATGTGGGTTAGACAGCATCACCACCAGATGGATTCGTAACTGGCTGACCAACCGCACTCAACGTGTAGTCCTCAATGGAACGGCATCTACATGGAGGGAAGTATGCAGTGGAGTACCCCAAGGCTCTGTTTTAGGTCCAGTACTCTTCAACATCTTCATCAATGATTTGGATGAGGGAATAAATGCGGAACTCATCAAATTTGCAGATGACACCAAGCTGGCAGGAATAGCTAACACTCCAGAAGATAGGCTTAACATACAGAAGGATCTTGACAAACTTGAACATTGGGCACTATCTAATAAAATGAAATTCAATGGTGAAAAGAGTAAGGTTCTACATTTAGGCAGTAAAAATGGAATGCACAGGTACAGTATTGTTATGGCCCAGCAGGAGCCGTTGGAGCCAACTCCTGACTCCGACCGTGAGGGTCCCTATGAGTCGGCTCTGGAGGATGTGGAGGACCCTGGACAGGGTTCTGACTCCGAGCAGGGATCAGAGGGGCTGGTTGGCCACCAGGAGGCGCCTGAGGCATGGATCAGTGGTGAAAGCCAAAGGGAGGGTGCTCCTGATGTCATGCCTTGGAGCAGTGGGGAGGAGACAAGGGACAGTGAGTCAGACATCAGCAGTGAGTTGTTGGATGCTCGTTACCGGCGCGCTAATAGGCGTCAGGAGCAATTGCGAAGTTACAGGAGGTAATTGCACTCAGCTGATGATAATTAGACTCCTCTCCAGACTATAAAAGGACTGCTTGTGCACATGCCCTTTTGCAGAAGTCAACGCATGAACTGATGTGGGAGTACAGTCTTGTGAGCGTGGCAGGCTGGATGGCTGCTATTGCTTATCAGTGCTGGATTGTTATGAAGGCTTATTTGTGTTGGATTGCTGCCAAGGACCTGTCTGTCTGTAAATAAAGCTGGTGAAGTATCTTTGTCTCAGAGTGTGTGTGTTGGCGGGGGAAGAGGGGGGGGGGGGTCAGAACAAGTATAGATGGTACCTTGCTCAGTAGTAGTAACTGTGAAAGGGATCTTGGAGTCCTAGTGGACAACCATTTAAATATGAGCCAGCAGTGTGCAGCAGCTGCCAAAAAAGCCAACACAGTTCTAGGCTGCATAAATAGAGGGATAGAATCAAGATCACGTGAAGGGTTAATACCACTTTATAATGCCTTAGTAAGGCCACATTTGGAATACTGCATTCAGTTCTGGTCGCCATGATGTAGAAATTTCCTGATAGTTAGAACAATTAATCAGTGGAACAGCTTGCCTCCAGAAGTTGTGAATGCCCCAACACTGGAAGTCTTTAAGAAGATGTTGGATAGCCATCTGTCTGAAACGGTATAGGGTTTCCTGCCTAGGCAGGGGGTTGGACTAGAAGACCTCCAAGGTCCCTTCCAACTCTACTATTGTATTGTATTGTATTATAAAGAGCTAAGATAGATAAAGTGCTAGGACCTGAGGGCTTATCAAATGGATTTTATAAAACGTTTGAAGATCAACTACTTCTTCCAATGAAGGACTCAATGAATTCTATTTTACAAGGAAATTCTATACCTGATTCATGGAAAGCAGCCTATATCTCTTTGATACCCAAGGAGGGACAAGATTTAACTTCTGTGAAGAACTACAAAACTATCTCTCTTAATGATTATAAATTGTTTATATTCATTTTAGCTGAAATACTTTAAAAAGTTTTACGAGATTTCATACATAAAGATCAATGTGGTTTTCTACCCAGAATACAATTAAAGGATAATTTGACAGTAATTGTGGATATAACTGAACATTTACAACAACATGGTAACAAACAGGTTGTGTTAATTTTCTTAGACACATAGAAAGCTTTTGACAATTTGAAATGGGACTTCATATTTAAAGTTGTTGAAAGGATGGACTTTGCACTTGGTTTCTTACAGGGATTGAAGTTCATCTAAACACTCCAGAAAGCTCAGATTATGGTGAATGGAGATCTGACAAAACCATGTGAAATCCAGAAAGGAACAAGACAGGGGTGTCCTCTATCTCCTTTATGGACTGATGAGATGAGAGTGACTCTTTACGGACCAGGTGGATGGACCCGTGGCTGGATCAGTAATGAGCACAGAGCTCCACGTTTACTCAGATGCCAGTAAGGTAGAGGTGGGATACTGGTATGGGCTGGTATTATTAAAGATGAGCTAGTTGGACCTTTTCAAGTTGAAAATGGACTCAAAATCAACTCCCCAACCTACTGTCAGTTTTTAAAAGACACTTTCTTTAAGCAGTGGTACAGGAAAAGGTCTGCATCTTTCAAGAAGACCATGATTTTTATGAAGGACAATGCTCCATTGCATGCATCGAAGTAATCCACTGCGTGGCTAGCCAGTAAAGGCATTAAAGATAAAAGAATAAAGACATGGCCCCCCTCACTCACCTGACTTAAACCCTAATGAGACCTTGTGGGCCCTTCTTAAATGGAATATTTACGGTGAAGGAAACAGTACACCTCTCTGAACAGTGTCTGGGAGGCTGTGGTTGCTGCTGCACAAACTGTTGCTCATCAACAGATCAACAAACTGACAGACTCCATGAATAAAGGCTTATGACTGTTATTGAAAAGTAGGGTAACTATACTGGTCACTATTTTTTTTTTAATGCCAAAAATGTTTCTTTGTAAATTTTTGAGTTATTATTCTCACTTTCACAGATGCAAATTAGCGAGTACGATGGGCAAATTTTCCTTTTTCCTTTAGTTGCATAATAATTCTGCACACTAATAGTTCCCCAATAATTGTGCACACATATTCTAAGAAAGCCAAAACCTCACTTTTACTTTCTTAAATATTCAGGTTTGAGGTTTATTAACAGTTTGGATTGACCAAGAGCACTGTAGTTGTTCAATAATAAAATTAATCCTCCAAAATACAACTTACCTAATAATTGTGCACACAGTGTATACTGATATTGATCAAAGATTTTTCTTTTAAACAGTGGCAGAATGATATATCCAAATTTATTTGCCAAAATAAAAAACCAAGAATTAAATATAAGCTCCTACATGATGGTAAAGAACGTGGTGGTCTTAGTTTGCCCAGACTGTACTATGATGCCTGTTTTTGGTACGGTTAGAAGATTGGATAACTTTGGAAAACTCAAAGTTGTTAAACTTCGAAGGTTCTGATCTGAGATTTGGGCAGCATGCCTATTTGTGGTATGAGAAGGTAAAAGTTAACCCTGGTTTCAAGAATCATGTCATTAGGCAATGGATTGGGTGTGTATGGTCGAAGTACAAAAGAAGATTGGCTGATAAGGTGCCGCTATGGTTATCACCATGTGAAGCATTTCACAGAAACGACTGAACTTTAAAATTGACTGAACTGTCAGAGATGGTGAAATTAACCGCATTGATTAGAGACAATGAATTAGATAAGTTTATAAGAGACTGGCGGCAGTTTGTGGACTTTCTGCAAGTTAAATACAGTAACTGATGGTTATCAGAGGGCTTTGAAGATTAGTTTTACCTTTGGGGTTACCTGTTGACTGATATATATATGACTGGAAAATCAGGGACATATGTTTATGTAACATAGAATTTTTTTATTAAATATAGATGGGAAAGTTTATAATCACTTGTAGACTTGTTATGTAAGGGGAGAACGCATCAGTTATTTTAAATATATTTTTCAACATTCAACCAGGGTGAACATTTATGTTCAATATCAGTGTGAACAATATATTCGTCATTTTGTTATTTTTCTTGTACACGTCTTTTATTATTATTATTAGTGTCTGATTGTTGTTTTTTTCTTTTTGATTTTAACTTTAATTTTAAAATTTGTGGACTGAGAGGTCCATTGTAGCGTGCCACAATACTTTCTTCACTCCTTTTTAACATCTACATGAAGCTGTTGGGTGAGATCATCTGCCACCATGCGATGAGGTACCACCAGTATGATGATGATACTCAACTTTACATCTCCAGCCCCGGTGACCCAAGTGATACTGTTTCTGCCTTCTTGCAGTGCCTGGAGGCTGTGGGAGTCTAGATGGGGCACAACAGACTTTGGCTGAACTCTGGTAAGACCAAGTGGCTTTGGGTGCATGGAGTTCCAGGTTCCAAAACTTTAACTTCTTTAGTTCTGGATGGGGTTGTACTACCCCAGACAGACATGCCATGCAACTTGGAGGTTCTCCTGGACTCGCAACTCCTGCTCAGTGAGCAGGTGACAGTCATAGCTAGGACAGCCTTTGTGCAACTTCATTTTGTGTACCAGTTGGGCCCTTTCCTGGACCGGGAGTCCTTGCTCTGAGTCATTCAAGCCCAGGTCATCTCACAGTTGGACTATTGCAACATGGTCTACATGAGGCTACCCTTGAAGGTTATCTGAAAGCTTCAGCTGGTACAGAACACAGACACACAAGCAGTTCTTGGGGCTCTTAGGGTGGCCCATGTCACACCACTGTTCTGTAAGCTGCACTGGTTACTTTGTTTGCTTTGGGGTCCAATTCAAGATGTTATCACCTTTAAACCCCTTCATGGTATAGGGCCAGGCTATCTGAGGAACCGTCCCAGCCCAATGGGATTGGCCCACCCAATCTGCACCAGCAGAAGAGGCATGCTATGGACACCATTGATCAAGGAATTTCTGCTGGCGGGGTGCAGGAGAAGAGCTTTTTCTGCTGTGACACCCACCTTCTGAAACACTGTGCACCCCGAGGTGAGTTCCACATCCATCCTTTTGGCCTTCTGAAAGGGCTTGAAGACCTGCCTCTGCTAACTGGCTTGGGGCCCCAATAGGGGAGCTGCATCCTAGAAGTGGCTAATGGATTAGATCAGGCCTGTCAAACTAGCGGCCCACAGGTAGGATAACTCACGTGCAGGCCACACCCACCCCAGCTCAGCAAAGGCAAAAAACGTCATGATACATTACAATCTGGCCTGTGACACAATTGAATTTGATACCCGTGGATTAGATAAACCCCACCTCCTCCCTATGCAAACTTTGCTCCCTTACTCTCCATCTTGGTCAATTGAATTTTAACTGAATTTTAAATTTATGGTCTTTATTTAGTGTTTTAGATGGTATTTTTATTGAATGACTGTAAGCCAGCTAGAGTTGCCCCAATGAGATAGGTGGCATAGAAGTTTAATAAATAATAAAATATATTAACTAATACAAACATTCATGACAAATCCCCCTTTGCTGTGCAACTGTATATACATAGATGAGCTGGATTGGATCTTGTGCAATTGTCACTTCATTAAGAAAGGTTTATGTTTGAAACACACTAATAAAAAACTAGCAGCTAATGTTTTATTTATTTATCTAATGTATATAGCCACCTGTTCTGACCCCCTCCGCACGCCTGTGAATAAACCAGAACACAGGCTTGGCTGTTTGCCACTGTTTAATTACTGAGATAACGAATCCTTTGGCTGAGGGCCCAGACAACTCATGTTCAATAGAGTAGCTGTGCAGCAAACCAGATAATTCAAATGAAGCAATGCAGATAGTCCAAACGAACAGACACAGCTAGAATACAGAGATAGATTTTCTTAACTACTAATTCGAACGGTTGTTTCCTGCAAATGTCCCCTCCCAACGCCTCACCTATCATCTCTCTTGGGAGGGGCCAATCCACAACCACCTGTGCTTAATCATCTTCTGTGAGTCTGCCTATGGAGTTGCTGCTTCCGTTTCTCAGCCCTTCTCAATCTAGCATCAGGGACAAACTGCTTTTGATCCTCCCCACTGCTCCATGCCTCAGGCGCCTCCTGGTGGCCAACCAGCCTCTCTGGTCCCTGCTCTGAGTCTGAACCATGCACAGGGTCCTCCACATCGTCCAGGGCAGACTCATATGGTTCCTCGCTATCCGAGTCCATCCGCAGCTCAACCGGATCCTGCTGGACCACAACACTATCCCTCACCGCAGGGTCCTTCCCCCGGGTCTGACGCACGGGGTGCGGCCTCGAGGGACATTGTGCATGGTAGGCCCGCACCAAAGCAGGGGCGTGTATCTCCGTCACATCGGCCCAAGTCCCCCCGTCCAGCCCATCGTCCTTCCAGTCCACCAAGTACTGGAATCGTCCCTTTAGCCATCTCGAGTCCCAGATCCAAGCCACCTCATGCGTAAGCTGCTTCTTCGCCTCACGCGGTGACAGCTGGGGCGGAGACGGTTGGCAGAGAGGACAAGCCGAACGCTTAGGGACCAGGAGCGAGTGATGGAACACCGTGTGCACTCGCATTGAGTGTGGCAAGGTCAGGTGATAGGCCACTGGGTTGATGACCGCCTCCACCGGGAACGGCGCAAGATAACGGTAGTCCAACTTCTTAGCCGGCCGGTGGGACGGGAGGTGTTGCGTGGATAGCCACAGGCGATCTCCCACAGTCAACTCTGGCACCGCACACTGAGGCCTGTCCGCCACCCTCTTGTAGTCCTCTTTGGCTTGAGTCAGATAGTGGCGCACCACTTGGTGGACTGCCTGGAGCTCCGAGAGGAAGTCCTGCACTGCAGGGACCGGGGAGTCAACTGGGGTAAGAGGAAAGAAGTGAGGGTGGTAGCCGACGTTAGCCAGGAAGGGCGTCGTTTGCGTGGAGGTGTGCTGCGAGTTGTTAAATGCAAACTCCGCCACAGCCAGGTAGTCCGTGTCACTGCGTTAATTGTTTGCTAGCTGAGCTGAAGATGTATTGCGCAGGTCATAGGCCTTATCAGCAAGTGATTTACTGCGCATGCTTCTTAACACGTTTCTTAATACATCACACATTCCAGAGACTTCTGATCTTCTGTTCGTCTGCCAAGAAGGTGGGCGACAATTGCTCTTGCCAAAATGTAACAATTAGATAAATTTGTTTATTTTTATATTAAAGTTTGTTTTTAATTAGAACATGTTATCGGTTCTTATCTGGAGATATGCTAACAAGGAGGGGCGACGGTCTGCACCTCAATCGAAGGTGGAAGGGAAACTTTCCATTCCTTCTCATATTGGTAGCAGACGGATGGCTCTTTTAATTAACAGCCTTCTTCCTTGTTAAGCTATCTCTAACAGAGATAACTTCCTAACCATGCCGAAGAAGAAAAAGAAAAAAGGCAGAAATGAAGCACGTTCTGAGGGGTCCCTTCCCTCTGACACAGAAGTAGAAAACTTTTCACGCTGGCTTCCAAGTTTCCAAACTTCAGTAACCGGACTGGGTGAAGACCCTGCTGTGGGGGAAACATCTCAACAAGATGGGACTGCTCCAGGAGATGAAATCTACGGACCGAGGTCAGTGATACTCCCTCTTAATTATGCATGTTTCCAAACTCTTAGAGATTATGAAACGCTTGATGCTTGGCCAAAGCCCTCGCCAGCTCAGCAAATTCACCCCCACACAGAAAGTGAAACTTATGAATTCTTCCCAGGCCCTGGGGAAGATATGAAAAGCTATCGTGACCGGATAGACTTTTTCGAAAAACAGTTTTTTCAAGCCAAAGAAACCTATAAAAGATTAGAGGCAAGTAGGAGGGGTTTCCCCATTTCCAAAATGTCTGAGGACGCCATCTTGCCTTCTTCTCCACAACCTAAGACACACACCCTGGTGGATAAAGTGTCAGGCAAATCAGAACAGAGAGATATGTACACGTCACAGAGGCCACGTGATCTTCTTTGTTCTTCAGATTTTGCCACGCACACAGGTCTGTTACAGCTGAAAAGTGAGGCTGCACTGCCATCTCATGGCGGAAGTAATTTATTACAGCAGCAGCTAAAGGAATTGCAACAGTCTTGGCTGAATTGATCTGTAGCCCGTCCAGATGTCCAAGCAACAATGCAAATGCCTCCAAAGGTTAAATCTTCAACTCCCCCTGGTGGCGTTGGATTTTCCCTAGATCGAACAAGGCAAAACTTAATCCAGCAAATGCCAGCCTCTCAAGCAAGCCAATTTAATTTTGCTGCTCAAGCTCCAACTGCATCTGTAACACAGAGACCCCTGGTTCAACAACCAGCTTTTCAACCTGCACAGCAAGTTGTTCAAATGCATATCCCTCAACAGGCATTTTCTGTCACTCCTTTGACTGGTGAGTCAAAATTAAAGATGTCAGGACAGAATTATAAAGCCTGGGTCAGTGAGATTGCACTCTTGCTTCGCAGAGAAGGTACCCATTGCATGGTGTTTAATCCTCCTGCCCAACCATGGATTCCTGCAATAAGAGACCTAGAGACTAGGGCTTGCACAACATTGTTGATGTCCATGGATACTGAATTGCAGGTTACCTTTCCACCTGATGCAACAGCCCAACAAATTTGGGCTATTTTGGAAGATTGCTACAGGCCCATTTCAATTGAATCTTCATGTTTGCTCATGTCTGAGTTCCACGGTTCGAAGTTGAAACCTGGTGAACAAATTGGTGGACATTTGACCAAACTGAAAGGAATGAGAAGTGAATTGAGAGAAAGTGGCTATGTTATTGATGATATCCAAATGATCAGCATCATCATTAACTCATTGAATTATGAATGGAAAGATGCCATTACAAAGATTAACCACATGCCTATTGCTCAACGCACTGTTAATCATGTATGCAGACTTTTGAGGAGGAAGCTATCAAATTAGCTACACCACATCTGCAACGACCACCAGTGTCAAAAGCTCCAGCTAGACGTCCCTTCCGAGGAAGAGGCTACGCTCTAAGGATGCCAAGATGCTACATCTGCAACTGTATGGGACATGACACCCGGGATTGTCCCCAACGAGTTCCAGCTCCCGTCACATACCAGCCCAGAGGAACAGACTCCAGAGGCAGAGGTAGAGGCGGAAGACAAGGTCGTCGTGGTCCAAGGCGTGATCCACAAGCTCCACTCGCAACATTGGCCATAACCAATGTTCCACAACCTGATCCAAAGTACGACAGACGTCTTTTGTGGACTTTAGATAGTGGAGCAGCTTTACACGTCACCTGCAGAAAGGAACTTTTCACAGAGATGGGCGAGCCAGAGCCCGAATATCGAGAACTGTACACCTTTTCAAACCACATGTGTAAGGTCATGGGAAAAGGAACTGTTTACATTGAAGAGCTCGATACATTCATCCCTGATGTTTATTACATACCTTCAGCAACCAGTAATTTGCTTAGTCAAAGTCACTTGTCTAGAGAGTTAAAGTTCCAGGTTCACCACCTCAAAAAAGCAAGTTACATAGTTAAAGATGGAGATATTGTTGCTGAAACCATGTTGATTGGTGGTGTTTATTACTTAAAGCCAAAAGCACAGGCAAGTATGCAAACTCCAAAAAGGGACAGCACGGGCCCAGAGAGAGTTGCTTCAGAGAGAGAACCTGTTACTGTTCCAAAGGCTCCTAAAGCCAACAAACAGAGAAAAAAGAAGCAGGTTGCTCAGAGCAAGCCTGAGGTTCCTCATGAAACTGTTAATGTTGAAAATTCACTAACTGGTAAACCTTTGCATTCCAGGTGTATCCACAAGTGGCATAGAAGATTGGGGCATGCCAGTTTCCGTGTTCTTAGAAAGATGCCGGAGTTCGCAAAAGGTTTGGATCTAAAGGGGTGTAAGGTGTTTTTGGATTGTGCAGTTTGCAGGAAAGCTAAATCCAAAGCAGCAGCCATTCCCAAACACGCTACACGCCTGTCAAGACGCATTTTTGATTTGGTACACACTGACATAGTGGGTCCTTTCCCACCATCATTTGGTGGTAGAAAGTATTTTCTAACAATTGTAGATAATCATTCTAGATATGGATTTGTATATCCTATGAGAGAGAAATCTGAGACCTTTCAGATGTTTAAAGACTTTGCAGCTTTTGTTTCTACACAATACCAAGTTCGCATCGCCAGAATCCAGAGTGACCGTGGTGCAGAATTCATGTCTCAGCGTTTCCAGGACCGGATGCGTAAGAATGGAATTCTTCATCAGACATCCGCTCCATATACACCAGCTCATAATGGAGTCGTAGAAAGAAGACAAGGAGTTCTACAAACCATGATGCGTTGTCTCCTAGAAGATGCCAATCTCGGTAGCATATACTGGGGTGAAGCAATCAAATATGCAAATTACATTGTCAACCGTACTTGGAGCAGTGTAATCAATCAAACTCCTTTCTACATGATGTATGGCTACAAGCCTGATCTCAAGAACCTCCACATTTTTGGTTCATACGCTATGGTGAACATTCCCTTAGCTCAAAGAAGAAAGGGAGATCCAGTAGCAAAGAGACTGAGATTTATGGGTATTGATGATAACTCAAAATGGAGCAAATTTATTGATCCTAAACATGTAATTGTCATTTCACAATTTCACGTCCGAGTCGACCAATCACCATGATGGAAGATAATGAATCGGTGGTTTATATTTCTGAGTGACATTTCACAGGTTCTAGGTCCAGACACATTGACATTCGTTATCAAAACACAAAGCAATTAGTTAAGCAAGGTTTTGTTAAATTGCAATATGTTTCTACACATGATCAGATTGCTGATATGCTCAACAAACCACTTTCAGCAGCTCAACACGAGTATCTGCGAAAGAAGATGTGCCTTATTTGATGATTTGATGACATCAGCCCAACTAGCAAAAGAAGGGGTGTCACTGCGTTAATTGTTTGCTAGCCGAGCTGAAGATGTATTGCGCAGGTCATAGGCCTTAACAGCAAGTGATTTACTGCGCATGCTTCTTAACACGTTTCTTAATACATCACACATTCCAGAGACTTCTGATCTTCTGTTCGTCTGCCAAGAAGGTGGGCGACAATTGCTCTTGCCAAAATGTAACAATTAGATAGATTTTTTTATTTTTATTTTTATATTGAAGTTTGTTTTTAATTAGAACATGTTATCGGTTCTTATCTGGAGATATGCTAACAAGGAGGGGTGACGGTCCGCACCTCAATCGAAGGTGGAAGGGAAACTTTCCATTCCTTCTCAGTCCGCCCAGTTGTTCTGCTGCTGATTCACAAAGCAGCGTAGGTACTGCTCCAAAATCCCTATCACCTTCTCTGTCCCCCCGTAGGTTTCAGGATGATGTGCCGAGGACAAACAAATCTGGACGTCCAGAGCCTCCATCAGCCCTTTCCAGAACTGGGCCATGAACTGCGTCCCACGGTCCGACATGACCCGATCGGGTAGGCCGTGTAGCCGGAAGACATGCTGGATGAACATGCGGGCGGTGGCGCGGGCTGTCGGCAATCTCCGATACGGAATGAAATGCGCCATCTTCATGAGCATGTCCACCACCACGAGGACCGTGGTAAACCCTGAAGACAGAGGCAATTCCGTCAGAAAGTCCATGGACACGGCTCCCCAGGGTCTGTCCGGGGTCGGCAATGGCTGAAGCAACCCTGGAGGAGCTCCCGTCACTGACTTGGCCTGCTGACACCGTACACAAGAGGTGATGTACGTCTGTAGCCTCTCTGGTCCCTGCTCTGAGTCTGAACCCTGCACAGGGTCCTCCACATCATCCAGGGCAGACTTATATGGTTCCTCGCTATCCGAGTCCATCAGCAGCTCAACCGGATCCTGCTGGACCACAACAGCCACCCATCTCAACAAAAGTGATTCTGTGTAGTACGATTGTTTAACAGAAATGGAGCCAGCTACTCAAATGCTATTATACAGCAAAGACAAATGTAACTCAAATGAATAGAGGTATTACATAAAGCACATTTTGCTTGCTGAAATGCCGCCAATGAAGCAGTCAAGTAGATCTTCATTAGAAACATGTTTTATGATACTGGTATGTTAATAAGAAAATAAATAACTTTTTCCTTTCAAATTTTTACTAGAACTGTCAAAAGAATACAGAGCAAAGATCTTCATCAGATCTCAGGAAGGGGAAGAACAGGAATAATGGGAAGAAACATTTCCTAAATATACTGGACAGAACACAGAAATCCGTCTTTCAATTCCCATACAAAGTCATCTAATTGATCCATAGAAAGAACGTTGGTCTTACCTGAACGTTTCTTTTAAGAGGAGTAGAGGGAGGGGTCACGTGAGGGTTAACACAGCCTGATTGGTCCATTAGACTGAGAGAAAACTTCTTAACCTTCGGCTTCTCCTGTTGGTTCCCAGTTTCCGCGATGTCGAAGTCTGTAATAGCAATTCACAAACAGCCAAGGACAAGCCCCCCAGGGCCACCCTGTCCTCCCCCTCCCCAGACCCTAACTCAACTAACTAGGGCGGGATCGTGACCCCTCCCTCTACTCCTCTTAAAAGAAACGTTCAGGCAAGACCAACGTTCTTTTTCCAGTGGAGTAGAGGGAGGGGTCACGTGAGGGACATACCCACGCTAAGTCCCAGGGAGGGTAGACTGGGGTCCAGGGGGAGGATCGGCCGCCACCCTCTGTAGAACCCTCCGACCGAATGACGCCTCAGCCGAGGCGTAGGTATCCAGCCGGTAATGTCGAATGAAAGGGGTATGCGAGGCCCAAGTGGCCGCCCGACATATGTCTTCGAGAGGGGCCCTGGTAGCCCAGGCCGCAGTAGTAGCTGCACTACGGGTAGAGTGAGCTGTTATACCCGAGGGGGGAGACCGCCCCAAAGCCCCATATGCCTCGACGATGGCCTGTCTAATCCAGCGCCCAATGGTGGAGGAGGACACCTTAGCTCCAAGTGAACCTGGCTGGAAAGAGACGAAAAGCGCCTCAGTCTTACGCACGCCCTCTGTTCGTTTCAGATAAATGCGAACGGCGCGCCGTACGTCTAGTCTGTGCCACACCTGCTCCCTTTCCCGTGATGGATTAGGGCAAAAGTTGGGCAGGACTATCTCCTGAGCCCTGTGAAAAGGCGTGTTCACCTTCGGTATAAACGCGGGATCCAAACGAAGGACCACCCTATCTTGGTGGATAAGACAAAGGTCACTATGGGAAGATAGGGCCCCCAATTCCGATATGCGCCTGGCCGTTGTGATGCCTACCAGAAAGACCACTTTAAGTGTGAGGAGACGCATATGGACTGTCCTAAGGGGCTCGAAAGGAGATCCCGTCAGTGCCTTAAGGACCAGGGTGAGATCCCATGTTGGAAACCTGTGAACTGGGGGCGGCCGGATATTAGCTGCCCCCTTGAGAAAGCGTTTGACCAATGGGGAGTGGGAAAGAGTATATGACCCCTCCCCCCCTAATATGGTAGCCAAAGTGGCCACCTGCCGTCGAAGGGTATTGTGGGACAGACCGTCCTCCAGTCCCTTTTGTAGGAACTCGAGAACGTCCGGAACCGTGGCCTTAGCGGGATCCACCCCTAGGGAAGTGCCCCACTTAGCGAAGGCCGCCCAAGTGGCGTTGTAAATTCTAGTAGTAGACGGCCTTCTGGACGCCTCCAGGGTCGCTATGACTCCTGAGGACAGTTTCTTCCCCCTTAGGATGCCCCGTTCAAGAACCAAGCGGTTAGGTGGAGCCATTGCGGTTCCGGGTGGTGTAAGAACCTTTGACAGAGGGCGACCTCCCCCAGAGGAATCCTCCAAGGATCTGCCACTGACAGCTGGACCAGATCCGCAAACCATGGCCTCCTTGGCCAGCAAGGGGCCAGCAAGATGACAAGGGCCCTCTCTGCCACTACCTTCCGAATGGTTGCGGGGATGAGGGGAAGGGGCGGGAAGGCGTAAAGGAGACCCGGGGGCCAACGGCTTCTGAGAGCATCCGTGCCCTCCGCTGAGGGAGTCTGGAACCGGGAAAAGAACCTCGGCAGCTGGGCGTTGTCGGGGGTGGCGAACAGGTCCACTATCGGCGTGCCGAATCTCCGACAGATCTTTTGAAACAACTCTGGAGACAGCTGCCACTCGCCATTGTCCAGGGTCGCTCGGCTCAGCCAGTCCGCCTGGTGGTTGGACACCCCCGAGATATGCTCCGCCACTATCGAGGCCAAGTGTCTCTCCGCCTACAAGCTTAATGTCTGCGCCTCCCGCCAAAGAGCGCGGGAGTGGGTCCCCCCTTGGCGGTTCACGTGGGCCTTTGTTGCCACGTTGTCCGTTAGCAGGAGGACATGACGCCCCTGCAACTGCCGGCGGAACGTCCGGAGGGCCAGCCTTGCCGCCTTCAGCTCCAGCCAGTTGATATTGTGGCTGAGATCCGAGGCGGTCCAGCGTCCTTGGGCCATGCTGGTGTCCATTATGGCCCCCCAGCCAAAGAGGCTCGCATCCGTCGTGACGGTCACCCTCTCCGGCTCCCCAAAGGATCCCCCCTGTTGAAGAGCCGGGGACATCCACCATTGGAGGGATAGTCTCACACCGGTCGGTAAACGAATCGGTCGCAATGAGTTGCTCATCAACTTCTTCTGGGCCGGTATCAATGCCCACTGAAGAGGACGTAGGTGGAGTCGAGCCCAGGGCACTATCCCTATACAGGATACCATTTTCCCCAGAAGTTGAGATAAGGTCAAGATGGAAACCGACCTTCTTTTTCTGATGGAGGCCACTAACTGGCGTAGGCTGGACAAATGATCTGGGGACAGACGCACCTTCCCTGACACTGAATTTATCACAGTCCCTAGATGGAGAATCTGTCTGGACGGGGACAAGTGGCTTTTGGGAAAGTTCACTGAAAACCCCAGGGCCTGGAGCCAGCGGATAGTCAGGCGGAGGTCTGAGTTCGCCCTGGGAAGGGACCCTGCCTGAACTAGAACGTCGTCCAGATAGCACTGGAGCCTCACCAGGATGGAGCGGAGGTGGGCCGCCAGTGCCGCCAGAACCTTGGTGAAGGTGCGGGGTGCCGAGGCCAGACCGAAAGGGAGGGCACGATATTGGAAATGTTGACCCCCGTGGGAGAACCGGAGGTACCGGCGGTGGGCCTGAAGGATGGGGATGTGGAGGTAGGCCTCTGTTAGGTCTACCGAGGCCATGTAATCCCCTTTTCTTATGCTCTGCAGAATTGATTTCAGGGATGACATTTTGAACCGCCTGTAAACCAGGTAGCGGTTCAGGCGTTTGAGGTCTAGGATTGCCCTCCAACCCCCCGAGGCCTTTGGGACTACGAACAGATTTGAGTAGTAACCCTGCCCTCGCTCTGGAGCTGGAACGACCTCCACCGCTCGAATTTCCAGGAGATGGGACACGGCGAGGTCCATGAGTTGACGCCGTTCCGGACTCCTGGCGGGGGGAAAAATCTTGAAGAACCTCGGGGGTTTGGAGAGAAATTCCAACCTCAGCCCGTGACGTACTGTGGCTCGGACCCAGCCGTCCGTGGTTATCTCGTCCCATTGGTCCGCGAACAGAGCAAGACGGCCGCCGATGGGATGACTCGGGTTTGAGTCATTTCCCTCTGCGGAAGGGGCGGCCGCCCCCCTCACGAAAGGGCCGTTTGGACTGCGGCTGGTAACGAGAGCGGTCCTGATAAGCAGGCCGATGAAACTGCCTATCCTGTCTGTAGGACTGGAAACGGTAATCCTGATCCCTGTCAGAGCCTCTAAAGGAGGGTCTACGATATGGGTGATTACGGGGCTCGGTCTTTTTGGTGGTGGTAGGCATGATTTTCTTCTTGTCTTTGTTTTCTATTACTATCGGGTCCAGGGCCGCCCCAAACAGACTCTGGCCCGTGAATGGGGCCGCTATCAAGTCCCATTTTGCCTTGTTGTCTATTTGCCAGTTCCTAAGCCAGAGTAAGCGGCGGGAAGCGACTGATGTGGCCAGGGCGCTGGAGCCAAACCTCACAGTGTCCAGGGTCGCATCAGCGGAGAACTGGCAAGCTGCCATGATCTTGGTAATATCCTGATGGATGCGGTCGTCCTGGATCGGAATCCGATCCTGGAGCTGGCGGAGCCACATCACCGTCGTGCGATTAAAATACGAGGCTGCGGCTGCCGCCCTCACCGCCCATGCGGAAGCGTTGAAGTTCTTCCGCAGCGTTAGTTCAGCCCTCTTATCCTCTGGTTTTAACTTGTCTGCCGCATCCCCTGATACGACCGGGGAAGAGGAGACCAGGGCAGCTATGGGTGGGTCTATGGTAGGCAGTTGGAGTGCCTGTACAAAGGATTTTTCTAAATTATAGGCGCGACGGTCGTTGCTGCCTGGAGAAGAAAAATGGGAGGGACGAGCCCACTGGCTAGTAGTCGCTTCCAAAAAATTTGGAGGAGCAGGAAATTCCTCCTTATTTGTGGCAGTATTCGAGAACATGGCCATGTCTGGATCCCTGGGAGGTGGGACCGTGGGGTCCCCTGTCCCTACCTTGGTGGTCTTCCTAGCCTTCCGGAGTAAAGGCTTGAACATGGCCGGGAGGAAAAGGTTGGAAGAGGGGGGGGAGTCAGGAGCAGCTTCCTCATCTTCTGAGAACCCTAGATCATCCTGCCTATGTTCTACCCCCCTGGAAGAAACCTCACTCAGGATCGAAGGGGAAGAGGCCCTAGATCTTGACCTACTGAAGGGCTGAGAGCCCTGCTATGATGGGGAACCCTATCCCTCTGGGCGATACCCCAGGAGATGGCTGCTGAAATTAGGCGCTTCAGACTTTCAGGTAAGTGTTCCAATTCATCCTCATCATAGTCAGACTCCTGCCCCCGTGGAGCCAACCCCCTGCCAGGCCTCTTGGAGGGACCTTCAGATGGGCCTTCTAGAGGGTCAGCTATATCAATCTCCTCTGCTCCAGGAGAATTAATAGGGGCCGGAGATTCCCCTCGCCCCCCGCTCCTGTCAGACCCGGCCGGGGAGACTGAGGGGGAAGAAGGACTAAACCCCCTATTGAACGAGGGGGAACGACCAGGGGCCTCTGCCAGCGGGGATCTAGATCTGGGCCTAGCAGATTTGGCTTTCTTTTCAGCCCTAGCGATGGTTCTTTCCAGGGCCCTGGAGCGTCTGAGCTCATCCCTCTCCATTGCTCTAGAAGGCCTGTTGGCTGCAGATGGTCTGGGCGCCCAAGGCCTGGTGGATTCCGAGGGGCCTTCCCTGTCCTCCAGGGCCTGCACGGATGCGGCCTGTGCCGCCTCAGAGTGCGCCGCCATTGCCCCACTCACGTGTCCAAGCAACGTTATGTCTCAAGGAGTTTTGTCGTAGGCGGCAGAAATGGCCAGAATCGGGCTCTTCTGTGTGCTTTTGGAGTCCCAGGGAGCGCTTTTGCCCGGTTAAGTGTAGGCCCGGTCACGTGGAGGCCTCCCGAAATGGCCGCCGGAGGTTCGCCCGTTTGAAATATCTTCGGGCGGCCGCTAGCGCAGCGATCCGCCTCTAGCCTCCCCAGCCACAGTCAAATTTTAAACGTTTGAGGCAAAAAAGGAAGAACGCCGCGTCCGCGGCTGCAAATGGCACGGGAGGAAGGCGCAAGTGCAAAGGGAAAAGGCAGGCCGGTCTTCGCGCCTTGTGTCGCGCTGCGGCTCGGTTTGCTCACCCCCGAAAGGCTTCTCTCTTCCTTTCTTCTCTCGTTGCGGGCCGTTGGAGGAGGCTATAGCCGCTGCGGGAACGCTCGGCTGCCCGAACACCCGGAGACCAGACCGGAGCGCCCGGCTCGCAGGGGGAAGGAGAAAAACGCCCCACGGGGCTCTCCCTGACTGTCCTTCGAGCGCAGCAGTAATTTAGTCTTTAGAATGTCCAATTGTCAAATTCATTAGCAAACAATCAATCAATCGAATAACTTTAGGATTTCTCACTAGGAACCAAGCACAGTGCTTTGGACCAGACTGAGAGGAAACTGGGAACCAACAGGAGAAGCCGAAGGTTAAGAAGTTTTCTCTCAGTCTAATGGACCAATCAGGCTGTGTTAACCCTCACGTGACCCCTCCCTCTACTCCACTGGAAAACATAGAATCATAGGGATGGAAAGGACCTCGGAAAACCTCTAATCCAGACCCCTGCTCAAGGCAGGAGTCTTATATACCATCCCAGCCTATTTTTGAAAACCTCCAATGATGGAGTGTCCACAACATCAATTTGTCCTTACTTCTAGGTTGGATCTCTTTAATAAGCTTCCACCCATTGCTTCTTGTCCTGCCCTCTGGGGCTTTGGAGAATAAGTCAAACCCGTTTTCTCTGTTGACAACCCCTCAAATACTGGAAGACAGTAATCCTGTCCCCCCAATCTGTCTCTTCTATAGCAATAGCACTTAGACTTGTATACCGCTTCACAGCCCTCTCTAAGCAGTTTACAGAGTCAGCATATTGCCACCAACAATCTGAGTCCTCATTTTACCACCTCGGAAGGATGGAAGGAGTAGTCAGCCTTGAGCTTGGTGAGATTCGAATTGCCAAATTTCAGGCAGCCGGCAGGCAGCAGAAGTAGGCTGCAGGACTGCACTCTAACCACTGTGCCACTACAGCTCTTAGGCTAGACCAGTGGTCGGCAAACTGCGGCTCGCGAGCCGCATGTGGCTCTTTGGCCCCTCTCCTGCGGCTCCCTGCTGACCCAATTGCGCAATCTGCTCTCCGCCCTGAGAAGGCATGAGCCTCTCGCCTGCTTTTGCGATTCCGCGTCCTTCGCAGGCAACTCAGTGTCAGGAAGAGCTCCAGCCCTTTTCTTGCGCTCATCTCTTGCACGCGCATGCGCAAGCAAAATACACTACTGGGCCAGGATCAAGGAAGAGGGGACAACAACTCTCCTCCCGCTGTCGCCACTGTGCAATGAGGTGAGTAACTGGCTATGCATCGCAGGGGAGCCACACTGCGCAGGAGACTCCTCAGCGCCAGACTCAGGTCAGCACGAGCCACGGTCCCCTTCGTGTTGGCTCAGGAAGGAGGGGAATGGGGAGCAGCAGCAGCTGCTTGGGTGCAGGGAGGGAAGAGCTCCAGCTCTCCTGCGCTGCACAGGGCTCTCCTTGCGCAGGGCTCTGAAACCTTTCCCTCTCTGCATCCAGAGACGGCTGCTGCGGCTCCTTCCTGAGCCAACACGAAGGGGACTGTGGCTGGCGCTGACCTGAGTCTGGCGCTGAGGAGTCTCCTGCACAGCATGGCTCTCCTGCGCAGTGCAGCCAGCTACTCACTTCTCATTGGTGGCAGCAGAAGGAGTCGCTGTCCCTGCCGCTGTGATCCCGGCCCAGGAGGGTATTTTGCTTCCACGAGCAAGAAAGAGATGAAAGAGAAAAGGGGAGAGAGAGAGGGGGGGAGAGAGAGAGAGAGAGAGAGAGAAATGAAAGCGAGCTGGAAGGAGAGAATGAGAGAGAGGGAAAAGAGAGGGGAAAAATTAGAGAGAGAAGGGGGAGAGAGAAATGAAAGAGCTGAAGGGAGAGAATGAGAGAGAGGGAAAAGAGGGAAACAAATCAGGGGGAAAGAAAGGAAGAGGAAAGAAAGAAAGAAAGAAAGAAAGAAAGAAAGAAAGAAAGAAAGAAAGAAAAAGAAAGAGAGAGAAAGAAAGAAAGAAAGAAAGAAAGAAAGAAAGAAAGAAAGAAAGAAAGAAAGAAAGAAAGAAACTTTCTCAGACCTATGATGAAAGCAATGGCAAGCTAGATCTCTTGCCAAGAAAACTGCAGTTTGCCAGAAGGCACAAATTGGAAGCAAGTCTGATTTTTTAAAAGAAAATAACAGAGATGGCAAAAAAATGCACGTGAAAATAAGATTATTTATAATTTTGGATAACGTATTATATTGTTAAACTCAAAAGAAATCAAAATATATATCCTATTGCTGTTAGTACAATCTTGCCAGCTTCTATCAACTTAGTTCACTATGAAAAGATTACAGAGAAGCAATTTCCTACAATTAATAACTTTATTTTGGATTTGCTATCGTATTCAATGAGAAAGAAAGAAAAAGAAAGAGGGAAAGGGAAGGAAAGAAAGAAAGGAAGGAAGAGGAGAAAGGGAGAGGAAAAATAGAGAAAAACAGAAATGAGAGGGAGGGGGAGAGAAGAGAGAGAGACCCTATTTCCACAGAAAACACTGAGCCATGAAACCTGGGTAGGCATGTCGGGGGGGGGGGATGTCATGTGACTGGGTGGGAGTGATGTTGAGTTGGCCACACCCACCCAGGTTTTGTGGCTCCCGGTGTTTTCTTTTCTGTGGGAAACAGATCCAAATGGCTCTTTGAGTGTTTAAGATTGCCGACCACTGGGCTAGACATACCATACCCTTCAACCATTCATCATATGATTTAGCCTCCAGACCCTTTATCATCTTTGTTGCTCTTCTCTGCACACTTTCCAGGGTCTCAACATCTTTTTTGTTTCATGGTGACCAGAACTGGACACAGTATTCCAAGTGTGGTTTCACTATCCAATACAAAATAAATTCACACTGTTACCTGTTGTTTAATAAGATGTTGGAACATTTGATATCGCGATGAAGAAAGTTTTTTTTGTGACAGTAGTCCAGTCCCTCCATCAACTGCTTCATGAATGATTTGATATGGTCCTCTGAGAAATGCACCAGCCCAGATTCTAGCAATCCCATGAGGTCATGGTCCATATATTCGAATACAAGATAAAATGCACCTAACAGAAAATGACAGAGAAAACACCAACACTTTTATAAAGAATAAAAGTATGAACATTTAGCATATCAAAAGCCTCCAGCCGCTGGTAGTTTTCGGCACAAGAAGCCTGCAGCCGCCGCTGCCACTCGGTTCCGGCTGGCAAAGAGGCGGTGGCTGGAGGCTTCTTGTGCTGAAAAAGAGGCGGCGGCTGCAGGCTTCTTGTGCCAAAAACTACCGAAAAGTACAGGCCAAAAAAGAGGCCTGAAGTCCCATTGCCCCTGTGTTCTTCGCGCTGGCTGCACACACAAGCCCCATTGCCTGCCTGGGCCAGGGGAACGTCCTGCTGCGCTGGAGGCACTTGCCCACGCACTGTCTCCTCACAGAAGGTCCTGGTGCCGTGAGATGTGTGCACGCTCTGTGTATGCCCGAGAAGGAGGAGAAAACTTGGCAGAACTTTTCTGCCTCCCTTTGCAGCAGAGCTGCTTGGAAGGCAGCCGCCGCAGTCTGTCCCTTTAAGGTACTTTGACATGGGGGGGGAGAGAGGACCATAAAGGGGCAGACCACAGGAGCTGCCTTCAGAGCAGCTCCGCTGTGAAGGTAGGCAGAAAGGTCCGGCCAAGTCTTCTCCTGCTTCTCGGGAATACACACAGTGTGTGCACACCTCACGGCGCCGTGAGTCTGGGACCTTCTGCGAGTAGACGGCGCATGGGCGAGTCCCTCCAGCGCCGTGAGATGTGTGCCTGTTTGCTCTGTTCTGCCACTCAATGATACTTTTTTGCGCTTGCCGGCTTAAGATCGCCACCCCCATAACCATCACTGCTCCGCTCCAACCTTCCCTATAGCCCATCGGTCTTATGTGCTAAATTGTTGACATATATGCTCGGGATCCTCTCCAAAAGGCACCACCTGCATCAATGGCCACTTTTATATTCTCTCTGCTGCTTCTGCCTCGTTTCGTTGGAACCGCCTTTCTTTACTCACATTCTCCACACTTTTTACCTGGCCAACTTCATTTTCCTCCCTCACTATTTCTGCATTTTCTTAAAAACAAATAATGGGCTACTCTGCTAATACTGGTCTTTCAGACACTGGAACTTGCCGCCAGGTTTCCGCTTGCTTTGCAACCTTCCCGCTTTTCTTACCAAAGCTTCTGAATTAGATGCGTCCTCTTTAAGACAACCCAAGCACGCCTGCTGGCTTCCTCTCATAGTTTTTAAAATCATCTTTCCAATGACCTAGGTTCCGTTTAAAGATAAAAGCCACGGGGGCTGTTGGGAAGCGTAGTTCCAATTCTGAGCCGAAGGTAGTAAATTGTACGGATAAAGTTTCATCTCTGTGTTTTGGTTTTCATGTGTCTTATTAATCCATGTTTAGGATCTTGCTTAGTTACTAAATATACTGCTTGAGAGCATAAACCAGCGCTTTCCATTTTGTTGTTTTCCCATTTCTTGGCCTAGAGGATTAAATCCTATTTACACATCTTTCACTTACTCTGCTAGTTGATATTACATAGGAAATCGCCCTGTCTCTGCAGCATCGGTTATGTGACTGAGTGGGTGGGTGTTGTGGCCCGCCGGACAGTGAGGAGGTTGGGGAGGAACCTGGGCCAGTCCTGGAGTCTGGGGAAGGTTCTGACTAGTGCTCTGTGTTGGAGGCAGAGATGGGGCCAGGGCCATCTGACAGTTATCAGCTGCCTTCGGAGTCAGACATCGGTGACGTTTCCTCAGCGGAGCGGAGCGCCTGAAAGGGACGCAGGCTCAGCCTGCCAGGCTGCCACCACTCCACTGAAGACATTGCTGAGCAGAGAAACGTCTCCGTTCCCAGCCGAGCTGGTGGAGCGCAGGCAAGCGTCGTCGCGTCGCCAGGGGCGGGGCAAGACCGTACTTCCGGGTTTAGCGCCGAAAGGGAGCGCGCAATCCGGGTTTAGCGCCGAAAGGGAGCGCGCGATCCTGGTTTAGTGCCGAAAGGGAGCGCACGCGATCCGGTGCGATCCGGCAGGAACCCACCACTGGCGTGGCCAATTCATCACTCACTCCCACCCAGTCACATGACACCCCCCCCAGCCACACCTACCCAGGTCATTAGGGCAGAGAACCAGTTAAATGATTTGCTGGTTAAATGATTTGCCCCTCCCAGCCCCACCTCACCCCTCCCCTCCCAGCCACCTCTTGCCACACCCGGCCTTGGTTGTGTTGTTCACCTTTCTCTCTCTCTCTCTCTCTCACTGTTTCTGTTTCTCTCTCGATCTCTCGCTGTCTCTGTGTCTGTGTCTCTCTGTGTCGCTGTATCTGTCATTCTTTGTCTCTCTTCTCTCTCTCTCTCCCCATCTTTCCCTCTCTCTCTCTTTCTGATTCTGATTCTCCTGCACCTCATCTCTACCTGGGTGTTGCTGCCCAACTGCAGCAGGAAATGGCGGGCAGCTACTTCCGGCCTTTGTTGATGCTGGATGTGCCTTGGTCACTCGGGGAGATGCGCAACCTGCTCTCCGCCCCGAGACACTGACCCACGCCGCAGCCAACGCCGCTGCTGTTGCCAGGGGCAACTGGGGCAGGGTTGTATTGTGGTTCCATGTCGTAATGGGCTCCAGGAGGAGGAGGGGACCCTGTCTCCCTCATTGTGAAGCATGCTAAATTTCACTGCTCTGCACAAGGCACTGCAAGAGCAGTGGGCAGGCCATGGAGTTGGCGTTGGCCACTTCTGTCCACAGCAGAGGAATGAAAGGAGGGAGCGACAGCAGAGGGATAAAAGAGCCAAAAGCGGCTCTGGAGCCGCGGGTTGCCGACCCTTGGACTAGACATACCCAATTCCTGCAACTGTTCTTCATATGTTTTAGCCTCCAGTCCCCTAATCATCTTTGTTGCTCTTCTCTGCACTCTACATTTTTTAATATCATGGCAACAAAAATTGGATCCAATATTCCAGTATATCTAAATTTCTCTTCCTAAGAATAGCAACTTTCCTCCCCTTAACTTTTATTAAAGTTATCCTGATTATCTTACATAGCATAGAACTCCTCTCAAAATTTCACAAAAGATCCTCAAGATGAATAGGATACTTCTCACCCAGATGTTTCTTATAAGGTAAGCCTTTGAAGTTTTGGCAGTTCAGTCAAAATTAAAATATACCTCCTCACAATACATTGTTTTGTTTTGTTTTTTGTTGTTTTTATTGGATTTATATGCCGCCCGTCTCCCAAAGGACTCAGGGCGGCGTACAACATTAAAAAACACACATCCCAAAAGTTAAAAAGAAATTAAATACATATCCAAAAAAAACAAACCGAATTTTTAAGATAATACATTTAAAAATGAGTTAAAATTAACAGGCCAGGCCGGCTTGCTGGAAAAGCCAACTTTTTAGGGTGCGTCGGAAGGACCGGAGGTCAGGGATTATGGGAAGCTCCGGGGGCAGCTCATTCCAGAGGGAAGGCGCTCCCACAGAGAAGGCTCTCCCCCTGGGGGTCACCAGCCGACACTGTCTGGCCAACGGCACCCTGAGGAGGCCAACTCTGTGGGATCGTACTGGACAGTGGGAGGCTACTGGTGGCAGTAGGTGGTCTCGCAGGTACCCTGGGCCTAAGCCATGGAGCGCTTTAAAGGTCATAATTAATACCTTAAATCGCACCCAGAAAACAACTGGCAAACAGTGCAGGACGCCTAAAAGGGGTGTAACATGGAAGCACCTAGGTACCCCCATGACAACCCGCGCGGCCACATTCTGGACCAGCTGAAGCCTCCGGGTGCTCTTCAAGGGCAGCCCCATGTAGAGAGCGTTGCAGTAGTCCAGGCGAGAAAGGACGAGGGCATGAGTGACTGTGCACAGAGCATCCCGATCCAGGAAGGGGCGCAACTGACGTACCAGGCGAACCTGGCAAAAGGCCCCCCTGGTCACGGCCGTCAGGTGTTCTTCTAAACTAAGCCGCGTATCCAGGACAACTCCCAGATTGTGAGCCTTCTCTGAGGGGGCTAAAATTTCTCCCCCTATCCTTCAAGGCGGTGGGAAAGAACCCCTCTCTCAATGAAGCGTTGGTAATCGCCTGGAGCCAGCCTCGTGTCACCTCCCGGGAAGCCGAAACTAACCAAGAGGGACACGGGTCCAGCACACAAGTGGCAGCACTGAGTCTCCCCATAATCCTGTCCATGCCTTCGGGGGTCACAGGGTCAAACCCATCCCAGATTGTCTCCTCAAGATTCATCCCTGTCGGCTTGCCCAAATCTACCCAGTCAGAGTCCAAGCCTGTCCGGATCTGAGCGATTTTATCCTGCAGATACTGAACAAATTCTTCAGCCCTACCCTGCAAGGGGTCTTCCCCAGTTCCTTGGTTAAGTAAGGAGCGGGTCACCCTAAACAGGGCGGCTGAGCGGTTATCTGCGGACGCAATAAGAGCGGAAAAATATTGCCGTTTTGCCGCTTCTATCGCCACTAAGGAGGATTTAATATGAATTCTTACTAGTGTTCGATCAGATTCGGACCAGCTGGCCCTCCAGCCACTCTCTAGGCATCTTTTCTGGTGTTTCATCTCCCGGAGCTCCTCTGTAAACCAGGGAGCCACCCGGGATCGACACCAGGTCAGAGGCCGCAAAGGCGCAACACGATCCAAGGCCCCAGCGGCAGCCCTATCCCAGGCTTCCACTAGGGCTTCGGTCGAGTTGTGAGCAAGGGATTCAGGAAAAGTCCCAAGCTCCATCAGGAACCTTTCGGGGTCCATCAGGTGCCTGGGGCGGAACTATCTAGTCGGTTCCGCCTCCCTGCGGCGATAGCAGTATGGAAGTCAAGCCTGATGAGGAAATGATCAGACCATGACAAGGGTTGAATAGTAATATCCCCTAAATCTAGATCATTCATCCACTGCCCAGAGACAAAAATCAGGTCGAGCGTGTGTCCCCCATTATGGGTGGGGTCTTGAATTAACTGAGTTAGGTCCATAGCTGTCATGGAAGCCATGAACTCCCGAGCTGACTCAGATGTCTCGCCAATGGAAGGCAGATTGAAATCCCCCAGGACCATGAGCCTGGGGAAATCAACTGCCAATCCAGCTAAGACATCCAGCAGCTCCGGCAGGGCTGATGAAACGTAGCAGGGAGACAGGTACGTAACAAAAAGGCCCACCTGAGCTCCAAGGCCCCACTTCACAAAGAGGGACTCACACCCGCCTATCTGAGGCACAGTGACCTCCTGAGGTCTGAGACTTTCCCTAATAACCACCGCCACCCCCCCGCCCCTGCCCTGGGCTCTCGGCTGGTGAAACGCCCGGAGGCCTGGTGGGCATAGTTCGCTAAGGGGCACACACCCCCTCATGGCTCAACCAGGTCTCTGTAATGCACGCCAGGTCCGCTCTACCCTCTTATATGAGGTCATAAATGAGGGGAGCCTTATGTACCACGGACCTGGCGTTAAGCAACACCAGCCGGAGACCAGGGTCCTGTAATCCCGAGCACCCGGGGGTGCGAGAAGGGCAATGAGGGTTGGAATGCGCGATCGCTCTTAAACAGCAAACCCGCGTCCTCCGAAGATCATTTGGCCCTTGGCCCCCACCATATCTGCCTCTCCCACAAACAGTAGAGATGGTGAACCCCCCAATGGAATGGCTTAATGTCTCCCCCGGAATCCCAACCCTTCCTAGACCTCCCAACCCGCACCCATTAGTTAGCTCTGGCCTGTGCCCTGGCAGACTCCCCCCCAAGCCTGTCTGAGCCATCCGAATCAACCCACCCCTCCCCCCCATAAAATTTGGTTTAAAAGCCCCTGTAAAAAACCCTTAAGAAGTCTCTTCTTCGCATGCCACCTCTTGGGATCCCAAGATCCATCATTAAGGAAGCATCTTGATAGGTCAGAAGGCCATCCCCGGGAAAGGGGGAGTTCCCGGAGGGAATAAAGTTCTGTCGCAGTATAACGTAGAGGAGAGTGTGGCATCAACCAAACGGGATGACATCATGGGGAGATGGAATGAGATGACATGTTCACGGGGGGGGGGGGGGGGGGGGCAGCCGGCAGTGTTCAAGGGGATAGCAGGAAGCTTATGTCCATCATAAAAATAGTCGGTGTTGCGGACAATATGTAAGGGTAACGGACAGCTGTCCAAAATCGCAGCAGATGCTAGCTTGCGAGGTGGTGAAGCGGCCAGTGATGGCGGCAACGAGGACAGCGGCAGCATCGGCGGCTGCTCCAACTCCGACTCTAACATCTAAGCTCCGCCCACGCCAGCCGCACTCACATCCATCGCCAGGGCCGCACTCCGTTGACCCAGTCCATAATATCACAGGAGGGGGGGCCAAATGGCACAGTACGGTGGCCCAGGCAACGGCCGTAATACGGGGGGGGCACAACGAAGGACCCCCCCCACTCCAACTGCGCCCACGCCAACTCCCGAAGCCATCTTCCGCTGGCGTTAGTATCCATGCCAGCTGCCTCAGCCCCGCCCCACTGATCTAATTTATCATGTTCATAAGCAAGGAGGAGGGGGGGAGCAACCGGGATAACACCATGGCGTGGGGAGCGGCAGCTGTAGAGACCCCAGGCCGGGCGTTCTGCCCCAGCTGCTGACCACACCGCTGGCAGCCGCTGACACTCTCCATTCTCCTTTCACCGCTAACCGCCCCATTTCACTCACGATAGTCCGGCTATAAGGCAGGACATCGCAGCTCAAGGGTATCCCCGAGGTCCCAGGAAGTTCTCATAACTGGACCTGGAACCAACGATGGAATAGGGTACCCCTGCAAGCCCCAAGAAGGACAATCATCTCCCCGAAGCTCTCCTCAAACGCGACAGGACACCATCTTGGGCATGCGTAGTAGAAGAATGTGCGTATGTGGGTATGTTTTATGTACAAAGCATGTTCATTGCAGCTAAAAAAGCCACCTGATTTGAAGCACAAGCCATAATCACACAATTTATTTCTGAACAACCTTCTTTGACAATGACTACCTTTGTCCTTCTTGAAATCCAGTGCATCTTGTTTGTCTGTAACAATTTCCTTCATGTTGACAACACTCTGGTGAATCAACTGTCGAAGGATCTTGATTTCACGGATAGCTGTAATAGGGAAGCCTTCCTTTTCATTGTCCAGCCTTACTTTTTTCAAAGCCACCAATTCACCTGCCAAATCAAGATCACAGGAAATATAATAATGAAAGTAATAATAGGCAAAATAAACAAGAGAAATGAAAAATATGGTGTTTTTACGGATGTCCCTCTCTGTCAAGTATCTGAGGGGACACTGTTAATACAGGTAGTCCTCAACTTAGGACTGGTTGTTTAACAACCAAAGTTACAACAAACTTTAAAAGCTACTTACAACCCGTCCTTGAATTTGTGACTCTTGCACACAAACCTCATGGTCATGTGATCATATTTCAGGCACTTGGCAACCAGCTCATATTTATGACCCGTTACACCATCCTGCAATCACAGAAGTGTTTTTCTGGCAAAAAAATGGCTATTTGAAAGAATAGATTTGCTTAATGACCACATGATGTGCTTAACCATGGTGTCCCGAATTATAACCATTGTAGAACAGTTGTAAAATTGAGTCTGGTCACATGGTGCCTCAACTTACGATTACGACTTATGACCAAAATTCCAGTCCCAATTTATTATTTATTTTGTATCCCATCTTTATTTTTACAAATAACACAAGGCGGCAAACAGATATGTTGCATCCCTTATCATTGAAACAAGAGGGCAACCAGTTTTATCTTTTTATAGGCAGGTCATTTGTTCCTTTATATACAGAATACAACATGTATACTTTTTATTTTATAATAAGTAATTAATAGTCTTCTATATACATCTACAGTATATGTGTGTGTGTGTGTGTATACACATACACACACACACACACAAACCAGAAAAGGCTAAAAATAGTACGTTTTGCACTCACCTGTATCCTTGTCCTTGGCTTTGTACACTTGCCCATATGTTCCCTCACCAATAATACCAATAATATCAAATTTGTCCACACAGCGCTTTCCCCAATCACTTTCTGTCTGTCTCCTCTCACCGTAACGAGGGCAACAGATTCTGGAAGAGGGGGGGAATACACAAGAACTGTTAAAATGTAAAATTCTTACTTAAAAACTCTTTCATAAACCTTCCTAGTCTGATCTGCATGTGTGCATGTATATAAATTGCATATAAGAATTGCTATGTTACCTGACATATTTATTAAAAATATGAATTGAAATTCGAATTGTCAGTGTGGTGTTTGCCAATATTTTTTTGAGGGGGGTAGGGTTATTAAATAAATAAATAAATAAACATATATACATACCGGTACATAGACCAGAGTTCCCTGTTAACCACAAGTAGAATATCTTATTTATCACATGCTATCTAGTTGAATAAATGGGTAAGATTCTGAGTGTCTCAATATCTATGTGCTCATTTAGGTCAGAAGTGGGAAACCTGAGGGCATATTCCATTAAGTGTACCTTCTTGGAGTCTGCATTGAATGACTGGCAGAACTGGAGCAAATGGTTGGTTGAGACAGAGTCAAAAGTGAATAAGACTCCTCAGTTTTGCTTTCTGATGCTCCTTTTTTCTAACATCTCTCTTTTCTCTCAATCTCTAACTCCTAGTCCTATCTCTTCCAAGCAGCAGATCACCAGGGAAGGGACTTAACAATTTGACCAAAACGCTGAATAGATCACTTGCATGGAGCTTTTGAAATCAGACCGTGAGCCACATACAACACTAAGTCCAATGAGAAAACTTCCAATCTTGATAGGATAGTTTGTGTGGATCTGTTCAGAAATCCTAGAGTGGATTCTTACTTAAAAACTCTTTCATAAACCTTCCTAGTCTGATCTGCATGTGTGCATGTATATAAATTGCATATAAGAATTGCTATGTTACCTGACATATTTATTATAAATATGTTCCACTCTTTTTCTTAAAAGCTCCAAGAGCTTTATACGTAGTTTTCAGGGTAGCAGATTACAATACTAAATGGTATGGAACTGTATATTCCAGGTTAAGACTAGAAACATGGCTTGTTGATCAGGTTTATTAAATAAACCACAATTGGCCAGATTTATACATGATTCATTTATTTTATTTATAAAATTTATTGGCCACCCATCTTACCACAGGGTAACTCTGTGGTATTAAATATTAACCATAGTTTACAAACCACATAATTGCTATATCCACATGTGCTAAACCAAAATGAAAAACATAACATCACTGTTTAGCATAATATCAGAATGCCACTTCTAAGTTGTCACCAATTTTCATTTTCTTATCCTAGTGTTGTAAGAACTTTGAAGACTCTTTGACTCACATGATTTGTTCATGTCTAGTCATGGTTCACCCTTTGGTTCCAGGTTACATTATATGTAACACAGACTTAAGAAAATATAGGTTAAAGATATAAATGTGATGAGCTGTACTCCTGAAGTATGGAATTTGACACTTTATGAAGAACTCTGGCTTAATTAAGTGTTGGGCTCAACAAAGACATTTCATGTAGATCAGGGGTGTCAAACTCATGTCGTCATGGCGTCGTCATGTGACATATTGGGACTTTTTCCCCCTTCGCTAAACCGGGTGTGGGCATGGCCAGCACGTGACGCATCTGGCCCACGGGCCGGGAGTTTGACAGCCCTGATGTAGATAGAAAGAAATGTATATTCTTGATGTTGAAGAACAGATTCAAATATGTGGTCTTTATCAATTTTTGAAATGTGCTTATATTCTAAAAATGAGAAGAGACAGTATATAATAAATTTATGGATTGAATTTTATATCGCTATATGGATTTTAGTTTTTTGTTTTCCTGTATATTTTTCTTTTTTCTCTCTTGTTTTTGTTTAATTACTGCAATATATGTATTTCTTCACTGATACATTTTTGGTTGGTTGTTTTTTAACTTTTCAAAATGTTTATTAATGAAATATAACAATCATTATTTCATCAGCTAGCATCTCTGAATCTAATCACAGACAATAATGAGGACTATCTGGGCCTGGATGAGGTGTATAAGCAATGGTAATCTCCATTTATTGAAGCAGGTGAAGATTTCTAATAACTGAAACACTTTTAAAAGGTGGCTATAGTGTTTAGGTAAAGATTTACAATCCTGTAAAATGATGCAAAACATCATAATAATACAAATAACAAAGAGACTTTTGAAGAATGGAATCAGAAAATAGTAATCACAATATCAACAATCAACAATGTCAGTAATGAGGTCTGCTTCTCTGGATAGACTATCTATAAAAGTTGTTGTTGAAGAAATGAGAGATGTAGAACAAATTTTATCTGACAAAATATAAATGGGTTCAAAAATGGATTTACAACTGACAGGTCAAAAGAATGGCCTAGAAAAGGATAATTCACTGGAACTACCAAAGAAACTGGCTGAGGTTTTAAAATTTAAAAGAGAAATACAAATGACAAAGCAAGAGAGTGATCTGGATAATTTTTTCCTTACTGAATTTACAATACAATACAATAAAATAGTAGAGTTGGAAGGGACCTTGGAGGTCTTCTAGTCCAACCTCCTGCCTAGGCAGGAAACCCTATACCGTTTCAGACAAATAGCTATCCAACATCTTCTTAAAGACTTCCAGTGTTGGGGCATTCACAACTTTTGGAGGCAAGCTGTTCCACTGATTAATTGTTCTCACTGTCAGGAAATTTCTCCTCAGTTCTAAGTTGCTTCTCTCCTTGATTAGTTTCCACCCATTGCTTCTTGTTCTACCCTCAGGTGCTTTGGAGAATAGTTTGACTCCCTCTTCTTTGTGGCAACCTCTGAGATATTGGAACAATGCTATCATGTCTCCCCTAGTCCTTCTTTCTTTTAAGCTAAACATACCCAGTTCCTGAAACCGTTCTTCATATGTTTTAGTCTCCAGTCCCCTAATCATCTTTGTTGCTCTTCTCTGCACTCTTTCTAGAGTCTCCACATCTTTTTTACATCGTGGCGACCAGAACTGAATGCAGTATTCCAAGTGTGGCCTTACCAAGGCATTATAAAGTGGTATTAACACTTCACGTGATCTTGATTCTATCCCTCTGTTGATGCAGCTTAGAACTGTGTTGGCTTTTTTGGCAGCTGCTGCACACTGCTGGCTCATATTTAAATGGTTGTCCACTAGGACTCCAAGATCCCTTTCACAGTTACTACTACTGAGCAAGGTATCACCTATACTGTACCTGTGCATTCCATTTTTGTTGCCTAAATGTACCATTGAATTTCATTTTATTAGATAGTGCCCAATGTTCAAGTTTGTCAAGATCCTTCTGTATCTTAAGCCTATCTTCTGGAGTGTTGGCTATTCCTACAAAAGAGGCTTGTTAGAGCCTTGAAAAAATCTGTGTGATGGGACAAAAAAATGAAGATAAATCAAATCCTATGATATTTTAATGAACTACTGTAAATATTAAGACTGTTAGAAGCAAAAGGAAGGAATATAATGGTGGTTTATTTGATCAAGGTTAAAACAAGATAGCTTACTTCTGACAACCCTTTATGGACTTTCTGCTGTCACCAGGATTGAAAAGATGTTATAGGGATTTGTTTACAAATAAGAGATGGTATATGGCCGTGGTGGCAAACCTATGTGCCAGAGATGGCACACAGAGCCAGCCAAGCTCCATCGCATTTCTCCATCACGTTTCTCGCTGTCGTTTGCAGGGAAACAAAAAATTGTGGGACTAAAAACAAAAAATTCATTCAATCAATTTCAACTTCTCATGAAAGAAAAAGATCTCACAAAGTTGGAATTGATTGAGTGAACTTTTTCACTCGCGCGCTTCCTCCTGAAGCTCATTATGACGCGGAGCCACAATGCGACCCTGCGCCGTCTCTGCTCGTTCTGGCCTCCCGGATGTCAGTTGCTTTTCCTGCAGAGCTGTGTTGGGATGCCCTGCCTCCCTGCCGGCCAGCTGAGCTTTGGCGCGCTGCTCCTGGGCTCATCAGCCTACATCAGCGGACATCAGATTCCCACCGCCCAGCACCAGTTCAGGGGTTCCTTCCCCCCAGGGGGGAGGGAGAGAGAGAGAGAGAGAGAGAGAGAGAGAGAAACAGAGGGAGGCAGAGAGAAAGATAAAGAGGGAGGGAGGGAAAGAGAGAGGGAGGGGAAGAAAGAGGGGAAGAGAGAGAGAAAGAGGGAGGGAAACAGCGAGAAAGGGGGAGGGAAACAGAGAGAGAGAGAAAGAGAAAGGGCGGGAAAGAGAAAATATTAGAAACGTTTTTCTTTTTTATTGTTGCTAAATGTAATATTTCAAAAGCAGAAAAAAAATGAAGGGGCATAAAAGTGCATTTATCACATTTTTAGAACAATTAGCTGAACTCTGCCTTGTTTATCATTATTTTAGGTAGTAAAACCTCAGTATTCTGGTTAAATTGCCGTATTGGCACTTTGCAATAAATAAGTGGGTTTTGGGTTGCAGTTTGGGCACTTGGTCTCTAAAAGGTTTACCATCACTGGTATATGGGATGAAAACATAAATATTTGTAACCTTACAGTGGGTGAAGAGTCACTAAATGTCTTTATACTTACTTTTCTGGGCACCTGGACATCTGACTTGTGGGCATTACCATCAAAGGGTTAGGGGGAAGGGGTGACATGCCTCATCACAAAATGGTTTCTATAGGGTAGTTAACAGTGCGTAGAGGAGGTTCCCTCCCTTGAATATTACCATTTTTTCCTAGACTGGATTCTCACAATACACTAAATGTTAAACTCAGGTAAACGAAATCCAACTGCAATGTTCACATAAAATAAACAGCCAATATTATTCCTTAATGATAATGACAGGGTTCCTGAAATACACTAAAATACAAAGTACTCAACTCTATTCTACCTCAGCACAAGTAATGTTCTGAGTATTTTAGTATTGTTTTGAGCTCAAAACAGAGTTTCAAGTTCAAAATGCTTCCAAAAAGCTAAAAAATCAGCCAGTTTTTCATCCAAACAGGACACTTAGTTTATCTTTATTTTCATTTTTTCCCTAAGGAGATAGGTGTACTTAGAAACCTAGCTCTATAGCTAAAACCACCTGCCATTTTATTTTCAATTATTTCTGAGATGTGAGGTGCGAACACATTAATAGAAATACAGATGGTACTTGAAGGTGATTCTTTGCAACATGCTTGATCCTTATTTTATTTTAAATGATAGAATATAAACTAAATTAAAACTAGACAGGCATGGAGTCCAACAGATTCCAAGGGAGATGATGTTGGACACACTGGCACCCATGGATACCAAGCTGAGGATCAAATTTTACCCTTCATGCACTAGGAACAAAATCTGCATTGTGAGCTTCTCTCATTTTTCATTTTTTTTCTATTTCAAAATGGGTTCTACTTCAATTGGAAATACAAGTGTTACTTACCAGTATTAATCACATTTAGAGTAATGAGAATAAACAGATACAATAGCCACTCTTATTATAATAATGTCACTGCATAAGATGAAAGGTGATCTGGCTAGCTATGCTGACCATTCATATTCTTCTAACCCAGTGGTTCCCAACGTGGGGCCCAGGCCCCACAAGGGGGCAATTTGATTTTTAATGGTGGCAATTGTGAGTTCACTTTTTGACTAAAGTAAGAATTATATGTTGGGTGGGGCGTGGCAGCAGGATTTTAAAGATGCTTAGGTGGGGCATGGCCAAAAAAAGGTTGGGAACCACTGTTCTAATCCAATCGTCATTGTAATTTTTTTTAAATTTATATTTCATGTTTCTAAACTGCCCATCTCCCTCAAGTAAAGTACTCGGAAACAGATCCAATAAAGTATATTTAGTTCTTACTTTGGTCTCTTTCTCAATGACTGCTGAAGCGGTGTGACTGCCTTTGGTTCTGGAGACTCTGGCGGTGAAGGGTCTCCACCAGGAAGCTCTGGAGGAAGTGGGAGGTCTGTAAGCAAGTGTCGTGGTCTCTTCTGTTCTTTCTCTTTCTTTACAGACTTCAGAGGAAGAATCTCCTTTGGACTAAAGCACCAGAGAAAAGTGTTATGAGATATTTAGAGGCCGACCATAGTTCCACAACTCCAAGTTTCCACACACATGGATAACAATTGTTATTGTATTGTAGGAGCAATACAGCAGCTGTCACAATTACAATTTTACTACTGGAAATCAATCCAACCAAAGACTGTACGCATGTTAGCACTGAAGTCTAGTACCTGATACACAGCTGTAATCTCAAAATTTGGGGCTTCAGAAAATATATCACTTTTAAAGTGTTGGAAGGAAAAAATAAATTTAAAGAATACAGTCATTAATTGAACTAATTTAATTTAAATCATATTAATTTTCTCTTGGCACCACAAGTTTACAGGTACATTCTTCCTCCAAACCCACACTACTCAAACATCAAGTGCAGTCATTGCTTGAAAGGGTCTGTGAACTCCACGCCAGGATTGACTACCCTTTTCCCATTAAACCAGCTGTCTGTCCCTTATTACTAATATGATTTACCTAACTTTATTAATGTTGAAGTGAGTATTGAAAATATTCCCATGACTTGCTATGGCAGATCATCCTTAGATTACTACCAATACCTAGAAAAACGTCTACAGGTAAACAACTATACTAACTATAGCTTTGTAAACAAACACTTTAAAAATAACATTCTTTCCATAAGATTGTAGCATTGGCTTACCTGATACGCTCATTTACTGAAGAAGTGGAGACAGCATCCCTGTGTGGGTTATACTCATCTACCACCCAATAGAACTGAGTCTGCAAAGTTTAAGTCCCGCCTCTTCCTGCTGAGATACCCAGCTTTTTTGACAAAACTAACATGCAGACGTGCTAGAACAAAATGATCTCTCCCAGAATAACAGCCCGGACCCTAAGGGTGGGCTAGATGCTGTCTCCACTTCTTCAGAAAATGAGCGTATCAGGTAAGCCAACGCTACATTTTCCTGACTCAGTGGAGACAGCATCCCTGTGTGGGACATACCATAGCTTGTCCAGCATCACGGGAGGGAAACTGTCCGGGACAAATCCCCTAGAGCAATCCTGACCTGCTGCAAGACTCTCCTCCCAAAGGCCACATCAGCCGATGCGTACCTGTCAATTCTGTAGTGTCGAATAAAAGTGGATGGAGATGACCACGTTGCCACCCTGCACCCCTCCTGTAATGGTGCCCTAGTGCCCCAGGTGGCCGCTCGACATGTTGAGTGAGCTGTGATGTTATCTGGAATGGGCTGTACCTGAGAAGAATATGCCCTTGCAATGCATGCCCTGATCCACCTCCCCAAGGAGGAAGAGGATGCCTTCAGACCCATGGAACCTGGTTGAAAAAAAACAAATAGGGCCACTGTATGACGGAAAGACAACGTTCTATGTAAGTATATCTTCAAGGCCCTTTGGACATCTAGAGTGTGCCAGCTGTGTTCAAGGCGATGGACTGGCTGAGGGCAGAAGTTGGGTAGAACCAATTCCTGTGCGCGATGAAAGATAGAGTTCACCTTGGGTATGAATGCCGGATCCACCCTGAGAACCACCTGGTCAGAATAGAAAGTGCACAAGTCCTGCCGCATGGAGAGGGCCGCTAGCTCCGAAATCTGACGGGCAGATGTGATGGCCACTAGAAACAGAACTTTTTGCGACATATAGAGAAGAGTTGTGTCCCACAACGGTTCGAAGGGAGCCTGGGTGATTGCCTGAAGAACAAGTGGTAGTGGATCAGCGGTCAGTGACCTATCAAGGCCGGAGCAGAGAACGGAAGATAGGGCCGCAACCTGTCGCTGAAGGGTGTTGGATGCCAACCCAGCAGTCAGTCCATCCTGTAGGAAGTCCAGGATGTGGCAAGTCCGTGCACGGAGTGGAGCCACCCCTCTGGCTCCAGGTGCAGAAGGCCTTCCAAGTGGCGTCATAGATTCGAATCGTGGAAGGTCTCCTGGCCGCTTGGATCGTTTGAATGACCTCCGGCGAAAGACCCTCCTCTGTCATAGCCACCATGCGGTCAATTTGACCCACTGCGGGTCTGGATGTGGTATGGCCCCCTGGTATAGCGAGGTCGTGGAGGGGGGAATCCTCCACGGAGGAGCGACTGACAGGGACAGGAGATCCGCGAACCACGGGTGGCACGGCCAGTGTGGAGCCAGAAGTATCAACTCCACCTGCTCCTCCAACATCTTGTTGATGACCCTCTGGATCAAGGGGAACAGAGGGAAGACATAAAGAAGGCCCGGCGGCCATTGACCTCCCTTCTGCGCCTGGAGACGTGTACATTGTGTAAAACCAAGGGACCTTTTTGTTGTTGGTGGTGGCGAAGAGGTCGACCACTGGTGCTCCAAACCGTCGCGTGAGCTCCCAGAAGTGGGTTGGATGTAGTTCCCACTCCACATGATCCACCTGTGACCTGATCAGCCAATCTGCTGTGACGTTGTCGGTACCTCTGATGTGTTCGGCCTGAATGGAGAGGAGATGCTCCTCCGCCCAAGATAACAGCAGCTGAGCCTCCTTCATCAACTGTTTGGACTGGGTTCCGCCCTGCCTGTTGACGTGGTCTTTGGCCGTCATGTTGTCCGTTAGGCGCAACACGTTTCCCTGCTACTGACGACTGGAAACATAGCAACCCCAGGCGGATAGCCCTCAGCTCCAGGAACTTGATAGTCCGCTGCTGTTCTGAATGGGTCCACTGACTCTGCACCACCTCCGATCCGGAATGGGCTCCCCATCCCACACTAGGCTGGCGTCCGTGGTCATTGTTACCCGATGTGGTTCTCGGAACAGGCACCCCTTCATTATGGCTGGAGACAACCACCAAGTCAGAGATCTGCAGACTCTGGGGGGCAGCTTGATTCGAACTGTGGAGCAGCTGCTGTTGTCCTTTTGAAATGGAAGGAGCAACCATTGGAGAGGCCTGCTGTGGAGTCTGGACCAGGGCACTATCGCAAAACACGAGACCATCTTGCCTAGCAGCTGGGACAGCTGAAGAAGCTGCACCCGGCTCTGCCTCCTGACCAACGGTACTAACTCCCGAAGACCCTGCTGGCGGTCTTTTGATAGGAATACCCGACCCAGTCAGGTGTCTATGAGTGCACACAGGTAAATTATGTGTTTGGTTGGAACTAGATGGCTTTTTGACATGTTTGTTGAGAACTCGTGGTCCTGCAGAACGTTTAAGGTGTCCCGTAGCTCCCTGCGGGCCTGATCGGGGGACCTGTTCAACAAGAGGATGTCATCTATCCAGATGGGTCGGGCCCGCAGGTGAGCTGCCAAAGCTGCCAGCAGCTTGGTAAACACCCTGGGGCTGACAAGAGGCCGAACGGAAGGGCCTGATACTGGTAATGGCGTCCGCGGTAACAAAAACGCAGGTACTGTTGATGTTCGAGGCGGATTGGGACATGGAGGTAGGCCTCCGTGAGATCTATCGAGGTGAGAAAGTCATCCCTCTGGACGCCCTCTAGAATGGTCAATAGTGAATGCATCTTGAACCGCCGGTATACAATGTGGTGGTTCAAGGATTTGAGGTCGAGTATTGCTATCCAGCCGCCCGACGCCTTTGGGACTATGAACTGCAGGGAGTAAAACCCCTGTCCCTGCTGGTCCACCGGAACTGGCCTGATGGCCTGAATGTCCAAAAGATGTTGAATGGCCTGGTCTACCAGGTGCCTCTTTTCACGATCCCGGGATATGGGGCAGAGGTGGAAACGCGTCGGGGGGGGGGGGGGTAGGAAAGAAACTCTAAGGAGAGTTTCTCACTTTCGCCTGCGGTAGGGACGAGTTTCCTGTACCTCGGTAAGATCTCCTGGAGGGAGGGAATCGTTGGTAACCCCTGCCCGTTCTGTCCTGTTGCTGTTGGGGACCCTGGCGTCCTGAGAACTGTCTGGTTGGATGGGAGAACCCGTATCCCCCGGCCGGGGTCTGAAAGGACCTGCTACGGTAAGGCGTAGTCTGGTTCTCAGCCCTACGAAACACGGAAGGGAGAATTTTCCTTTTATCTTTTGATTCTATAAGCCTTGCCTCAAGGCCTCCCCCCCCCCCCCGAATAGTTTATCCCCAGCGAACAGTTCTGAGGCCAGACGCCACTTGTTCTTGGTATCAGCCTGCCAAGGCCGCAACCATAATAGGCGCCTGGCTGCGATGGCAGACCCCACTGATTTGGCCACAAATTGAGCCGCATTAATGGAGGCATCGGCTGAGAACTGTAGTGCCGCTTTCAGCTTATTGAGGTCCTGGTGGGACCTCGAATCTGAGACCGGAATCCTATCCCTCAATTGCTGAAGCCACAGGAGCACGGTCCTGTTAAAGAAGGACAATGCCGTGGCCGCTCTGATAGACCAAGCGGCCGATTGGTGGCCGTTAATGAGGACATGCTCTGCCTGCCTATCCTCTGCCTTTAGGGCATCCTCCGGATTGCTGGGAACCACCTTGGGCGAGGACAACGCCGCTACTGGAGCATCCACTGAGGGGACCTCCAAGGCCTTGGCTAGATTGGGACCAATATTGTAAAACCATTTGTCCTGGGCCGAGGGAAAGGGGACAGACCCTGGGGACTTCCATTGACGCTGAACAATGTCTAGAAAGAAAGGCGGGGAAGGAACGACCTCCTTTTGCACAATGGGCTCAGTGAATACCAGTCCAGCTGAATCCCTTTTGGCCGCAGGGGACTTAGTGGCCTGAGCAGCCTCTAAATTGGCTATTTTCTGAGCCTTAATCAAAAGAGACTGAAATATGGAGGGCTTGAGTAGCCCAGCTAATGGGGTCTGTTCTAGATCCGAATCCTCGTCATCTGACAGCTCAGAGTCTGAAGGGTCTGGCTCTCCTCATCCTCTGAGGAGGAGCAGCTGACTGAAGATCCCTGGGACCTTTCCTCCTGTTCTGGGACCGCCCTAAATTGGTCTTGTGACCTTGTCCTCTTTTTGGCTGTCTTACGTTTCTTGGAGGCAGAAGAGGCCTTTTGTTTGAGGCCTGCAGCAATGCCCTGTTTAATGGCCTCAGTAATGATGGCCGCCATATCAGGTGAGGATGCACTGTTACGCAGGCCGGCAGCTACCTGTGCCGTTGGGGAAGCAATAGAACCTGCGGGCCCTGGGCTGTCCGTCCCTTCCGGGGCAGAGGGAGGAAGGGCCTCCTCAGTATCTAGATCCTCAATTCCAGTTCCCTCACTGTCTGTGGAGAGAACTTCCATAGGGTCTGGGGCCTCAGCCGGTGCAGGATTCTCAGAAGGAGAGGTAACTGCCACCACTTGGGACACTGCCTCCGACTGTATCTGCGCCTCCTTTTGGGCCTTGGCAATTTGTTTGTCTAGGGCCTTTTCCCTCCTGAGTTCTGCTCTCTGCGTGGCCTTAGACTTGCCCTTGGTTCTGCCTCCCTTCTTAGGGGGAGGGGGATTGCGCCTGCTGGGTAGGCGAAGGGTTGATGGGCCTTTCAGAGGGTCATCCAACAAGGGGGATGAGGGCTCTCCTGCACCTCCATCCATACTGCAAAACTGTCTAACTAGCTGCGTAAGGTTAATCAAAGGAGGTGGTTATCCCAATTAAGGGCACACCAGGGCCCGGCGTCTGGGAATATGAGAGCAGATAGTGGCCCCTATGGATAGGCGCGCCTGGGCCTGTCCCTTGCCCACAACAAGAGACCCACTGGTCCCTGTGCCAAAACTCTCAAGCCTTAGCGAGGTAGGGTAATCAATTCCCTGCTGAGGGAACAAGGCAGTTGGCCCCAAATACTGTCTATCCTTCAAAACTAGCTGTAATCCTTACAGCAGAAGACCTGTAAGCCTAAAGAGAGTCTGCTGGAGTTGATATGGAAGGGGCAGTTCCAATTAGACCCAATGATTCACAATTAGCGACCGTCTCACACTTACGACCAACCAAAATTTATTGCTTTTTCGCGCCAAATTGGACCTCGAGATGGCATCTGCCATCTGCTCGGCGCCCAGGCCATTCGACATCTTAGGGAACCTAAGGGGAAGGGAAAAAGAGAAATTGTAAGAAATAAAAGGTCAATTAGAGAAATTAGGACAATATTCAGGGAGAGATCAGAAGGCACGTCTAGTTCAAATGGCTGCTGAGTCACGAAAGCTGGGGATCTCAGCAGGAAGAGGCGGGACTTAAACTTTGCAGACTCAGTTCTATTGGATGGTAGATGAGTATAACCCACACAGGGATGCTGTCTCCACTGAGTCAGGAAAATAGTATTTGTCATTCATTCTTTTACAATTCTTGGATATTACAATCTACTGCCTTCCCAATTAACAGATACAGAGATAGGACTGTAGGCTGATTGACATGTGGAAGGTTAGCTATGCAGTATCAAGTGATAATGTCCAACTGTACCATTAAAGATGTAACAGAATTCTCATCACTTCACTTTATACACTTTCACTGGCCCCTGCTAAACATGGGATGGTGCAAGCACACTTGAGAATTAGTTACTGTACGTTTGCTAGATTTAAAATTAGGAAAATCCCTTTTCCTGGAAATCAAACTGGGTAGAAGTCTTAAAAACAACTGATGGTTCCTGAAGAATTAAACCTGGCTTGTTTATTGGAAAAAAAGTTATTTGCTCTGCAGACTTCTACTGTACAATTCTCAATATTGTTGTCAACTCGCGAAGCATTCCTGACCTGCTCTCGAGTTGCCATAGGCAGGTGGATGGGGAATCGAGCCTCACAGCTGCATCGACAAACTTGCATTTTAGTCAAAACAAAGCACATTCCAGCCAGCAATGTCAAGGTCATCTCCACGGAGAGCCACAGGGAGTGACTTCTACAACCCACAAAATTGCTTCATTGGGGAATATGACTGATGACACACCTTGGGGGGGGGGGAAACAGGGTCAGAGCCAAGGCACGAATTAAGTGAGGTCAGAGTTGGCTTCACCTGGTCTGTGCCGACATGAAGCTCCTAATAAATAACTGGGTTTCTTTTGAAGGTTGGCTTGAGGGTCATGATTTAATTAGGGCATCGGTCAGAACCCTGACAATTGTGTTCTGTGGGTTGGTAGATGGAGTTGCCTTCTTTTAGAAAGAGGTGTAAACTGTCTGGGTTCTGTATCCAATATCAATGCAACAATTACAAAAACAGTACGGATACTTAAACCCAAATACTATAAAATTGACTTATTGCCCCGCCTCCCCTTTTCCCAGTAAGTTTATTATACAACTATTTTTCCAAAGTGTCTGTCAACTCTCCGTGTTGTCATGGGGACAGAATGAGTGGGAGTGCATTCCATGCATACTGTCGGGATCTCATATTACTGCTACCGGGTTGGGAGGGGTGTATCTATTGGGTAACGTGATTTATGACATGGACTGAGGGAAGAAACGGGGTAAAGTTCAGAAGCAAATAAAACAAAGCAAAGATTTGACTGCTAATAAATCTTGCCTAATGAAGCTATTAATAAATGTTAGGAATGTAAGCTAACAGTTGGGTTAGCAATATATAAACCAGGATGGTGGTACTGTAGCTTTAAGTACTGCTGCAATGTGATTGGGTTGCTGTTACCTCAAGCAGCCATAAGAGGGAGCCAGAATGACTGTTAGCTCCCTGTTTCGTTAGACGCTGATCGGTGTATTGTGAGGTACTGTGTTTTGCTACTGTTAGCTACATTGTGTGCTAAACTGACTATTTGCTAACTGACTGACTGAACCGTGTATGATTTGGACTGTAAACTGAACTCTGAATACCTCTATATTTCCACATAGTAAACTCCTATATTTTATACTATTCAGTGTTCCTGTATGCTGGTTTGTGAGTGTTCTTCCATACCACTGTCATTACGCTTCTCTGCACACTCGCTCTCCTAACGGGGAGCTTACTTACTTAACATAAATCACTGGTTTTTGCATTAAAACATTGGCTCACTCTATTATGAATCAATTATGGCATCGTTAGGAAACTTGACAGTGTCTTTCTTCCAGAGGACTTTTGAAGCAAAAAATAAAACTATTTTAAGCAATATTTCTACTATAATAATGATAGCTGCAAAACACAGCTTTACTCGGAATAGCCTACACCCATGATGGCGAACCTGTGACATGTGGAACCATATCGTTGGGCATGCGAGCTCAGCTCCAGTGCGCATGCACGCACAGGATAGCCAATTTTGGGGCCTTCTGGTCCCACCAGAAGTCGGCAAACAGGCTGTTTTCAGTCCTCTGGTGGGCCTCCCGGTGGGGGGGGGGCATTTTTGCCCTCTCCAGACTCCTAGAAAGCCTCTGGAGCCTGGGGAGGGCAAAACCCACACCTATCGGGCCACTGGAAGTCGGAAAACAGGCCGTTTCTGGCCTCCGGAGGGTCTCCGAGTGGGCAGGGAGGCCATTTTCGCCAGGCTCCAAGAAATCCATGCATGCATGCACGGGGCAGTGGGGGGGTGTCAGGGGGCATGGTGTGGGGTGGATTAAATTATGGGCGTGGACACGTGAGCGTGCGCAATAGCAAATGCGTTCGTGCTTTTGGCACCTGAGGCGAAAAAGTTTCACCATCACTGGCCTATATCCTGTGAAGACATCTATAACACAATCAAACATCCACAGCTGCCTTTCCCAGGTCCTTGGGAAGGATGTGATAAAATGCCAAATCCAGTCTGAACATCTGGCTGACTCTGACAAACCAAGAGTAATAATAATAATAACCCCCATTGAGGCATTACCTTGACATGGTTGTGAGGCTTGTGTGCTTTTAAGAGAGGAAAGCTATGCCAGAGGTTCAACCATACTGGATATATCTCATCAGAGGAGTCAAAGAGTCTCTCTCCCATAAAAAATATGGTGAGATGTATATTATAGAAACCCATATCAGCACAGTTGTCGTACAAGTCAACAAGAACCCCACTAGGTGTTGAGAGTTCTTGGAGATTGGGTGAAAAATGGGCTACAGGACTCAGGCCTGTTGGCTGAGCAACCAGGACCAACAGCTGCAGAACTACTAGAAGGAAAGGTGTTTGCCCATTGCAAATATACAGAGATAGAAAAAAAAGAAAGAATGATCTGTTATTACAAAATCAAGTCCAACATGAGGAGGATATTTGAAATAAATGCACCAGTTCTGGAAAGAACATCATCCAGAATCAGAAATAACAGAAGAGGCTAGCAGATCAATGCTGATTTACACTGTGTGCGCAATTATTAGGCAACTTGTATTTTGGAGGATTAATTTTATTATTGAACAATTACAGTGCTCTTGGTCAATCCAAACTGAATATTTAAGAAAGTAAAAGTGAGGTTTTGGCTTTCTTACAATATGTGTGCACAATTATTGGGCAACTGTTAGTGTGCATAATTATTATGTAACTAAATGAAAAACAAAAATTTGCCCATCTCACTCGTTTATTTGCATCTGTTAAAGTGAGAATAATAAACAAAAAACTCAAAAATGTACAAATAAACATTTCTGACATTTCAAAACAAAAAATCAGTGGCCAATATAGTCACCCTTCTTTTCAATAACAGTCATAACCCAGTCATGGAGTCTGTCAGTTTCTTGATCTGTTGACGATCAACTGTTTGCGAAGCAGCAACCAGAGTCTCCCAGACACTGTCCAGAGAGGCGTACTGTTTTCCTTCACCGTAAATCTCCCATTTAACAAGGGCCCACAAGTTCTCAATAGGGTTTAGGTCAGGTAATTATTCATTATTCTTTCATCTTTAAGGCATTTTACCTGGCACTTGGTTTGGGAGTCGATTTTAAGTCCATCTTCAACCTGAAAGGGTCCAACTACATCATCTTCAATAATACCAGCCCATACCAATACCCCACTTCCACCTTTCTGGCGCCTGAGTCGAAGTAGAGTTCTGTCCCTGTTACTGATCCAGCCATGGGCCCATCCATCTGGTCCACCAAGAGTCACTCTCATCTCATCAGTCCATAAAACCTTTGAAAAATCTGTCTTCAGATATTTCGTGGCCTAATCTTGCCGTTTCAACATGTGTGTCTTGACTTCTACAATTTTTAACTTTTTGGAGTCAGTAAAATCTCTTTTTTGGCCCATTTTGCCTGAGGAAAAGAAGCTACCTAATAATTATCCGCACCTTGATATAGGGCTGTGATGGCAAACCTATGGCATGCATGCCACAGGTGGCACACAGAGCCATTTCTGAGGGCACACAAGGCGTTGCCCTGTAAGCTCCAGCGTGCATGTGCACGCTGGCCAGCTGATTTTCAGCCTTGATTTTCAGCCGTTTTTCCTGAAGCCTCCGGAGGGCGAAAAACTGCCCAACACATGAACCGGAAGTTCGGGAACGGACTTACGGTTTGCGCATTGGGCTGTTTTACGCCCTCCAGAAGCTTCAGGGAAGCCTCCTGAAGCCTCCGGAGGGAGAAAAACGGCACAACGAGCAACCCGGAGGTCCGTTCCCAGAAGTCCAGAGGCTTCAGTGAGCCCTGCGTGCATGCGGGGGGGGGGTGTTGTGCATGCATACGCGGGAGGGCACTGCATTATGGGTGTGAGCACACACGTGCGAACCCCCCCTCAATGCTCCCCACGCTTTTGGCACGCCTCGACAAAAAGGTTAGCTATCACTGATATAGGGTGTTGATCTCCTTAGGCTACGCCCTCCCGCATTACACAAATACACATCACCTGATATGCTTATATCCACTAAGCATTTAAGTTTATACACTTTGGGGGTGGAAAATATACATAAAATGATGATATGGTGAAAATACTCACTTGCCTAATAATTGTGCACACAGTGTATAATACAAAAAAAAGTATTCACAAAAGCAGAATTGAAGAAGAATTGGCAAGAATTTGTCTACCCAGGGCAAAGAAATCAAATCCTTAGCAATAGTAACTGAGAATGCACAGGCAAACCAGGGGGAGTCTGCAGTAGAGGAAACAAGCATAGCTGTTTTCATTTGGAAACCAGGCACCCTCTCCTCCGCCTCTGAAAGAACAAAGCCCTCTAACTAAAGAAGTAGAAGAATTGAAACAAAGAATATCTGAGCATCTAGGAAAGCATGAAGACAACAGAATAAGGTTGCCTGTGTTGACCCTCGTTCCAAAGAAACAGCTAGCACAAGCATTAAAAGATGCCAATGATGCCATATCAAGTATAAGCGCCAGCTCACTGAAAGAAAGAAACTGTCATGCCCCTGTCGGAGTCTGAATCCGAAGGGGAAGAAAAACAGCTGACAGAGAGCAAGAGTGGCTCAGCTTCCTGTGGAAGAAACTGGGGAAGGGCAAAGTCAGGTTGGGCAGAGCAGGGGAGAGGTAGAACAAGGGAGAGGGGGTTCAGATGAAGACCAAGCCACCCCCCCCCCATCCTAGGCAGTGCAGGGAAGAACAGAGAAGAGAGCAACATGGATTGCGTGACTTATGAGGGAGGAAAGGGTCCTGACTCACTTCACAAGGCACACCTGGGGATGGAGTTTAAAGGAGAGGTAAATGGGAGGGGCGGTTGTCGGGAACAAACACTGAGTTTATCTTATCTTGTGTTCACTGTTTATCTGAGTTCCTGGCATCCTCCCAACTGGTTTGATTTACTGCCGCCCTGCCGGATTAATTACCTTATCTTGCCTTGTTGGATTTATAGTTGGAAGTTTTCTGTTTACAACTTTGGGACTGAAGTATTGTCAGCCAAAGATTATTTACAGGTTGGTGGAAGAGCTCTTTCCAGGCCAGAGAGTTGAAAGGGACATTGGGGGCACAATTGGTGATAATAAAAGGACTTATACCAGTTCTCTGGCTGTGTTGCCTTTGTGTCACACCCCGGGTCATCACACAAACCAAACATGACTGCAATGACTGAATACCTGGAATGCAAAATCAACAAAGAACAAAACAAGACAAACAATGCACCACCAAAAGGGAAGATCAGGCTGGAAAATAAGATTAGCAAGCTGAGATCAGATGAAAGTAAGCTAAAACATATGAAAAAAAAGAAGCTGAAGAACAAGATTGAAGAATACCTAATCAAGAAATACCACTTAGAAACAAGGAAGATCAAGAAAGCACTGGGAATAATAAAGCAGCAAATAACAGCTATAGCCAAGTTCAACATACAGGTGAAACTCGAAAAATTAGAATATCGTGCAAAAGTTCATTTATTTCAGTAATGCAACTTAAAAGGTGAAACTAATATATGAGATAAGACTCATTACATGCAAAGCAAGATAGTTCAAGCCGTGATTTGTCATAATTGTGATGATTATGGCGTACAGCTCATGAAAACCCCAAATCCAACTTTTGCCAAAAGCACCAAAAACTGGTTCAATGACCAGGGGATTACTGTGCTTGATTGGCCTCTCCATTCTTCCTCCATACTCTGGGTTCTTGGTTTCCAAATGTGATGCAAAAGTTGCTCTCATCAGAAAAGAGGACTTTGGACCACTGAGCAACAGGACTTTGGACCACTGTGCTTAATTAAGACCAGGGTCAACGCAGCCGTCTACCAGGAGATTTTGGAGCACTTCATGCTTCCTTCTGCAGATGAGATTTATGGGGATGCTGACTTCATTTTCCAGCTGCCCACACTGCCAAAAGCACCAAAACCTGGTTCAATGACCGTGGGATTACTGTGCTTGATTGGCCAGCAAACTCGCCTGACCTGAACCCCATAGAGAATCTATGGGGCATTGCCAAGAGAAAGATGAGAGACATGAGACCGAACAATGCAGAAGAGCTGAAGGCTGCTATTGAAGCATCCTGGTCTTCCATAACACCTCAGCAGTGCCACAGGCTGATAGCTTCCATGCTACGCCGCATTGAGACAGTAATTGCTGCAAAAGGGGCCCAAACCAAGTACTGAGTACATATGCATGCTTATACTTTTCAGAGGTCCGATATTGTTCTATGTACAATCCTTGTTTTATTGATTGCATGTAATATTCTAATTTTCTGAGATGGTGGATTTGGGGTTTTCATGAGCTGTACGCCATAATCATCACAATTATGACAAATCATGGCTTGAACTATCTTACTTTGCATGTAATGAGTCGTATCTCATATATTAGACAGGGACACTTGGCATTGAACAGTGTCTATCACAGCCCCTAGATGTAACAGTGATGTCGCTGGTAGTAATTGGCTTTTGTCCATATTTACCATAAATCAGTGGAGCTGCAGTGACCAAATTGTCACTCGAAGGTCGTGGTGGGCCTGCCTTGGAGATGTCGACTGTATCAAGACATCGTCGAGATAGGCTTTTAAGTCTGATGGGACGAGACCTGAGGTGGGCCATCACTGTGGCCAGAAGCTTCGTGAATGTCCTTGGGGCCGAGGAGAGGCCGAACGGCAGGGCCCGGTATTGAAAATGGCGCCCTGCATAAGAGAATCGTAGAAACTACCTGTGTGAGTGATGAATAGGCACATGAAGGAATGCCTCCTTGATGTCTACCGATGTTAGGTAGTCTCCCTGGTGAATGCAGCCCAAGATGGTTTGCAGGGACTGCATTTTGAAACGCTTGTACTCCAGGTTCAGCCTCTTGAGATCCAGGATCGCTCTCCACCCCCCGGAGTTCTTGGGCACTAAGAACAGGATAGAGTAAAACCCCCTCTGCTTTTGATCTGAGGGAACCAGTTCGATGGCATAAATGTCCAGAAGGTGCTGGATCTCAGTGTCCATGAGAGCCCTCATGACCCGGCACCTTGGAATGGAGCACCGGAAGAACCGTCTCGGTGGACAGAAAGTCTAGAGTGAGGCCGATCCGTACAGTCTGGAGAACCCAAGCGTCTGTGGTGGACTGTTCCAATGGGAATACCAAACTGGGAGTCAGCAGTACTGGCGGAAGGGTCGGTAGCTCGAGCCTCGGCCTCCACGTCTGGGCTGGGACTGCTGCTCCCTGCCCCTGTCCCTAAATCTGGATCTGTCCTGGGGTCGATCTGATCGCTGGTAATAGGATCTCTGGTACTGGGGTCCAGTGGACCCCCTAGTCCCCTCGAAATGGCTGCCGGCGGGGGTACAGTTGAGACCTACAGTCCACCCATCTCTGTACGGAGGGAAGTACTTTCTTTTTATCCTTGTTTTTTTTCTTTTTTGGGGTGTGGGTGGGTGTGGGTGTGTTTTGGGGATTGCTATGGGTGTTGCGATTGGTCTCAGGGTGAATTTTGTTGTATGTGTAAATGTACAATGACAAATAAAGTAGATAGATAGATAGATAGATAGATAGATAGATAGATAGATAGATAGATAGATAGACAGACAGACAGACAGACAGACAGACAGACAGACACAGACATAGAATGGGATCCAGAGCTTCCCCAAAAAGCTTCGCCCTTTTGAATGGGGCTGCCACTAGGCGCCAATTAGATCGCATGTTCGCCTGCCAATGGTGGAACCAGAGAAGGCGTCGGGATGTGACCGTAGTAGCCAAGGCCCTGGATGTGAATTTAGCCACCGCCAGGATGGCCAGGGTGGCGTCAGCAGAAAATTCCAAGGCCGCCACCAACTTATTAACATCTTGGTGAAGGCGCATGTCCTCCGGCGCTAGCCTGGACTGTAACTGCCTGGACTGTAACTATCTGAGCCATACCAGGGAAATCCTATTGAAAACATATTGTCCGATTGAAGAAGAGTGTGGCTGTAGCCGCACGAATCGCCCAGGCAGCCGCCTGGTGCGATTTGCGGAAGGTTTGCCTTCAGTCTTTCAGATGCGTCTGATGGAACAATGGCAGGTGAGGTCAAGGCAGCGACTGGTGGGTCCACGGACGGTAATTGGAGGAGCTCCTCCAGATCCGGGCCGGACCCAAAAAGCCTCTTGTCGTTATTGCTCGGGGGGGGGGGGGAGGAACCGCAGCAGGTTGGGACCACTGTCTCTGGATGACATCCAGAAAAAGTTTGGGAGATGGAATGACCTCTTGTTCCAGAACTGGTTCTGAAAACAAACGTTCAGTGGAATCTAGTCCCAAGGAGGGTTCCACTGGGGTGCCTTTGCCACCGATGTTAGCGGTAGACCTGGCTTTAAAGAGCAGGGATTTGAATAAGTAGGCCGGAAAAGGCCCCCTGGGAGTGGGGACGTCCGGGGGGTCTCCCTTATCATCTGATAATTCTTGGTCACCTTGTTCCTCATCACCCAGAAGCGACTCCTCGCTCTGGGCAGAAGGCGTGGGGAAGGAGGTTCCCCTGCAAGGCTGGGGGCAGGCTTTGAAGGTGCCCTTGAATGCCTGGACCTCCTGTGGAGTTCAGAGTCAACCCCTTGTGAAATAGCAGCAGAAATAGCTCCCTGAAATCTCTGGGTAGATCCATAATCTGATTGTCATGCCCGCGAAGCCCAGCTGCTGTAGGGGTGAATGTGGCCTCAGGCAGAGAACGCCTGGCTGCAGGTGAAGAGTGCTTGGTATGAGAGGCCTGTGCAATGCTGAGGCCTGATACACTTGGTGTGGAACCAGGGCCTAGTCCTACATCCTCCTCAGAAAGGCCCTGGACCTGGATATTATCCGGGGACCAATCCCTGGCTGTTCCCAAAGGGGAGCCCTGGAGTGACAAAGAAGGCAGCACTTCTAATTGCAAGGGCGGAGGAGAATTGGGGGCCCTAAATGCCTTAGGGGCTTTAGAGGCCTTTTTAGAATGGGCGTCCTTATCAGCAGCCGCTGACACAGAGAAAGCCTTCAATCTACTGGCTGTGCTCCAGGTGGTAGCCTCCCCTCAAGGGCGAACTTCCATGGGAAATTCCTTCCCCCGATGCTGCAATGGGAGCACGATCCGCCATTCTGAGTAAATACCCAAAGTGAATTATTGGGAAAATACAGGGCAAACCTGCAAGGGACCCAGCGATCCTGGCTGTTCAATAAGTGATACGCAATCACAGAGAAAGAGGCACCAAAGACAACTCGATCAAGATCGCCTGTGGAGATTAATCAGCAAGATCGAAACCACGCTGCTGTTCTCTTCGGAAGCTGGCTCGCAATGAGGCTCTCGGAACTTTAAAATGGCTGACGCTGCTTAGAAGCGAAATTGGCGCCAAAACTAATGGTCCACCAATTGGAATGCGGCCAATCGCCATGCAGCGGCTCCAGGCACAGCCCGCGCCCGTGAAATTTGAATGCCAGAAACAAAATGGCGGCTCCGCAAGCCCAAAGTGCCGAAAAGCAGTAGCAGCGGGAGGATGGCGCACCAAGCCTCCAAGCGCAAGAAGAGGGGCTCGAGAACGGCGCACCAAACTCACGGCACTCGAAACCAGGCAGCAATACAAATGTGGGCTAGCCTATGCAACAAGGCAGACGCGCCCGACCACGCACGCCCTCCCTCGGAGGGAAGAAACCTCGGCGGGTGTTCTTTCCAGCGGACCGGGCTAAACAGCGCACCCGCTAAAATCGCAAACATTCACAATACAGTAAAACAAGAAAAACAGTACCTGTAACTGCTAAGAAAATCCAAAGGAAATCTCCTTAAAGGTACAGGAGAAAATGTGATTACGTCTCTTTAGGCAGACTGAATTGAAAAAACTGATGAGCCAAGTGTAAAAGGGAGGTGTGGCCAAGTTTATTCAATTCAGTCTCTAGGCAACCAGATCGAAATTAATCAATTTCTTTGGATTCTCTAAGCAGCGCACTAGAGAAGGCCAAGTTTTTTAGACATTTGTCTGAACACTTACTCTCCCTATTCTTTTCAGTATTGGTGTATAATTTGAGACTACAATGGGGTAGTAGCCCCACAAATGGACAGATCAGCTGATAAAGGAATTAAAGAAACACAAGGGAAACTGCCCCAAACTTTTTTCAAACTGACTAATACTTTAGGTTTGATTTATGCTTTGAGGTGTAAAAAGGAAAAAAGACTTTACCTTTTTTTTCAGAGACACAAATCCTTTTCTATAATTGATAAGATTTGGATTACAAAAAATTTAATTCACAAAACAACTAAAGTTGCTATTCTTCCAAAAACTTTTTCTGGCCATAATCCAGTGTCTTTACACCTTAAATTTGGTTTTCAGTATTTTAAATGGAGATTAAAAGAGTCTGTTTTGCAGAGGCCACAGATCGTTAAATGTAAACAGGTACTCCAAGATTATTTCAATAATAATTTAGGTAAGGGAACCAATTTGACAAGAGTTTGGGATGCTTGTAAGGCTGTGATATGAGGACATTTTATACAATGCAATACAGTACTGTAATCAAGAGGAAGATGGATGAAAAAATTCAAAATGTGTTACAAGAAATTAAACTGAAGAACTCCAGAATTCACCAGAAGATTCTAACATAATCAAGTAAAATTATTGCAACAACAAATTTCTTTGTTGACTGTTTCAGCTATTGACAAGAAACTTAGATATATGAAAGAACACTTTTGTGAACATGGAAATAAATCAGGGAGATGGTTGGCATACAAACTAAGAAAACAGACAGAAAAGAAGAGGATAACTAAGCTTCAAGAGGGGAATAAGACTTACATGGATAATGACCATTGTCTTACCTGAAGGGTCGTTTTCAGGGCGCTGCGATGGAGAGTCCAAGGAAGGGTTAAATACAGCCAATCTGCCCAGAACTGAATTGAAACTTTAAGCCACGCCTCTGGTGCCGATTATCTTCAGATTTTTTCAATGAAGACGTGGAACTGTTGCACGCTGAGAATCCAACTGGAAGTCTAACATGTAACAAGTCAATAAACAGTCCAAAACAACAACAACAGAACAACAAGACACTGGAACTTCACACAGCCACCAGCGGAAGAAAGACCCCAGGGCGGGGTGGACTCTCCATCGCAGCGCCCTGAAAACGACCCTTCAGGTAAGACAATGGTCATTTTCCAGGGCGCTGCTCTGGAGAGTCCAAGGAAGGGACATGCCCAAGCTAACTGTCACTAGGGCGGGAAGGCTCAGCCATCAGGGTCTCTCCGCTGGTATGGATGCCCTGAAGAACACGCCTCCCAAAATCCCCCTCCGCTGATGCAAAACTGTCCAGCTTGTAATTTCGGACAAATGGGGACAGTGAAGTCCAGGTGGCCACCTTGCAAATTTCCTCAATCGGTGCCTGTGTAGCCCAGGCAGCTGTGGTGGCGGCGCTCCTAGTCGAATGTGCCGTGATATTGCGAGGCACAGGAACGGACTGTAAAACATGAGCAAGGGCAATACAGGCTCGCAGCCATCCGCCGATGGTAGACGAAGACACCTTCTTGCCTTGAGAAGCCGGCTGAAAGGATATGAACAGAGATTCAGATCTCCGAAAACTGGCCGTGCGTTTGATGTATCTGTGAATAGTCCTGCGCACATCCAGCATGTGCCAGCGTTTCTCCCTCGGGTGACGAGGGTGCGGGCAAAAATCCGGAAGGACTACCTCCTGTGCCCGATGGAACCAGGAATTGATCTTCGGGATAAAGAAAGGATCCAACCTGAGGATCACTCTGTCCTGTCGAATGAGACACAAGTCCTCCCTGACTGACAAGGCAGCCAGCTCTGATATGCGTCTAGCTGAAGTGATAGCGACCAGAAAGACTGTCTTGAATGTGAGGTGTTTGAGACTGGCCGTTTTAAGTGGCTCAAACGGGGGGGGGCGATGAGAGACCTCAGCACTACGTTGAGGTCCCAAGACGGATATCTGTGGACCACTGGGGGTCTCAGGTTGGTCGCCCCCCCTGAGAAAACTGCGGATGGTCGGATTCCGGCCAAGAGAGGAGTAGCCCTCAACTGAAAGGATGGTTGACAGAGCTGCCACCTGACGCCTCAGAGTGTTAGGCGCCAGACCCTTGTCCAAACCTTCCTGCAGGAAGTCCAGGATGACAGGAACTGAAGCGGAAGATGCAGACGTACCACGAGTAGTGCACCATCTGGCGAAGGTATTCCAGGTGGCGTCGTAGATGCGCGTCGTAGACGGCCGTCTGGACGCTTGAATGGTGCCAATCACCTTGTCCGACAAACTGCCTCTGCTCAGGAGATCCCTCTCAAGTGCCAGACGGCCAGCTGCAGCCACTGGGGCTCTGGATGTTGAAGGACCCCCTGGCTGAGAGAAATGTCCTGTGGAGGAATCCGCCACGGTGGTGCGACCGAGAGACTCACCAGATCCGCAAACCAGGTTCTCCTGGGCCAGAACGGTGCCACCAGCAGCACCTCCGCCTCAGGTAGCGGGGGGAAGGCGTAAAGCAGACCTTTCGGCCACGGGCTGTGCAACGCGTTGACTCCTTCGGCCCTCGGGTCGTGGAACCTTGTAAAAAACCGCGGGAGGTGCGCGTTGGCTGCGGTGGCGAACAGGTCCACCAGCGGAAGGGTGAACCTCTGGGACAGCTGCTGGAACAGTAGCGGGTGTAGACGCCACTCCAAGTGGTCGACCGTGGACCTGCTCAGCCAATCCGCCTGGGTGTTGTTCGTGCCCGAGATGTGTTCCGCCTGAAGAGAGAGAAGGTATCTCTCCGCCCGTCGACCCAAGAGCTCCGCCTCCTTCATCAGGGATCTGGAGCGCGTGCCTCCCTGGCGATTGATGTGTGCTTTGGTGGCTACATTGTCTGTCAGAATGCGCACGTGCTGACCTTGAATGGTGCTCTGGAACTGCCTGAGTGCCAACCTGACCGCCCTCAGCTCCAGCCAGTTGATGCTGTGAGCGGCCTCGGAGGGGGACCACCTGCCCTGTGTAAGCTGGTTGCGGCAATGGGCCCCCCAGCCGAACAGGCTGGCATCCGTCGTGATGGTGAGACGGACTGGCTCCCTGAATGGAGACCCCTTTAACAGGGCCGGAGACAACCACCACTTGAGGGAGCGACGTACCTCTACAGGGACTGGAATCAGCCTTGTTGAGCTGCTTTCGTTGGCTCTTTGGTATGGAAGCAGGAGGCACTGAAGCGGGCGGGAGTGAAGTCTTGCCCAAGGCACGATGGACAGGCACGAAATCATCTTGCCTAGGAGCTGTGAGAGCTGGACCACCTTGACCAGGCGTGACTGCTGCACCTGAACGACCCTTTCCCGGAGACTGGCCACCCTTTCCGGGGACAGGGATACTGTGCACGAGACGGTGTCTATGACGGCTCCTAGATGTTGCAGCCTGGTCGTTGGAACAAGATGACTTTTCTCCAGGTTGATGGAGAATCCGTGGTCTTGGAGCACCTGAATGGTGTGCTCCAGGTCTCTGGCAGCTTGTTGATGCGACAATGACAGAATGAGAACATCGTCCAGATAACAGTGCAGTCTGACTGGATGTGACCGGAGGAAGGCCGCCACGGCTGCAAGAACCTTTGTAAATGTCCTGGGTGCCGATGACAGGCCGAACAGCAAGGCCCGATACTGGTAGTGGCGGCCCGCGTACGTGAACCTCAGGAACTTGCGGTGGGCTTTGCGGATAGGGACGTGGAGGTAGGCCTCCTTGAGGTCTATGGACGTTAGTATATCGCCTGGTCTGATGCACCCCAAGATGGACTGGAGGGACTGCATTTTGAACCTGCGATATGTCACGTGGTAATTGAACTTTTTTAGATCTAATATCCCCCTCCACCCTCCGGAGTTTTTGGGAACCAGAAATAGGATGGAGTAATATCCTGTTCCCTCCTGGCCTGCTGGAACAGGCTCTATGGCCCTGATTTCTCTGAGGTGCCTTATCTCCTGTTCCATGAGGGATCTTTTGACTATGCCCAAGGGAACTGGACACCTGATGAAGTGGCGGGGAGGGGGGGAACAGAATTCCATAGTGAGACCCATGCAGACCGTTTGAAGAACCCACTGGTCCGACGTGGTCTGCTCCCATTTGGCGTGAAACAACTGTAGCCGCCCTCCTATGGGAGCTGACCTTTGATGGTCATTTATATCTCCTAAAAGGCCGTGAGCCGGAGCCCCCCCGAAATGGCCGCTTGGAGTAATGCTGCTGGCGGCCTCTGTCGTGAAAGGACTGATGGTCCTGGGACCGCTCGCCCTGCTGGGAATACGCCCGATGATAGGGGACGGAGCTAGTGGAGGGCTCATTGCTCCGAAAGGGCTGCCTCCTATAGGAGCTGGATCCCTTACGATCAGACTTTTTAGCGACTGACGGCATCACCTTCTTTTTGTCCTTGTTTTCCACAAGGACTGGATCAAGGACCTCTCCAAACAGCTTGTCCCCTTTAAAGGGGGCAGTAACAAGCTTCCATTTGGAGCGCATGTCCACGTTCCAATGTCTAAGCCACAGAAGACGTCTGGAAGTCACATTAGACGCCAGGGCGCGTGAGGCAAATTTAGCAGCACTCAGAGTGGCATCAGCGGTGTACTCTGTGGCTGCCATGATCTTATTGATATCCTGCCTCACTTTAACGTCCTTGGCAGGTATCTTTCTCAACAGCTGCCTTAGCCACAGGAGAGCTGCCCTGGAGAAAAAGGAGACAGAAGCGGATGACTTAATAGCCCACGCTGCTGCCTGGTGAGTCTTGTGGCAAGCAGTCTCGGTTCTCTTATCCTCAGCCTTGAGCCCCTCCAACAGGTCAGGAGGGAGAACAGAGGAGGAAGTGAGAGCCGCTACAGGGGGATCAATTGGAGGTAGCTTGAGCAGATCCTCCAGGCTGGCATCCACCGTGTACAGCCTTTTGTCATTGCTGCTGGGGGTAGCCTGCATGCCAAATTCTAAAGCCCTAATGGCCAAAATGGCTGCCCTGGAAGCTCGTGCTGCAATCTGACTTGCAAGAAGCACAAATGGCAACAGCAGGCTCCCAGCGGGAAATGGCCCCCAGTAGGGGTGCCCCAACAGCGCTGGCGTCGGCACTCCGACCCACGTGCTTTCCCCAACAGCTGCCTGTGGCCTCGAGGAGCCTGAGCGAAGCCCTGGACACCAGGAGAGCCAAGGGTGAGAACGCCAATTAAAAACAATATTTTTCACTCACCAGCCTGCTCTGCGTGATTACTTTCCTTATTACCTTATTTTCCTTATTAAAAGAACTCTTGAGAGTCCAAGGAATTTATCTCAGAATTGGAGAAACTCTAAGCGCGTCCACTGGGCTAGCTGAATTGAAAAAAACTGAAGATAATCGGCACCAGAGGTGTGGCTTAAAGTTTCAATTCAGTTCTGGGCAGATTGGCTGTATTTAACCCTTCCTTGGACTCTCCAGAGCAGCGCCCTGGAAAACAAAAACATTCTGAGACTTTTCCAGAATTACTATACCGATTTATATAAAGAACAAGAAATCTCTTTGGACAGTATGGTGGATTATATATCAACCAAAAATGTTCCTAAACTATCAGAAAACTATGAGCAAATTTGGAACAGTCTAATAACAATCATTGAAATAATAGAAACAATTAAAAGAGCTAAAAGAGGACTTCCGGCGGTGACGTCATAGTCGAGCAGGTGAAGGAATGGCATCTCTGTTTACTTTGCTCAGTTTTCTGCGTTGGAGATCCTGAAAAAGGATGAAGTTGGACCCGGAGGGTACGACAGGAGAGAGGGGAAGCTCGGGTGATGCTGTGGAGATAGGCAATCTCCCAATCGGACAAGCGAAACCCCTTGAAACCTACGGAGAAGAAATCGGCGTCCATGGCCAATTCAGAGCTGTGACGAACCGTAATATAGCAGCACGATAGCATCGGTGAAGAACATTTAAAAACATTTTTAAAATGGTAAATAATTTGTTACATAACTGTTGGAGCTAGAATATTGGGACTCTAAGTCAGGCTGGGACACAGCTCAAGATCGGCGGTGGTAAGGAGAGAAAGAGCACACAATTTCCTTTAGTAGCGGAGAGGCTTGGGAGCAGGAGAAGGAGAGAAGGAGGGAACGTGAGAGAGGTTTTGACAACAACCAGAGGGAAATTGGAGCCAGGCGAAATAGCGACAGAGGTGAAGGCGTCTAGCGGATTACATTTAGAAGAAAAGTGGTGTGTTACAGGAGTGGATATATGGCAAAAAACGGACTCTTTGCGAGACTAGACTAGACGAAGAAGGAAACAACAGCACCATCTAGCGAAGAGAAAACGAGACTAAGTAAAAAGAGATTGCATAAATGGCTGATGCAAGTTGCTGAAAGATTACAAGAGGAAAGAAGGAACTTTTGGAACTTTTGAAACTTTGAAGCCTGATTGTGGAAGTAAGTGGGGGGACGATGTCAAAAGAATATACTGAAAGAAGAATTATAGAATAAATTGAATATTGATTAGATGAAACACTGATGAACTGTACTGGAGGATAGATAATATATATGTGAACTATTGCAAACTTTAGGTGATTATATATGAATTAAGAATCTGTTAGATTAAATACATTGAACATATTGAATATAAGAAATATCAGAATATAGAGTAGTTTTGGGGAAAAAAGTAGTGTTAAATATTGAATATAGAATGAGATATAAGAGTGATTGAAGTGAACAGTTGATATATGGTCTTTATAAGGTATTGGCTAGGATTGTTAAAACTGTGAAGTACATACGGTTAATGAACTATAATTGATTGTTAGATTGAATATAAGAGATTAAGTTAATTGAGTATTTTACTTGGTCTTCATTTAACACACACACATATATATGTAATAATAATAATAAAATAGATGTATATACATATATAGATAGAATTACATGCAAAGTCTGACATATCTGAACTAAGACAATTGATTTAATTGATTGATAAAAGAGGGAAAATATTAAAGAGGGAACAACTAGGGACTGTGGGTGCTGGAAAGAGGGAGGAAAATAAGAAGTGGGAGGGGAGAATTATATGCTATTTTGGGAAAAGATTGTACATAAGATAAAAATGACGAGTACAACAACCATTAATAAAATGAACAAGAAGGCAGCATCCAATCCTGCATCGGCAACATCATCGCCCTCAAACCAGCGTACAATAGAGAGCACGCTGGGAATTGAAAAAGCGAACTCAACAACAAACCTACAGTGTATGCAAGCAACATTAATTATGATCCAGGAAAAAATGATGAAGACACAAGAAACAATTACAAAAAATCACGAGGAAACCAGGAAAAATCATGAAGAAATTAAAACTGAGATGGGAGAAGTGAAAGGTGAGATTAGAAGAATAGATGACAAAATAGGGAAAATACAGAGTGAGATCACAAAAAATGAAAAAAAATCAAAAAGTAGAAACACAGGTAGAACAAACAGAGAAAAAATTGGAAACAATAGATCAGAAGCTGACTACAGTACATAGGGATTTAGAAGAAAAAATAATCTTCCTTGAAATGGAAAAGGCTGCCTTCTTTCTCCGATTCCAAAATATAGTAGAAGAGAAGGAGGAGGATCTAGGGGAAATAGTCACAGATACCAGAAGGGACATAGATGAGGTGTATTGAATTCACACTAATTATGGTAGGAGACATAGACTCCCAAAAGAAAAACAGGTACGATTCACAAGAAAATCAGTAAGGGATGAAGTATATAAGTAAGAGAAGAACAGATAACATACAAAGGAAGAGAAATACCAGAGAAGACATTACCAGTTCCTTACATCACAACTGATAAGATACAACATAATGTTTAGATGGCTTACCCCAGAGGGAGTTATGATCACTTGGTAGGACAAAAGGTTTAAAATAGACACAATAGCTAAGGCACATGAGTTTTTCGAACATCATTTCACAGCTGAGGAAGAACAGGAGAGTAGGGAGGAACCAGAGAGCAGAAGTCAAGAAGAACAGTCAGTCGAAGATAAGGAAGGAGAAAGAGAAGAAGGAAGGAAACAAGAAAGAGAGCAAATAGAACAAGAAGGCACCAGAACAAGAATAGAGACAAGGAAGACAAGGAAACTAAAGGCAGTATATAAATAGTACAATGGAACAAGAAATCAAGATTCTCTCAATAAATATAAATGGCCTAAATTCACCTGAAAAAACAAGACAAACTTTGACAAAGTTACAAAAAATGAATATGGACATTGTGTGCCTCCAGGAGGTACACATTAAAAGTCAGTTTAACAAGCTACTAGAACATCCAAAATTAGGAAAACTATACACAGCATTATCACAACAAAAAAAGAGGGGAATTGCAATGTACAATTAAAGATTGGATAAACGCCAAACAAATGTATGCAGACGATGAGGGGAGAATCCTGATGCTAGAAATAGAAACAGAACAAAAAAAGAATACTTCTCACGGCGATATATGCACCAAATAAAAACCAAAAAGAATTTTGCAAGAAAGTTCACAAAAAGATAACATAAATAGAATATGAGAACATATGTCTAATTGGCGATTTCAACGCAATAACAGATACCAAGAAAGACTATAAAAGCAGCCAAAGAAATAAGAAAAAAAGAACATTACCAACCACATTCTTTGAAATGGGGCAGGAAATGAGTCTATAAGATGTATGGCGAGAAAGAAACATAGAAAACAAACAATACACATTTTATTCCAATCCACATAAGTCATGGCCAAGGATAGATATGGTCTGGATGACACAGGGAATGATATGGAGGAGATTGAAATAATGACCAACACCTGGGCAGACCATAATCCAATAAAAGTAGTATGGAAAGGACAGGAAAAAAAGAGATGGACAATTAATCAAAGAATATTGAAAGATAAAGAATGTACAACAATGATAGAAAAAGAAATGAAATTATTTTACAAAGTAAATAAAAAAGAAGAAACATCACTACAAAACTTATGGGATATTACAAAGGCATTTGTTAGGGGACTGACAATAGCATATTTGGCAATAAAAAATAAAGAAAAGAAACAAAAACGAAAACAAGAAACACTAGTGAAAGAATTCAAAAAATTGGAAGTAGACTTGCAAAAAGATCTACAAGAAATAAAAATAAAGGAAAAGAGAGAACTGATAAAACACAAATTGAATTTGATGGCACAAGAGGAGATGGCCCAGAAAATTAAATTTGCTGAACAAAATTTCTTTGAAAATACGAACAAACCCAATGTCAAGCCGGCCTCACTCAGCAACCAAGAAAAAAAACACTTAACTCCATTTTGCAGAATTAAGAGTACTTTTACTGGTTATGAAAAGATAGCAGCTAAGCAAAGCAAGATCTGAGGCAAAAGAGCGTGAAATCATACATATCAATGTGACCAACCCCCTCCCCCTGGTAACCCTCATCCCACTGTCCAATCTTTAAATCCCTTAGGTGTCATGAGAGTTCCATCTTCAAGGAGCATCATCAGGTTGGTATGCAGGACAGTTGGCCTTGACTGACACCAAGCTCTAATCTCCAACATGCACAGTAGATGGCAAGATCAAAACTCCCTTTTTACAATCTCTCCTGTACTAAAACTTCCCCTCCCAAATACCAGCCCCCCCTCCCTGTTTCAATGGCAGCCGAAAGCAAATAGTGAAACAGAGGCTGACATCCGGCCCTCCTTCTATTGTTTTGTCTTGTTTTATATAGACATCCTTACTACTATTATATTGCATTGGCCCATGGTGACATTGTCACTACCAGTTCAGGCACTTGACCCAGCAATCCCATTGCCATAGGGGCATGCCCAATAGTTGTGCAATACCAGCCACAGGTGGTTTTATTGGTTCAGGATCCCAAGCCTGTAGTTTGGTTTCTTCCTTGAGGTTCTAAAGCCTTGTGTGGGTATCTGTCTGGTTCCCAAGCCGACAATTGGGCAGCTTATCCTAGGCTCCCAAGCCTATTGTAGTTTTGGGGACTGGTGGGCTGATTTGGATTACAAATTTTATTTTTATTGTATTTTTCCTCTTCCTGAGGTATTTTGGATTAAGGTAAGAAGAACCTGAAGGAAAGAAGTAAAATTCTGAAATTTGGATTTGGATTACAAAGGTTCTTTTTTTCCCTTCTTTTTTAATTCTCTCCTATTTTTTGTGTGTTTTTTTTCTCTTTTGTCCTCCTTTTGTGGGGATTCATATTTGGATTACAAAGTGGATTGGATTTATAACGATTTATACTCGGTAGATTACAAATATAAAGATATTTTAAGATGAAGAAAATAACATCAACATTATCTTCAGCGTCCTCCTCTACAACCTCTAGCCCTGCTGGGCAGAGAACACTGGATAATATGGCACAACAAGAGAAAACTAATATTATGCAATTAGAATTAAAGAACATGATACAAACTCTCCATGAAGGTTTAAAGGAAAGACTAGGCAAACTAGATGGGAGAATGGAGAAAGATGAAGGGGCATTAAAAGACTTTAAAGGGATTATGGAGAAAAATGAATAACGAATACAAAATTTCATTTCATTTCATTTCATTTATTAGCACTTATATACCGCCCCCTCTCCCGAAAGGGACTCGGGGCGGTGTACAGTCCATATAAAAAACACCAAATAAAATACATGTATGCATAGGAGGAGGATAAAATAGGCCAAAACTGTACAGCTAATAAATAAACAATATAAGAATTTAAAATATCATACAATTTATGCACTATCCCTCTAAAAACCCGTAAAAAGTATATGCCAGGGGGGCAGACGTTGTAAATTATGCCAAACCAGCCAGTCGGAACAGGTGTGTCTTCAGTTTCTGTCGGAAGGAGCGGAGGTCAGTAGTGGTTCTAATGTCGGGGGGGAGGTCATTCCAGAGGGTTGGGCCCATCACAGAGAAGGCCCTACTCCTCGGTGTCGCCCGTTGGCATTGCTTCGTGGACGGCACCAGGAGAAGGCCCTCCCTGTGAGAGCGGATTGGCCGCAGGGATGTGTGCGGGAGGATGCGATCCCGCAGGTAACTAGGCCCTATGCCATGGAGCGCTTTAAAGATGGTAATCAGAACCTTGAACCGCACCCGAAAGACCACAGGTAGCCAGTGCAGCTCGCGCAGGAGAGGTGTTACGTGGGAGTACCTAGTACTCCCCATGACTACCCGCGCGGCTGCGTTCTGGACTAGCTGCAGTCTTCGGGCGCGACCCAAGGGAAGCCCCATGTAGAGAGCGTTACAGTAGTCCAGGCGAGACGTCACCAGCGCATGAGTGACTGTGCGTAGGGCATCGCGGTCCAGAAGGGGGCGCAATTGGCGCACCAGGCGAACCTGGTGGAACGCCCCCCTTGCCACGGCTGCCACATGATCATCCATTGACAGCCGGGCATCTAGGAGGACGCCCAAATTGCGCGCCCGTTCCACAGGGGGCAATTGCTCGCCCCCTATGGCCAGTGATGGAATTAACTGGCTGAACCGAGGTGCCGGTAGCCACAGCCACTCAGTCTTGGAGGGGTTGAGTTTGAGTCTGTTGTCCCCCATCCAGACCCCGACGGCTTCCAAACACCGGGACATCACTTCGACAGCCTCGTTGGGGTGGCTTGGGGTTGAAATGTACAGCTGCGTATCATCAGCGTACAGATGGTACTCAACCCCAAAGCCACGGATGATCTCACCCAGCGGCTTCACATATGCGTTGAACAAAAGGGGCGAGAGGACCGACCCCTGCGGCACCCCACAAGAGAGTGGCCTCGGGGTCGACCTCTGCCCCCCAGTCAACACATATTGCATCCGGCCGGAGAGGTAGGAGCCGAACCACCGTAAAACGGTGCCTCCGACTCCCATCCCCTCCAGCCGGCGCAATAGGATACCATGGTCGATGGTATCAAAAGCCGCTGAGAGATCTAATAGGACCAGGATAGAGGAACAACCTCTATCTCTGGCCCTCCAGAGATCATCCACCAACGCGACCAAGGCTGTTTCGGTGCTGTGCCCGGGTCGGAAGCCGGACTGGCGTGGGTCTAGATATACGGATTCGTCGAGGTGCCGTGGAAATTGCTGCGCCACCACATTCTCAACAACCTTCGCTAAAAAGGGAAGGTTGGAGACTGGACGATAATTAGCTAGCTCCATTGGGTCAAGTGAAGGCCTCTTGAGCAGGGGCTTCACCACCGCCTCTTTCAAGGCAGCCGGTAAGAAGCCCTCACCCAACGAGGCGTTCACCAGGCCCAGAAGCCAGCTTCGCGTCACCTCCCAGGATGCCAGTACCAACCAGGAGGGGCACGGGTCCATTGAACATGTGGTGGGTCGTAGCCGTCCCCGTAACCCGTCTAAATCCTCGGGGGCAACAGAGTCAAACTCCTCCCAGAGTGGACTCACAAGACTCACTGATGTCGGCTCGTCCGGACCACTGGGGGGGGCCCATCCGCTCCGGATCTGAGCGACTTTGTCTTGCAGATATTCTCCAAACTCCTCTGCTCTTCCCTGCAAGGGCGCCTCCCGCGTCTCCTGCAACAGGAGAGAGCGGGTCACCCTAAACAGGGCGGCAGGGCGGTTATCCGCAGACGCAATGAGAGCGGCACAATGCCTACGTTTGGCCGCTTTCAATGCCACAAGGTAAGTCCGTAAAAAGGCTCTTACCTGTGTTCGGTCAGATTCGGAGCGTGAGGACCTCCACCTGCTCTCTAGACGTCTCCTATGGCGCTTCATCACCCTGAGCTCCTCGGTATACCAAGGGGCCCGGGTGGCTCGCTGCCGCAGGAGAGGTCGCAGAGGCGCGACCCGGTCTAAGGCCCCCGCCGTCGCCCTATTCCAGGCGTCGACTAGGTCCTCCGACCGAGCGCGGGTTAGGGCTACAGGTAACGGCCCAAGCTCCGCCTGGAACCTATCCGGTTCCATCAAGTGCTTGGGGCGGTACCAGCTTGAACATACTGGTTCCGCCTCCTCGCGGTGGAGGGTAGCGCCAGGGAAGTCGAGCCGGAGATATGAGTGATCTGACCATGACAGGGGCATAATCTCTAAATCCCCTATTCCCAGATCACTCGTCCACTGTTCAGATACAAAGATAAGGTCCAGTGTGTGGCCGCCTTCATGTGTGGGGCCCTGAATTAGTTGGGTCAGGCCCATGGCTGTCATGGAAGCCATGAACTCCCGAGCCACCTCAGACGCTGCTCCCGTCGACGGCAGGTTGAAATCCCCCATAACCAAGAGTCTGGGAATCTCAACCGCCGTCTCCGAGACCAGCTCGAGGAGCTCGGGCAGGGCCGCTGACGTATAGCGAGGAGCCAAGTATACAATCAGCAGACCCCACTGCCTCCCTGGGCCCCATTTCATACCCAGCGACTCACACCCGGGTATCTGAGGAACAGTGAACTCCCTCGGCTCTAGACGGTCCCGTATAACTACCGCCACCCCACCACCCTTACCGAGGGCCCGAGGCTGATGGAATGCACGGAAACCCGGTGGGCACATTTCCACGAGGGGTAAACCACCCTCGTGGCCCAACCAGGTTTCCGTTATCCCTGCAAGGTCTAGCTCCCCCTCCGAGATCAACTCGTTAATGAGGGGGGCCTTGTTGGTCACAGACCTTGCATTGCAGAGCATCAGCCTAAGGCCCTGGCTCTGTAGTTCCCGACCACCTAGGCTGCGGGGGTTGGTACAAGCGAAGAATGTAAGAAATCAAATTGATTTGAAAAAACATAAACTGAATCTAATAGAAAAAGATGTTTTAGCACAAAAAAGTAAAAGTTCCAAACAATTTTTTTTGAAAATGCAAATAAACCAGGAAGATAGTTGGCATATAAATTGAAAAAAAAAGAAAGAGAAAAAAACTGATTTATCAACTAATTGATGATGAAGGGACTGTATGTTATCAAAACAATGCGAAAAAGAAAATGACCCATGATTATTATGAAAAATTATATAGAGACAATTTCAGGAGAAAAAACAAAACAATACCTAGAAAAAGCTGAATTACCAAGAATACCAGAAACATTAAAAAGGCATTAGAGGAAAGGGTAACAATGATGGAATTGACAGAGGCAATTAAAAGTCAAAAGAATGGTAAAACACCGGGCCCAGATAGATTACCAGCAGAGTTATAAAACACCACAAGACGTTAAAAGCAATACAATTGTCAAGTCGGCCTCCCTCAGCAACCAAGAAAAAAAACACTTAACTACATTTTGCAGAATTAAGAGTACTTTTACTGGTTATGAAAAGATAGCAGCTAAGCAAAGCAAGATCTGAGGCAAAAGCGCGCAAAATCATACATATCAATATGTGACCAACCCCCTCCCCCTGTAACCCTCATCCCACTGTCCAATCTTTAAATCCCTTAGGTGTCATGAGAGTTCCATCTTCAAGGAGCATCATCAGGTTGGTATGCAGGACAGTTGGCCTTGACTGACACCAAGCTCTAATCTCCAACATGCGCAGTAAACGGTGAGACTAAAACTCCCTTTTTACCATCTCTCCTGTACTAAAACCTCCCCTCCCAAATAACAGACCCCCGTCCCCGTTTCAATGACAGCCGAAAGCAAATAGCAAAACAGAGGCTGACATCCGGCCCTCCTTCAGGAAAAGAAGCCATCCCTGAAAGAAAAGAAAACAATAGAAAAGACAACATAAGACATGTATGATTCAAATATGATCAAGGCTTATCAGGGTACTAAGCGTAGAACTTCTGTAAGAGTCTAAGAGCTCTAACATGAGATTTATCAACCCACTCAGCCTGGGAGGGGGGGAAATGATTCCAGGATACCAGACATTGAAGTCGATTCCTATAATACAATACAATAGTAGAGTTGGAAGGGACCTTGGAGGTCTTCTAGTCCAACCCCCTGCCTAGGCAGGAAACCCTATACCGTTTCAGACAAATAGCTATCCAACATCTTCTTAAAGACTTCCAGTGTTGGGGCATTCACAACTTCTGGAGGCAAGCTGTTCCACTGATTAATTGTTCTGTCAGGAAATTTCTCCTCAGTTCTAAGTTGCTTCTCTCCTCAATTAGTTTCCACCCATTGCTTCTTGTTCTACCCTCAGGTGCCCCTGGAGGCCAAATGGGAGTACTCTGAATTGAAAACACCTGAGTGGGAAGTTGAAAGCAGTTTTACATTCATCTCCCTCTTTGATTCTGACTCTGTAGTAGGCCTCTCTTAGGTCCAATTTCGTGAAGATCTTCCCTTTACCCAATTGGGCCAACATATCCTTCATCAGAGGGCGGGGGTATACATTTTTCACGCACACACTAGTAAGATTTTTGTAGTTAACACAGAGACGAAATGAACCATCTTTCTTTTCTCTAAATAACACAGGGGCGGCCACACGTGGCCTAGCAGGTTCAATAAACCCCCTTTTCAAATATTTGTCAATAAACTTCCGTAATTCCTCCATTTCGCGTGGGGTCATTGAGTAAATCTGGGGTTTTGCAAGTTTTACTCCTGGGAGGATCTCAATGCTGCAATCCGTTCTGCAGTGAGGGGGTAATTTATCAGGATTTTTCACTGAAAACATCCTTTAGGTCCCAATATTCCTTTGGGATTTTCTCCTCCCCCTCAATTTTTTCCTGCATCGTGGCCGCTAGGTTAGTTTTAGTGCTGGCAATATTGGAAACCCTCCCTTCTCCCTCTGGGGGTTTAGCGGATCGGATGCGCAAACACTGTTTCTTCCAGTTGATGTGTGGGTTCCATTTACATAACCAGGGTAAGCCCAGTATGAGAGGCGGTCCATCCCCGGTGCCACAATGAAACTTAATGTTTCCTGGTGATCTCCCATCCACATGTCTATAGGTTCAGTCACAAAATGGGCAGGAGCACCCCCAACTATAGACCCATATATCTGGCAAAGAGCAATGGGGACTTTCAAAGTTCTCAGTTTCAAGCCCATTTTTTCCACCACTTCTGGGCTAACAATGCAACGTGTGCATCCCGAGTCTAAAAGGGCCAGCATTTTTGCTTGGGCGCCTGTAAAGGGCACTTTAAGTTCTACTGGGCTGGTCATGGGGCCCGATCGGGAACTTACCAGATGGTCATCATCGGATTCGATTTCACTTTCCCCCTATGAGGACGACGGTTCTTCTTCTCTTGGGATGGGAGGGAATTGCACAACAGGTTCCACCCCTTTCATAGCGGTGTTCCTTCTCTTCCAAGGTTGTTTGTCTGGCTTCCTCCCCCCCCCCCGGGAGAGGGCTTTGGGCCAATCTTGGAGCAGCAATTTGCTGCTCGGTGCCCCTCCTTTCCGCAACGGAAGCAGGTGGTAGACCGGGGCTTGCTTGTAGACCAACTTTTTCCTCCTTTCGGAGTTCCTTTGAGGGGTTTGGGAGGGGTAGCTTTCTCTTTCTCACTGTCTTCGCAGTACTTGTCTCTGGCTAGATCGATCTCCACGTATGCTGCCAATTCGTACCAGCGATGCAAGTTACCGGGGGCGGGGGGGGGGGCTGTTTACACAGCTTTGGTATATATCTTTGTTTAAGCCTTCCATAAAACTGTCCATTAAAGCTTCTTCTGACCAATCCCGCATATAAACAGACAATTCACGAAACTCTTGTATGTAATCAGCCACTGGGTTCTTCCCTTGGGTAAGGGTTTTCATTCTGGTTCTGGTCTTCAGCTCCATGAGCAGGTCATCAAAGTGTTTCCTCAGGGTGGCCATAAACCTATTAGTGTCTCTCAGCAGGGGGGAGTCATCGTTATGCAGGGCAACCATCCATGCCGCTGCCTTGTTCTCCAGTGCCATGGTAACAACTCTTAGCTTGGCTTCTTCTGTGGGGAGATCCTCTCTGAACTGTTGGTTTTATTTATACTCCCCTCGGAAGGTGTTAGCTCCGGGATGAGTACGAAAGTGAGATCTTGCTTAATGTCAAGCCGGCCTCCCTCAGTAACCAAGAAACCACTTAACTCCATTTTGCAGAATTAAGAGTACTTTTACTGGTTATGAAAAGATAGCAGCTAAGCAAAGCAAGATCTGAGGCAAAAGCGCGCGAAATCATACATATCAATATGTGACCAACCCCCTCCCCCTGTAACCCTCATCCCACTGTCCAATCTGTAAATCCCTTAGGTGTCATGTGAGTTCCATCTTCAAGGAGCATCATCAGGTTGGTATGCAGGACAGTTGGCCTTGACCGACACCGAGCACTAATCTCCAACATGCGCAGTAGACAGTGAGACCAAAACTCCCTTTTTACAATCTCTCCTTTCAATGGCAGCCGAAAGCAAATAGCGAAACAGAGGCTGACACCCAGGAGATGGTTGGCACACAAATTGAAAAAAAGAAAAGGAGAAAAAAATAATACACCAACTACAGGATGAAAAAGGAACCGAAGAAAAATTGATCAAAAAAATATAGCACTATTTATTAAGATTTAATATGGAAGAAGTAGTAGTGGAAGAGACCATGATAATGTGAGCTACAAATTTTGGATATACTATAGAATTAGCAGAATGGGAAAATCTCTGGGAAACAAACTACAAATTAACGATGGCAACGGCATACAGGGAGAACATATATAAAATGTTTTACAGATGGCACCCGCAAGAATTGCAAGAATGTTTCCGGAATGTTCACCAACGTGCTGGAAGTGCAACCAAACACATGGGACATATTATCATATGTGGTGGACCTGTGCAGCTGCAAAAAAATACTGGACAAAAAAAAAATTGGCTCGAAGAGATTACTACACACCAAATAGAACTAAATCTGGAACTATTTTTATTAGAAATAATTAAGGGGAAGTATGAGAAAAAAATTAAATACCTAATTCTACATGTAATTACAGCAGCAAGAATTATATGCGCACAGAATTGGAAAAATAAACATACGGCAACAGAAGACAACGTGATCAAAAAAAATTTGGAATGCTCTGAAATGGACAGGCTCACAAAAGAGCTAAACACGAAGAGGAATCCGAATACTACTCAGTATGGGACTCATGGTATAATTGGCTAGAGGAAAGAGGAAAAAAATAGGAGAGTAATAAAGGGAAGGAAAGAGATCAAGAAATTACAAAATACATACAAAACCGCAGGATTAATAAGCGGAAAATATAGGATTGATTGTACATTAAAAATAGTACAAAAAAAGGAAATCTAAGAGAATCAAATGTATATAAAAGATGTAATGTATGGAATTAGTGGAGAAAAGATATGTAAAAATGTATATAGAGATATATGGGATATATATGTATAGATAAGAGAAATACAATGGATATGTAACAGATGTCGAAGTGCTGCAAAGGTACAAATGTATAAAAAAAAATAAAAAATAAAAAAATAAAAAAATAAAAAAAATAGATTGTTGTAGCCGAGAAGTGGCGTATGTTAGAAAGATACCCCCCCAAAAAAAAACCTGTGTTACAAAATTTAAAAAAAGAGCTAAAAGATATGAAGTCTATCCTACAGGGGAACAGTATGCTGGACTCTTATAGTTATAGTTATAGTTTATTTAATTTATAGACCGCCCCCTCTCCCCGTAGGGACTCGGGGCGGTGTACAGACCATTCGTAATCAAAACAATAAAATGACATAAGACATAAGACATGCAACATAAACAACTCACACACACGGTCTGTTATAAAATCCCAAAACCAATTAAATATTAAGAACAATTTTAAAACCCATTAAAACCCTAATATAAAATTTAAAAAGCCATCCAGGAAGGTTTGAATAGATGTTAAATGCAGTTACGATTATGGTTGTAATTAAGCCAGACCTGCTACTCGAAACAGGTGGGTCTTGAGTTTCTTGCGGAAGGAGCGGAGATCAGAGGTGGTTCTAATATCGGGGGGGGAGGTCGTTCCAGAGGGTTGGGCCCATCACAGAGAAGGCCCTACTCCTAGGCACCGCCCGCCCACACTGTTTAGCGGATGGTACCCGGAGGAGGCCCTCTCTGTGAGAGCGGATTGGTCGCAGGGATGTATGGGGTAGAATGCGATCCCGCAAATAACTAGGTCCCGAGCCATGGAGCGCTTTGAAGGTGACAATCAACACCTTGAAACGCACCCAAAAGGCCACAGGTAGCCAGTGCAGCTCGCGCAGGAGAGGTGTTACATGGGAGTACTTAGTACTCCCCATAATAACCCGCGCGGCTGCATTCTGGACCAGCTGGAGCCTTCGGGTGCATCTCAAGGGGAGCCCCATGTAGAGAGCATTACAGTAATCAAGGCGAGAAGTCACTAGGGCATGAGTGACTGTGCAAAGGGCGTCCCGCTCCAGTAAGGGACGCAATTGGCGCATCAGGCGAACCTGATGGAACGCCCCCCTAGCCACGGCCGTCACATGATCATCTAGCGACAGCCGGGAATCTAGGAGGACGCCCAAATTGCGTACCCTATCCACCGGGGGCAGTTGTACCCCCCCAATGTCCAGAGATGGAACACATTGGCTAAAGCGGGGCGCCGGTAGCCACAGCCACTCCGTCTTGGAAGGGTTGAGTCTGAGTCTGTTGTCGCCCATCCAGACCCGCACGGCTTCCAGACACCGGGACATCACCTCGACGGCTTCGTTGGGGTGGTTCGGGGTAGAAATGTATAACTGAGTGTCATCTGCATACAGATGGCACTCAACCCCGAATCCTCGAATGATCTCACCCAGCGGTTTCATGTATGTGTTGAACAGGAGAGGGGAGAGGACCGACCCCTGTGGCACTCCACACGTGAGCGGCCTCAGGGTCGATCTCTGCTCTCCCGCCAACACACATTGCGTCCGACCGGAGAGGAAGGAGGAGAACCACCGCAAAACGGTGCCCCTCACCCCCATCCCCTCCAGCCGACGCAACAGGATACCATGGTCGATGGTATCGAAAGCCGCTGAGAGGTCTAACAGGACTAAGATGGAGGAACAACCCCCATCTTTCGCCCTCCAGAGATCATCCACCAACGCGACCAAAGCCGTCTCTGTGCTGTGGCCCGGCCGGAAACCGGACTGGCGCGGATCTAGATAAGTAATTTCCTCCAGGTGTCGAGGGAACTGCTGCGCCACCACACTCTCAACAACCTTCGCTAAAAAGGGAAGGTTGGAGACAGGACGATAATTGGCTAACTCAACTGGGTCTAGGGAAGGCCTCTTAAGTAGGGGCCTCACCACCGCCTCCTTCAGGGAGGCTGGCAGGAACCCCTCCTCCAGCGAGGCGTTCACCAGACCCAGGAGCCAGTCACGTGTAACCTCCCAGGTTGCCAGTACAAGCCAGGAGGGACACGGGTCCAATAAACATGTGGTGGCCCGCAGTCGCCCGCGTAGCCTGTCCATATCCTCGGCGGCAACAGAGTCAAACTCCTCCCAGATAGGTACCTCAAGACTCGCCTCCGGTGTCTCCTCACGATCACTGAAGGGGACCCATTCGCTCCGGATCTGAGCGATTTTGTCCTGCAGATATTCCCCAAATTCCTCTGCCCTTCCCTGTAAAGGGGCTTCCCGCGACCTCTGTGATAGGAGGGAGCGGGTCACCCGAAACAGGGCGGCAGGGCGGTTTTCTGCAGACGCAATAAGGGTGGCATAATATCGACGTTTAGCCACCCTTAGTGCCACAAGGTAGGTCCGTAAATGGGCTCTTACCTGTGTTCGGTCAGATTCGGCCCGAGAGGATCTCCATCTGCTCTCTAGGCGTCTCTTGTGGCGCTTCATCACCCTCAGCTCCTCGGAAAACCAAGGGGCCAGGGTGGTTCGCTGCCACCGGAGAGGCCGCAAGGGCGCTACCCGGTCCAAGGCCCCGGCCGCCGCACTGTTCCATGCAGCCGCCAGGTCCTCCGTCCGGGAGCGGGTCAGGGCAACAGGAGGTGGCCCAAGCTCCGTCTGGAACCTGTCTGGTTCCATCAGTCGCCTGGGGCGGAACCATCTAAGATCCTCTGGTTCCGCCTCCCCGCGATGGGGGGTGGCGTCAGGGAAGTCCAGCCGGAGAAGCGAGTGATCTGACCATGACAGGGGAGTGATCACCTGATCCCCTATTCCCAGATCGCTCTTCCATCGACCAGAGATAAAAACAAGGTCCAGCATGTGTCCTCCTTCGTGTGTGGGGCCCTGAATTATTTGGGTCAGGTCCAAGGCTGTCATGGAAGCCATGAACTCCTGAGCGACCTCGGATGATTCACCCGTCGATGGCAAGTTGAAGTCCCCCATGACTAAGTTTGGGGGTCTCAACTGCCACCTCCGCAATCACCTCGAGGAGCTCAGGCAGGGCCGCTGAAGCATAGCGAGGAGCCAAGTATGCAATCAGCAGGCCCAACTGACTCCCTGGGCCCCATCTCACACCTAGAGTATCACATCCGGATATCTGAGGTACGATGAATTCTCTCGGTGTCAAGGCTTCCCGTATAATGACCACTACCCCACCACCCCTACCCCGGGCACGAGGCTGATGGAATATACGGTATCCTGATGGGCACATTTCCACGAGGGGCACACCCCCCTCGTGGCCCAACCAGGTTTCCGTGATCCCTGCAAGGTCCGGCTCCCCCTCAGAAACCAGATCATGGATGAGGGGGGCCTTATTAACAACGGACCTTGCGTTACATAACATCAGTCTCATGCCACGGCTCTGTAAACCCTGACCACCTAGGATGCGGGGGTTGGTACAAACGACCGGGCGAAACCTTCTTGGAAGAATGCCTACATTTCTTTCATACCCGAAGACGGATTGGATTCAACTTCTGTGAAGAATTACAGGACAATTTCTCTCCTTAACAATTACGAACTCTTTACATCTATTTTAGTTTTACAGGATTGTATACATGAAGACCAGTGTGGTTTCTTACCTAAAACTCAACTAAAAGACTATGTGAAAGTAATTTTGAGTATAATTGAATATTTACAACAACATAGTGACAAACAGGTTGCATTAATTTTTCTAGAAGTGGAATAAGCATTTGACAACTTGAACAGGGCCTTTATGTTTATAGTAGTGGAAAAGATGGACTTTGGACCAGGCTTTATTCAGGGTCTGAAGTCCATTTGTACACTCCAGAAAGCTCGGATTATGGTGAAAGAAGATTTGACAAAATCATGTGAAATCCAGAAAGGAGAACTATTTCCCTCCTCTCTTTCAAGAAATAATTTTTAAAATTATTCAAGGTAAAACCAATAATCTGGAAGTTGAGTCATGGCAACTGGACTTCTTTTTTGACTTAAAACGTTTCACTGCTTATCTTTCAAAGCTACTTGGATAAGCAGCAAAATGTTTCAAACAAACAAACAAAAAACACCAGCTGCCATGACTCAACTTCCAGACAACTCTACCTGGATGACTGAGAATCTTCATCGTAAGACCAGTAAATGAATTAACAATCTAAGGACACAGGGTGCATACACAGGGGCACAGCAAAAATGTCAACCAGAATATCCATTCAAAATACTGGAGGGAGAACTACTATGCAAATCAGGCTTCTCACCTGACATACCAGGATGGATTGTATGTCTACTTTCTGAGGTGAATCTATAGAAACGTCTCTCAATCTGGTATCCTCTAGTCATAAGAACTGAAGTTCAGAAAAACTGACATTTACCAATTTGGAGAGATCAGTCTAAATTATAAAACAAGAAGGCACAAGTTTCAGGCTTGCTATGTATGACTACAGCACTTTTAAGGAATTTCTTCTGTTTGTTCCAGTTTTATACACCTGCTAGTTCACACTACTGCCTGTTGGAATCGCAGCCTCAGCTCCCTTGGTACATTTGTCCCATCTGTCTTCAGTTTCCAGAATACTCTGCTCTGGTCAGCGTGGTGGATGAGAGATGTCAGGAAAGACAGAAAAATTACCCTGTTAATTTTTCTGGAACTCTTCAGCAACTACTAATGCATTAATCTTCTACAAAGATCTTCTAAACTGAGAGTGAAAAGCAGTATTTTAGGGATCTATACTCTTTTAAGAGAATATAATGTATCCCATTATTCAGAATCCATTAAATATATTCTGGGTTAGGGTTATCTAAAATGTCTAATAAAAACATATTACAGAAGAGACCCAGCTCCTTAACAGGCACAAATAAACCCTGTCTGAAGAACACATTCTATTTATTGAAGTTAGTACATAGTGCATTATATGTATATTTTTTATTATATACAGTTTATGCATGCATAAATATGAATGGGATTTTATGCACATGTAAAATGGTAAAGAGATTTCCATCAAGAGACTGCGAAACTGAAGTCCAGTAAAGGATTTGCTGGTACTTCACCCAGGCCTTTGGCGAGGGAGAGTAAGACCACTTGCTTCATCATCCTTGCCATCTTTTCTCTTTTATTGATTTTAATGTAATTACTTTGATTGTTGTGAGTTACCCAGGGTCATTGACAATCAGGCGACACACAAGTTTAAAAAATGATGATTCTTACTGGACAAATTTCCAAAAACTTTCCCTTACTGTATTTGGGGGTGACTCTTACTGAGGAAAATTCTAAGCTTTACGAAAATAATCATGGTAAAATATGGAAGGAGATAAAAATGGATTTAAATAGATGGCAAAAATTACATTTGTCATTAACGGGAAGAATTTCAGTTATTAATACAATACAATACAATACAATAGCAGAGTTGGAAGGGACCTTGGAGGTCTTCTAGTCCAACCCCCTGCCTAGGCAGGAAACCCTATACCATTTCAGACAAATGGCTATCCAACATCTTCTTAAAGACTTCCAGTGTTGGGGCATTCACAACTTCTGGAGGCAAGCTGTTCCACTGATTAATTGTTCTGTCAGGAAATTTCTCCTCAGTTCTAAGTTGCTTCTCTCCTCGATTAGTTTCCACCCATTGCTTCTTGTTCTACCCTCAGGTGCCTTGGAAAATAGCTTGACTCCCTCTTCTTTGTGGCAACCCCTGAGATATTGGAACACTGCTATCATGTCTCCCCTAGTCCTTCTTTCTATTAAACTAGACATACCCAGTTCCTGCAACCGTTCTTCATATTTTAGTCTCCAGTCCCCTAATCATCTTTGTTGCTCTTCTCTGCACTCTTTCTAGAGTCTCCACATCTTTTCTACATCGTGGCGACCAAAACTGAATGCAGAATTCCTAGTGTGGCCATACCAAGGCATTATAAAGTGGTATTAACACTTCACATGATCTTGATTCTATCCCTCTGTTTATGTAGCCTAGAACTGTGTTGGCTTTTTTGGCAGCTGCTGCTCACTGCTGCCTCATATTTAAATGGTTGTCCACTAGGACTCCAAGATCCCTCTCACAGTTACTACTATTGAGCAAGGTACCACCTATACTGTACCTGTGCATTTCATTTTTGTTGCCTAAATGTAGAACCTTACTCTTTTCACCATTGAATTTCATTTTTTCAGATAGTGCCCAATGTTCAATTTTGTCAAGACCCTTCTGTATCTTAAGCCTGTCTTCTGGAGTGTTGGCTATTCCTGCCAGCTTGGTGTCATCTGCAAATTTGATGAGTTCCCCATTTATTCCCTCATCCAAATCATTGATGAAGATGTTGAAGAGTACTGGGCCTAAAACAGAGCCTTGGGGTAAACCACTGCATACTTCCCTCCATGTAGATGCAGTTCCATTGAGTACTACACGTTGAGTGCGGTTGGTCAGCCAGTTACAAATCCATCTGGTGGTGATGCTGTCTAACCCACATTCTTCTACTTTATCTAGTAGTAGGTTATGGTCTACCTTATCAAATGCCTTACTGAAGTCCAAGTAAACTATATCGACGGCATTCCTCTGGTCCACTAATTTTGTCACATTATCAAAGAATACAATAAGATTAGTCTGGCATGATCTGTTTTTGACAAACCCATGTTGGCTTTTGGCTATTACTTTGTTTACTTCTAGGCTAATTCGTTGCTTGATTATCTCTTTCCAAGAATCTTTCCTGGTATTGAGGTCTCGCTGATAGGTCTATAGTTTCCTTAGATCTATCTTGTTTTCTTTTTTGAAGATGGGAACCACATCAGCTCTTTTCCAGAGATCTCATCTGCCAGTTCCTTCAGAACCCTGGGGTGTAATCCATCCGGTCCTGATGATTTGAACTTGTCTAGGGTAGACAGGTGTTCACTTACCATTTTCTTCCCTATTTCAATTTGTGTTCCTAATCTGGTGCTGTTTTTGATAGGTTGGGCTGTTTTATCCCTTTGTGTAAAGACAGATGCAAAAAATGACTTAAATAGTTCTGCTTTCTCCCTGTTGCTTGTCACCTTCTTGCCACTTTCTCCCAGCAATGGACCAATTGTTTCCTTAACATTTTTCTTGTTTTTAACATGTTGGAAGAAGCTTTTTTTGTTATTTTTTACTTTTGTGGCAAGCCTTTCTTCATTGTGAGCCTTAGCTTTCCTTATTTCATCTTTACAGGCTTGGGCTATTTGCTGATATTCTGCCTTAGTTATGTCCCCCCCTTTCCATTTTTTTTTCTTAACTTTTTTGTCTTTAAATTTGTCAGAGAGTTCTTTATGCAGCCATGCTGGTTTCTTTTGGGAGCTGTTATTTTTCTTCTTCATTGGTATTGTGCTAGACTGAGCTTTTGTAACCTCATTTTTCAAAATTTCCCAGGTTTCTTCAGTTGTTTTCCCCTTGAGGATTCTCATCCATGGAATTCTTCCCAAGCTCTAAGTTTATTGAAATTAGCTCTCTCAAAATCCAAGACTCTAGTTTGACTTTATTCTACTACTTGTGTTTGCATAATGTTGAATTCCAATATTGCATGGTCACTTGCCCCCAGGGTTCCTATGACTTCAACCCCTTCTATCATTTCCTCTCTGTTAGTGAGAATTAAGTCTAATATGGCCGATCCCCTTGTTCCCTTCTCTACTTTTTGGGAAACAAAGTTGTCTGCTAGGTTCGTTAGGAACCTGTTGGATCTTCCACTTGGTGCAGAGTTTGTTTCCCAGTTGATGTCGGGGTAGTTAAAATCCCCCATTACTACTGTGGTGTGCTTCCTACATACCAGTTAGCTGACTAGCAAAAAGTTCATCTACTTCCTCTGCTTGGTTGGGTGGCCTGTAGTATAGACCTATGGCAATGTCATTTCCCCCCCAACCTTTAATATTGACCCAAATCCATTCAAGATAGTTCTCATCATTGTTGTGCTCTATTTCTGTAGAGATGTAGTTATTTCTTATATATAGTGCAACTCCACCTCCTCTTTTATTTGGTCTATTTCTTTTAAATAATTTAAATCCTTCTAGCTGTATGTTCCATTTGTGGGTTTCATCCCACCAAGTTTCTTTAATGGCAACAATATTGTATCTGCCCTCATTTACTTGAATTTCTAATTCACCCTGTTTATTCCTCATACTCTCTGCATTGGTGTATAGACATTTGAGTCCATTTTGACTGACCCTGTGTTTATTGTCTACATAACCTGTGTTATGCCTGACAGACCCTATTTTCTTGCCACTTGTATGATTCATGCACATGGTATGGCACTCACTATTAAATGCTTGGTTTTGCTTGACAGCAGGAGTGATAATCTTACCCGCACAAACATCTATGTCACATGCACTGATAACCCTATTAGTTTTAGATTGCTGAGGACAGAAATGTTCTGTTATCAATTATCTGTCCCCGCTGTTCAGTTTAAATGTTTATCCAGAAAATCTGTGAATTTAATGCCAAGTACCTCAGTCCCTTTCTTGGATGGGTACAAACCATCTCTTTTGTACAGTTTTTCATTGGACCAGCTGCAGGCATCATGACTAATAAAACCAAAGCCTTCCCTTTTACACTACTCCTTTAGCCACACATTAAACTCTGCTACACACTGGCCCTTCCCTTTTTGTTCCTTATATACTGGTAAAACCTCTGAAAAGATAAGCCTACAACCTACACTACTAAGTTCATACCCCAAGCTCTGGAAATCATTCTTCACAGAAAGTACATCTTTTTGGGACAGATCATTTGTGCCAAGATGTATAATAGCATCAACATCACAGTCCTTACTTGCATTCTTGACTATCTTAAGAATACGCCTCTTGTCTCTGCTGGCAGTAGCACCTGGCAGACACCTGACCTCTTTTAAAACCTCCATATCCTTTCCTAAATTTACATCCCTTACGATTGAATCACCAACCAGAAGGTGACTTATCTTTTTACATACCTTGATCTTCTTGTGCGACTGATGTGTGATACCTGGGTCCCCATTTCGCCTTTCCAAAGAAAGTTCTTCATTTTGGACCATGATCCCCTGCTTATTTGAGTCATCATTATCACAACTACCTTGACCTGTCTCTTTAGTGTCCCCATTAAGGTCAGCAAGGGCGCTATATCTGTTATGCTGGGTCACAGCAAAAGCTTTGTGTTTATGGTTCACAGCTCTCACCCTGCCAGATCCCACGGTAGTCCAGACTGCTCTTCTCCTGCAGGATCTGTGATGATTCACTTAACAACTGTGCAAGAAAGGTCATAAAGTAGGACAAAACTCACTTAACAAATGTCTCACTTAGCAACATAATTTTGGGCTCAATTGTGGTCGTAGGTTGAGGACTACCTGTACTAGTAATTTAAGGTTTCAGAGGCAGAAACCAGACTCCTCCTCCTTCATTGACTATACAATTTACCAAAGCAGTTCAACAGTTTTTAGATACTAAGCTTTACATCAGAACAGTGAAGTGAGCAAACCATCACACCAGCAAGACTTTGTAGAATAGTAGCATCTACAAACCTTACCTTTCCAACTCATCTTCCCCAGGCAAGATTGGTGGCAAAGGGAGTGGAGGCAATGTTGACGTTTTCAGATGGGGGACAGCAATGGTCACAGAAACATGTCCCTTTGAGGATGATTGCATGGTGAACTGAGAGTTAGCCTGCGAAGTTAAGGATGTCTTACAGTGGACAGAAGATGACAGACACAAAGAAACTAAAGCAGGGCTGTGAATGGTAGATGACTGGGCAGGTGGATGAGGGGGAATAACTGGCAATGGAGGCAAGGGGGGCAATGGAGGAGGAACCTGAGGTGGGGATGATGTTGGTAAAGGAGGGAGTGACTTTACAGAAGACAAAGGAGGTAGGACCTCTTGCTCAGCTGACTGTATTTCTTTTGGAGTCACAATTTCCTCCTTTGCTATACTAAATTTCATATACTTTGTTCCCACTGTTTTTAAGTCCCTAACTGAAGCAGGTAATTTCTTCTCAGAATTTTCTGTCTTTGTTTTGGCAGGCTCAAGAGTTGTTTTCGTCTCTGCAGTGTATTGTAGAATATTTACCATCTCCAGATCAGGAGGATATTTTTCAGGCTTAGTCATTTTTGCCTTCCTGACATCCATTATAGACTCTTTTACTTCAGTTAAGTTATTTTCTTTCCTAGAGGACAGGCTAAGTGAGTCCTTGCTCTCCTTTCTATCAATTTTTGCTGCAGCGGCAGCGGCAGCTTCAGCCCTCTCCTTTTTCTTCCTACTCAGCTCAGCTCCCAAACTGGAGGTCAGTGGTAGCTGAACAGGTGAGATACTGGAATGACGACTGCAAGACCCAGTTCTCTGTTTTTTGTTATGAGATGTTGAATGCCTTGAATAAGCAGGACTTCTGCTTCGGGATTTCATGGGTTTCCTATGAAAACAAAATAGGATAAATCAGAATTCCATAAGATCTCAACTGCCATCCTTTTATGTAAATATCAACCTCTAGCTCTGAAAAAGTATGCATATTTCTTCAACTGTTTTTCTACTACACCATATATGTTTGGTTTGGGGTTATATGAATCCAGCCACTTGAGTTTGTAAACCTTGGTTAAGTGTGACTGTTTGAGGTTGTGGACAGGTGTCTTTTATACTGATAACAAGTTCAAACAGGTGCCATTGATACAGGTAATGAGTGCAGGACAGAGGAGCCTCTTAAAGAAGAAGGTACAGGTCTGTGAGAGCCAGAAATCTTGCTTGTTTGTAGGTGACCAAATACTTATTTTCCACCATAATTTGCAAATAAATTCTTTCCAAATCAGCCAATGTGATTGTTTGGTTTTTTTTTTTACATTTTGTCTCTCATAGTTGAGGTCTACCTATGATGCCAATTACAGGCCTCTCTCATCTTTTTAAGTGGGAGAACTTGCACAATTGGTGGCTGACTAAATACTTTTTTGCCCCACTGTATCTAATCCACAACTATATATTCGCTCTCACAGGGAGGGGCTTCTCCTGGTGCCGTCCACTAGGCAATGCCAACGGGCGACACCAAGGAGTAGGGCCTTCTCTGTGATGGGCCCAACCCTCTGGAATGACCTCCCCCCCGACATTAGAACCACTACTGACTTCCGCTCCTTCCGACAGAAATTGAAGACACACCTGTTCCGACTGGCTGGCCTGGCATAATTTTAACGTCTACCTCCTGGCATACATATTTCTTACTGGTTTTTTAAGGGGATTGCTCTTTTAGACTTAATTTTATAGGATTTGGGGGTTTTAAATGCTGTACATTTTAAATTATTTACTTAGCAGTACAGTTCTGTATATCTTTTTATCCTCCTCTTATTTATGTATTTATTCACTTAATATTTTAATTGTTTATTATGATGTATTTTGATATGGACTGTACACCGCCCCGAGTCCCTTTCGGGAGAGGGGGCGGTCTATAAGTGCTAAGAAATAAATATAAATTAAAACTGGAAAAGGCAAAGGAATTTGGAGAACATAAATAATACTGATGGTCAGATCGGGACTTTTTTTTCTTAAAAGAAAAGCAAGAAAGGAAGGTGGAGGGTTGTAACACCAGCCCCCCCCCCCCCCCGGAAGTTCTTTCTCTGCGCTTTCGAACAGAACACAAAGCAGAGCAGCTACAAACCCATATAATTATAAACGTTAAATTTCGTTTTGGATCTTAAACAGGAACCAATATTTTTACTTTGTTTGAATTCCTTCCAGCTAAAATAATCAAGAAAAAAAGCATGTCTTCTTTTGAACCCACTCAATATAAACTCTAATTTGGTCTCAGATATCAAATAGAAACCAAATATTTTGATCCCTTTTTCTCTGATAACGAATAATCCAACCTAGACTGTGTGAGAAGTTTCAACTAATCAACTACCATAAATCAGAAGCTGCAAGAGCAGGAGACAAGAGACACATACCCGAACCTAGCTCTTTATAAGTTTGTTCTAATTGATATGTTTTAAGCAGCTGTGGCTGATCGGAGACGAAGGTAACAGGGGGAAGAATTATTACAGAGATAAGAGTTGGACAAATGCTAAGGTTTTTTTTTTCTTCCCTCCTTCATCTTTTTAGTTTACTGCAAATATTAAGATGGCCCCGGCTTCACTTCCAGCCCCACAGTAGCTAAAATTTAAGGTGGACCAGAACCTCAAAATATAAGACTTTGTATAACTAACTGCAATCTTGGAACTGGATATTAAGGAAGAACAAAAGACCAAGATGGCTCCCACCGTTCTCCCCTATAGCAGTGGATGTGAACAAATTTAAGGTGGACCAGAACTTTGAACTGTATAGCTAATTCTAACTTTGGAACCGGACATCATGGAAAGCTGGGAATGTGAAGAATTGTGTGAAATTATAAAAAATATGCATAAATCACTAAAATCACTAAATTCAAGCCTAAATAGAATTCTGAACCCAGAGAAACAGATATCTAAAGAGGAATTCAAAGAAGAAGGGGGCAAGGGGGGCAAGGGGAGCAAGATAATGAAGGAGTAGAAACGGAGGGAAACAAAAGGCAGACAAAAAGACCATTGGCTTACCTGAAGGGTCCTTTTCTGTGCACCACGGGAGAGTCCAAGCAATGGGTTAATTCAGTCTGGTTGCCCTTGGACTGAGGAACTTTTTTTCCTTTGACCACACCTCCTCGTGTGGCCACTCCCCAGAATTTCGATAAAGTCAGGAACGTGAGGATGGAGCGAAGCGTCCAAGAAGACAATCCTGTTGACACGAAGAACCCGAATCCCGGACGGAACATCCAGGGCAGGTTGGACTCTCCCGCGGTGCACAGAAAAGGACCCTTCAGGTAAGCCAATGGTCTTTTTCCTGTGCACCGCTTGGAGAGTCCAAGCAATGGGACATACCCAAGTTATTGTCCATCTGGGTGGGCAGAAGTAGGTTCCCGGGATTCGGCCGTAGACACAACTGCCTGGAGCACTCTCCTGCCAAAGGACGCCTCAGCCGAGGCAAAAACGTCCAGCTTGTAATGTCGTACAAAAGGTGACGGCGAAGACCATGTAGCCGCTCTGCAGATGTCGACTATCGAGGCCTGGGTGGCCCAGGCTGCAGAGGTTGCCGTGCTCCAAGTGGAGTGAGCAGTAATGCCGCGAGGGACCGACCTGGACTGCCTCTCATAGGCCGAAGCGATGCAGGCCTGTAGCCACCTGCCAACCGTGGGCGACGAGACCTTCTTCCCCAAGGAGCCTGGTTGAAAAGAGACGAAGAGGGCCTCCGATCTCCGCAGTGCGGGCGAGGTAAACTTTCAGAGCCCTCCTAACATCTAGCATGTGCCAGGAGCGTTCCCTGGGGTGCGATGGGTGAGGGCAAAAATTCGGTAAGACGATGTCCTGCGCCCTGTGGAACCACGAGTTTACCTTCGGGGTGAAGGTCGGGTCCAGTCTCAAGACCACCCTGTCGGAATAGACCACACATAGGTCCTGCCGGACGGACAGGGCCGCCAGCTCCGAGATACGATGGGCGGACGTTATGGCGATATGAAATGCCGTCTTGAGAGTCAAGTGACGTAGGGACGCCGTGCGCAGGGGCTCAAAGGGTGGAACGGTGAGCGCCTGCAGAACCACGGACAGCTGCCAGGTAGGATAGCGGTGAATGGTGGGAGGTCTAAGGTTGGAGGCACCCTTGAGGAAAAGGCGCACCCTGGGGATCTTGCTGAGGGGCAAAACAGGATCGCCAGACCAAACGGTGGAAAGGGCCGCCACCTGGCAACGGAGCGTGTTGGGAGCCAGGCCCTTGTCGAGTCCACTCTGCAAGAAATCCAGGACCCGGGAAACAGGTGCAGCTGCCGGGTCAATCCTCAACTCCTCACACCATTTGGCGAAGGTGGCCCAAGAGGCATCATAGATCCTTGTTGTAGAAGGACGTCTAGCCACCTGGATGGTGCGCACCACCTCCTCCGACAGACCCTTGCCCCTTAGCTGGTCCCCTTCAAGTGCCAGACGGCCAGTTGAAGCCACTGAGGCTCCGGATGGACAATGGCCCCCTGGCTGAGGGAGATCTGGCTCGGGGGAATCCGCCACGGAGGAGAGACCGACAGGTAGACGAGGTCGGCGAACCACAATCTGCGGGGCCAATGAGGGGCTACGAGGAGTACCTCTGTGCCTTCCGCGATGACCTTGTTGAGAACCTGCGGAAGGAGGGGCAGAGGGGGAAAGGAGTATAGAAGCTCGCGGGGCCAACTGCAGCGCAGGGCATCCGTCCCCTCCGCCCCTGGGGTGTGAAATCGGGAGAAGAACCGCCGAAGTTGCGCATTGTCCCTGGATGCAAAGAGGTCGACTGTCGGCGTGCCGAATCTGCAGGACAACTGATGGAATAGAGCGGGATCCAGCTTCCACTCCGCGGGATCTATGGTTGTCCGGCTCAACCAGTCCGCTTGGGTGTTGTCCACTCCGGAGATGTGGTCGGAGCGGAGGGACGCCAGGTGACTCTCCGCCCAGCGGCCCAGGGTCTCTGCCTCTCTCATCAGCGTCTTGGACCTGGTGCCGCCCTGGCGGTTGATGTGCGCCTTGGTGGTCACATTGTCTGTCATCAGAAGCACATGGCGTCGATGGATGGACTGGTGAAAATGACGCAGGGCCAGGCGTGCGGCTCGCAACTCCAGAAGGTTGATGCTGTAGCTTGCTTCTGTTGGAGACCACTTGCCTTGTACCACGAGGTGACCCATGTGAGCCCCCCAGCCGGTGAGGCTGGCGTCTGTGGTGATGACCAACCGCTCGGGCTCCTTGAAGAGGTGGCCTTTGAGAATTGCCGGGGACACCCACCAATGGAGAGATCTCTTGACCTTTGAGGGGACGCGAACCAGCATGGGCAAGGTGCTCCTGGAGGCCCTCTGGTGGGGTAACAGCAGCCACTGCAGTGCCCTGGAATGTAGACGGGCCCAGGGAACGATCGAGATGCAGGAGATCATCTTCCCCAGCAGCTGCGACAGAAGGACCACTGGAGCTTGCCTCGTGTGCAACACCTTGTGGGTCATGGACTTCAGGCCCTCCAACCTGTCTTGGGAGAGGAATACCCTGCTTAAGGTGGTATCTATCACCGCCCCCAGGTGGACCAGTCTGGTGGTGGGAACAAGGTGGCTTTTTTCTAGGTTTAGGGAGAAACCGTGGCTCCTGAGGGACCTCATGGTAACCCGGAGGTCCCGTAAGGCCTGTTGTCTGGACGACTGGATGAGGATGTCGTCCAGGTAGCACTGCAGCCTTATGGGCCTGCGCCTGAGCTGAGCCGCCACAACTGCCAGGACCTTGGTGAAGGTCCTGGGTGCTGACGATAGGCCGAATGAAAGAGCCCTGTATTGGAAGTGGCGGCCGGCATAGAAGAAACGCAGGAACTTCCTGTGCTGGGGACGGATGGGGATATGAAGATAGGCCTCCTTCAAATCGATAGAGGTGAGGAGGTCTCCCTGGCGGATCCCCGCCAGGATGGTCTGGAGGCACTGCATCTTGAACCTCCGATAGGCAATGTGCCTGTTCAGGTTCTTGAGGTCCAAGATGGCCCTCCACCCCCCGGAGTTCTTGGGGACCAGGAAGAGGATGGAGTAGAACCCCCTCCCCTCCTGGCCGGGGGGCACCGGTTCTACAGCATTGATTTCCAGGAGGTGGTTGACCTCCTGGTTCATGCGTTCTCTCTTCAGAGGACAGGCTGGAGTGGGACACCAGATGAAGTTCCGGGGTGGAAGGGATAGGAACTCCAGGGAGAGGCCCTCCCTGACAATCTGGAGGACCCAGGAGTCCTCAGTGGTCTGGGCCCAATGGGAGGCAAATAGCTGGAGCCGACCTCCTATGGGCGACGTGTTCGGGCAGTCACTTGGACTTGCGGAACGGCCTGTTGGAGGCCCCACTGCGATTGTACTTGCAGAAGCCGAACTGCTGTCTACCCCTGTCTCGAAAGGCGGGCCTGTCCTGGGTAATGTCCCCCTGCTGTCTGAAGGATCTATTGGGGGAAGAAAAGGAGGAGGAGGAAGTGGAAGTTTCGGAGGCCCGAAAGGACTGCCTCCTAGGGTAGGGGGCGGCCTTGCGGTCCTGTTTTTTGTTCAACGAGGGCAGGACCTTCCTCTTGTCTTTGGACTCGATGAGGAAGGGTTCCAGCACCTCACCAAATAATTTGGACCCCTTGAAGGGGGCGGAAGCTAGCTTCCATTTATTCTTCTGGTCCGCCTGCCAATGTCGGAGCCAGACCAAACGACGGGAAGTGATGTTGGACGCCAGAGCCCTAGAGGCAAATTTAGTGGCATTGAGGGATTCATCAGCGGCGTATTGGGAGGCCGCGATGATCTTAGATACATCCTGGTGGAGGCGCATGTCCCCCGCCGGAAGCTTGGTCATTAGCTCACGCAGCCAAATGACCGAGGCTCTGTTAAAGAATGAAGCCGACGAAGAGGCTCTAATGGCCCAGGCGGCCGCAAGATGGGTCTTGTGGCACGCCTTCTCCGCCTTTTTATCCTCTGCCTTGAGGCCCTCCAATAGGTCTGCTGGAAGGGAAGAATTGGAGGTAAGGGCGGCTATGGGCGGGTCCACAGTTGGCAGGACCAAGAGGTCCTCCAGAGTAGGCTCCATAGTATAAAGTTTCTTGTCCACTCCACTGGGAGAGGACTGCGTGGCAGGCTGGGCCCACTGACGTTGAATAAGATCAAGGAGCAACCCAGGGACCAGTATCAGCTCCTGCTGAGGAGTGGGAACATCGAACATGACTGTGTTAGGGTTGACAGGAGTCGACTCTGGTGCAGGTTGGGCAGGTTTGGGTTTGATTCCCACCTTACTGGCTGCCTTGACCTTGTGGAGGACTGACTTAAAAAGGCTAGGCTTAAAGAGCCCCGCGAAGGCAGGGGCATCAGGAGGAAGGTCCTCGTCCTCCGATAGCTCCTGGCCCTCCAGGTCAGGGTCCTCAAGGGCAGAGGCCTCACTGACCACAGAGGATTCCAGGGAAGGGTGGCGGACCCGCTTGGCTGGAGGAGGGGCGGCCTGGTCTGGCTCCGGGAACCTTGGGTGCTGTTGAGGGCGGATCACGTGTTTTCATGCCATCAGCGATGCCCTTGGCAATGGCGCGAGCCACTACCGCCTGCATGTGAGCCGATAGTTCGGGCTCCTGGTCGGACTCGGGGTCCAGAACGTCCTCTAGGGGAGGGGGAGCATCCTCGGGCATGTCCTCCTGGCACGGGTCCCCCTCGCAAGACCAAGAGGGGGCTGGGGAAGCTGGTTCCGCCAGTGACCTGTTTGGGGACAAGTCCTGAGACTCCACCTCCTCAGACATTACCACTAGGGGGTCATCCCGAGACAAGGGAAGATTATAGTGGGGTGGTTCCCTGACTGCCTGGCGCCGGGCCTTTTTGAATTGCTTATCAAGGGCCCGCTGGCACCTTTCAGCATCCTTGGCCTCTGCAGCGGACGGGGCTTTGGAACGATGTTTCCCAGAACCGCCCCCCCCCCCCGCCTTTGCCCACCCCCCCACTCCCTGAAGAGGAGGATCCCTTACTAGGGGCCTGGGAAAGACCTGGTCTAGTATCTTGGGAATCTGGGGGGCAGCTCCATAGTCAATGACCACGCAAGATGGTGCAAGGCTATGACAAGGCTGAAAGCCAGAGGCATAGACTTCTTGTGCTGGAGAAAGAACAAAAAAGGCCAAGAGAATTAGTGCTTGCACAAATTTAAACACAGAAAAAAACATTGCAATCTGCCGTGCATAGAAAGGAGGAAAAAAATCCTTATGCAAGAGACATCGGTTATAGGCCCCCAGAGGTGGATTTGGGCCTGCATCCAGTGATAGGCCCTCCAGGAGAGACAGAAAGGAACAGAACTATAAAAATATGGGTGGCCTGCGTGTTAAAGGGCTCCCTCCCTGAGCCGGTGCGATTGCCCTGAAATGGCCCCGGAACCAGCACCGCTTAGAAAAAAAGGGGGAGGGAGGTTGGTGGGCCAGCCTGGAGACCCTTGCCAGCCCCCCCCCCAACCCCCCAGCAGCCTCCTGTAGTAGTGTGGCTGAGCGGAATGGCCGTTGCCAAAAAGAGCATGATTTTTTTGCGCCCAAAATGGCCGCCGCTGCGGCATGGGGGGCGAAGGGAGACGAAAACGGCGACCGCGTGTAGAACAGACGGTCGCACGCTTCTCCCGGTGGCAGAGGTCTTGGAAGCAGGCCGGGGATCGAAAAAACTGCGGCAAAACAATAAACGAGGGGCCGAGAGGACAGAGACCTCACCACTCTTGCCGCGCCTATTTAAAAGGCAAGCGGCGGGCCTCCGAAGCCGTCCAAGGCGGCGCGGCTGAGGAGCACCCCCCCCACCTTCACGCTTACCTCCTGGCCTCTAGGAGAACGAAAACTGCTGCAAGAAAGACACAGCAACAAAGCACGACTTGTAGTAAGGAAGAGGGGAGAATTTAGGAAAAAAATAAAAGGAATTATGGAGAGTCCAAGCCAAAAAAGGGATTAATTCAGCTGGAACTCTAGCAATTACATCCGAACGGGCTTGACTGAGGAAAAATTCTGGGGAGTGGCCACACGAGGAGGTGTGGTCGAAGGAAAAAAAGTTCCTCAGTCCAAGGGCAACCAAACTGAATTAACCCATTGCTTGGACTCTCCAAGCGGTGCACAGGAAAAGAGGTTGAGGCTGTTAGTGGTATAAGGGAAATTGAAGGGGGAGGCTTTGCCCCAACAAAGAGAAATAAAAAACATCATTCTGGTGGTGGCCTAGGGAAAGTTGGGGAGAGTGGATATGCCGAAGCAAAGAGAAGGGAGAGAGCAGGAGCAGAGAAGTGGGACAAAAGACTTACTAGGAAAAAATCAAATAACCAGGAATTTTTATCTGGGAGAATATAAAACTAAGATAAGGGTTTTATTTCTAAATATGACAACAAAATGGAGTTGCTAATTGATTGAATGTAATAATGGAAAGAAAATTAAGCAAAGGTTGAAATATATGGATTATGGATAAATATGATATTGATATTGATGTGGGGAGGTTATGAAAAACATGACAATAAAATGGAGTTGCTAACTGGCTGAATATAATAATGGAAAGACAACTAAAAAAAAGCCAAAATATATGGAATGTAGATAAATATGAAACTGACATGGGGAGGTTGTAAAGCAGAGGTTTGCTATTCACTTTTATACATGATAATTGAAGTGAGTGGCAAATTGACTGGAAACGACAACAGAAGGACAACTTAGCATGGGTTAAAATATATGAAACATGGATACACATAGAACTTTTAAGATGATGAAGTAAAGCGAGATGTTTACCATTTGCTATAGTATACAATAGATTAAGGGAATTGAAATGAATATTGAACAGCAAGGCCTGCCATTCAGACAACTAAAGGTAACCTAATCTAAGACATGGAAAAATTGGAGAGGAAACATGAAATACACTTATAATGGGAAACTATGGAGACTTAAGGCAGAATCACAAACTGGGGGCACGTAAAGATGTATAATTATATAAAGATAATGATGAGAATAGCTGGGAACTGTAACCAGATCTATATCTCAAAAAAAATTAGGTGGTGGTGGGGGGGTTAAAAGTACAATGACTGGGAGAGGGCGGGGCTGACATCGCTTAGACACGACATGCAATCTTGGAGGTCCAGGATTGCTGTCGATATCTCTGCTGCTAGATGGTCCTGTTGGACCCAAACTGTCCCATAGAGACGGTGATAGAGAAGGGCACGTCCTGCTGATCTCAGGGACATCGCAAAGTCCCTGATTGATCCAGAAGCTCTTTTTTCTGGCGAAAGAGAAGCAGCCATTGAAGCTGCAGAAGGTTGGGACAGCCCCTAAACGGAAAAAAAGCAGGAGAGAGAGTGTGTCGAAATGGTGAGATAAATTTTACCATTAGCGAGAACACCCAAAAAGACTTAGAGTAAAATTAAAAGTGAAAGCAGAAGAGAGCAAGCGGCGAAGCAAGCCTGTATTAAACTTAGTGTGTTATATTTTTTAATGGCAAGAAAATAGGGTCAGTCAGGCATAACACAGGTTATGTAGACAGTAAACACAGGGTCAATCAAAATGGACTCAAATGTCTATACACCAATGCAGAGAGTATGAGGAATAAACAGGGTGAATTAGAAATTCAAGTAAATGAGGGCAGATACGATATTGTTGCCATTACAGAAACTTGGTGGGATGAAACCCACAAATGGAACATACAGCTAGAAGGATTTAAATTATTTAAAACAAATAGACCAAATAAAAGAGGAGGTGGAGTTGCACTATATACAGTGGGGCAAAAAAAGTATTTAGACAGCGACCAATTGTGCAAGTTCTCCCACTTAAAAAGATGAGAGAGGCCTGTAATTGTCATCATAGGTAGACCTCAACTATGAGAGACAAAATGAGAAAACAAATCCAGACAATCACATTGGCTGATTTGGAAAGAATTTATTTGCACATTATGGTGGAAAATAAGTATTTGGTCAATATCAAAAGTTCATCTCAATACTTTGTTATATATCCTTTGTTGGCAATGACAGAGGTCAAACGTTTCCTGTAAGTCTTCACAAGGTTGGCACACACTGTTGCTGGTATGTTGGCCCATTCCTCCATGCAGATCTCCTCTAGAGCAGTGATGTTTTGGGGCTGTCGCTGGGCAACACGGACTTTCAACTCCCTCCACAGGTTTTCTATGGGGTTGAGATCTGGAGACTGGCTAGGCTACTCCAGGACCTTGAAATGCTTCTTACGAAGCCACTCCTTCGTTGCCTGGGGGGTATGTTTGGGATCATTGTCATGTTGAAAGACCCAGCCACGTTTCGTCTTCAATGCCCTTGCTGATGGAAGGAGGTTTGCACTCAAAATGTCACGATACATGGCCCCATTCATTCTGTCCTGTACACGGATCAGTCGTCCTGGTCCCTTTGCAGAGAAACAGCCCCAAAGCATGATGTTGCCACCCCCATGCTTCACAGTAGGTATGGTGTTCTTTGGATGCAACTCAGCATTCTCTCTCCTCCAAACACGACAACTTGTGTTTCTACCAGTTCTAATTTGGTTTCATCTGACCATATGACATTCTCCCAATCCTCTTCTGGATCATCCAAATGATCTCTAGCAAATTTCAGACGGGCCTGGACATGTACTGGCTTAAGCAGGGGGACCCATCTGGCACTGCAGGATCTGAGTCCCTGGCGGCGTAGTGTGTTACTGATGGTAGCCTTTGTTACGTTGGTCCCAGCTCTCTGCAGGTCATTCACTAGGTCCCCCCGTGTGGTCCTGGGATTTTTGTTCACCATTCTTGTGATCATTTTGACCCCAGGGGTGAGATCTTGCGTGGAGCCCCAGATCGAGGGAGATTATCAGTGGTCTTGTATGTCTTCCATTTTCTAATTATTGCTCCCACAGTTGATTTGTTCACACCAAGCTGCTTGCCTATTGCAGATTCAGTCTTCCCAGCCTGGTACAGGTCTACAATTTTGTTTCTGGTGTCCTTCAACAGCTCTTTGGTCTTCACCATAGTGGAGTTTGGAGTATGACTGTTTGAGGTTGTGGACAAGTGTCTTTTATACTGATAACAAGTTCAAACAGGTGCCATTGATACAGATAATGAGTGCAGGACAGAGGATCCTCTTAAAGAAGAAGGTACAGGTCTGTGTGAGCCAGAAATCTTGCTTGTTTGTAGGTGACCAAATACTTATTTTCCACCATACTTTACAAATAAATTCTTTCCAAATAAGCCAATGTGATTGTCTGGATTTGTTTTCTCATTTTGTCTCTCATAGTTGAGGTCTACCTATGATGACAATTACAGGCCTCTCTCATCTTTTTAAGTGGGAGAACTTGCACAATTGGTCGCTGACTAAATACTTTTTTTGCCCCACTGTATATAGTGCAACTCCACCTCCTCTTTTATTTGGTCTATTTCTTTTAAATAATTCAAATCCTTCTAGCTGTATGTTCCATTTGTGGGTTTCATCCCACCAAGTTTCTGCAATGGCAACAATATCGTATTGGTGGCTGACTAAATACTTTTTTTCCCCACTGTATAAGAAATAACTACATCTCTACAGAAATAGAGCACAACAATGATGAGAACTATCTTGAATGCATTTGGGTCAACATTAAAGGTGTGTGTGTGGGGGGGAATGACATTGCCATAGGTCTATACTACAAGCCACCCAACCAAGCAGAGGAAGTAGATGAACTTTTTGCTAGTCAGCTAACTAAGGTATGTAGGAAGCACACCACAATAGTAATGGGGGATTTTAACTACCCCGACATCAACTGGGAAACAAACTCTGCACCAAGTGGAAGATCCAACAGGTTCCTAACGAACCTAGCAGACAACTTTGTTTCCCAAAAAGTAGAGAAGGGAACAAGGGGATCGGCCATATTAGACTTAATTCTCACTAACAGAGAGGAAATGATAGAAAGTGTTGAAGTCATAGGAACCCTGGGGGCAAGTGACCATGCAATATTGGAATTCAACATTATGCAAACACAAGTAGTAGAATAAAGTCAAACTAGAGTCTTGGATTTTGAGAGAGCTAATTTCAATAAACTTAGAGAGCTTGGGAAGAATTCCATGGATGAGAATCCTCAAGGGGAAAACAACTGAAGAAACCTGGGAAATTTTGAAAAATGAGGTTACAAAAGCTCAGTCTAGCACAATACCAATGAAGAAGAAAAATAACAGCTCCCAAAAGAAACCAGCATGGCTGCATAAAGAACTCTCTGACAAATTTAAAGACAAAAAAGTTAAGTATAAAAAATGGAAAGGGGGGGACATAACTAAGGCAGAATATCAGCAAATAGCCCGAGCCTGTGAAGATGAAGTAAGGAAAGCTAAGGCTCACAATGAAGAAAGGCTTGCCACAAAAGTAAAAAATAACAAAAAAAGCTTCTTCCAACATGTTAAAAACAAGAAAAAGGTTAAGGAAACAATTGGTCCATTGCTGGGAGAAAGTGGCAAGAAGGTGACAAGCAACAGGGAGAAAGCAGAACTATTTAACTCATTTTTTGCATCTGTCTTTACACAAAGGGATAAAACAGCCAAACCTATCAAAAACAGCACCACAAAATACAGATTAGGAACAGAAGTTAAAATAAGGAAGAAAATGGTAAGTGAACACCTGTCTACCCTAGAAGAGTTCAAATCATCAGGACCGAATGGATTACACCCCAGGGTTCTGAAGGAACTGGCAGAAGAGATCTCAGAACCACTGAACTATATCTTTCAGAGATCCTGGAGCACGGGGGAACTGCCAGAGGACTGGAAAAGAGCTGATGTAGTTCCCATCTTAAAAAAAGAAAAAAAAATAGATCTAAGGAAACTATAGACCTATCAGCCAGACCTCAATACCAGGAAAGATTCTGGGAAAGATAATCAAGCAATGAATTAGCGAACACCTAGAAATAAACAAAGTAATAGCCAAAAGCCAACATGGGTTTGTCAAAAACAGATCATGCCAGACTAATCTTATTGCATTCTTCGACAAAGTGACAAAATTAGTGGACCAGAGGAATGCCGTCGATATAGTTTACTTGGACTTCAGTAAGGCATTTGATAAGGTAGACCATAACCTACTACTAGATAAAGTAGAAGAATGTGGGTTAGACAGCATCACCACCAGATGGATTTGTAACTGGCTGACCAACTGCACTCAACGTGTAGTCCTCAATGGAACGGCATCTACATGGAGGGAAGTATGCAGTGGAGTACCCCAAGGCTCTGTTTTCAGCCCAGTACTCTTCAACATCTTCATCAATGATTTGGATGAGGGAATAAATGGGGAACTCATCAAATTTGCAGATGACACCAAGCTGGCAGGAATAGCCAACACTCCAGAAGATAGGCTAAAGATACAGAAGGATCTTGACAAACTTGAACATTGGACACTATCTAATAAAATGAAATTCAATGGTGAAAAGAGTAAGGTTCTACATTTAAGCAAGAAAAACAAAATGCACAGGTACAGTATAGGTGGTACCTTGCTCAATAGTAGTAACTGTGAGAGGGATCTTGGAGTCCTAGTGGACAACCATTTAAATATGAGGCAGCAGTGTGCAGCAGCTGCCAAAAAAGCCAACACAGTTCTAGGCTACATAAACAGAGGGATAGAATCAAGATCACGTGAAGTGTTAATACCACTTTATAATGCCTTGGTAAGGCCACACTTGGAATACTGCATTCAGTTTTGGTCACCACGATGTAGAAAAGATGTTGAGACTCTAGAAAGAGTGCAGAGAAGAGCAACAAAGATGATTAGGGGACTGGAGACTAAAACATATGAAGAACGGTTGCAGGAACTGGGTATGTCTAGTTTAATGAAAAGAAGGACTAGGGGAGACATGATAGCAGTGTTCCAATATCTCAGGGGTTGCCACAAAGAAGAGGGAGTCAAGCTATTTTCCAAGGCACCTGAGGGTAGAACAAGAAGCAATGGGTGGAAACTAATCAAGCAGAGAAGCAACTTAGAACTGAGGAGAAATTTCCTGACAGTTAGAACAATTAATCAGTGGAACAGCTTGCCTCCAAAAGTTGTGAATGCCCCAACACTGGAAGTCTTTAAGAAGATATTGGATAGACATTTGTCTGGAACGGTGTATGGTTTCCTGCCTAGGCAGCTGGTTGGACTAGAAGACCTCCAAGGTCCCTTCCAACTCTGCTATTGTATTGTATTGTAAATGCCATAATATAAATTTATCTTAAATTTAGAATATTTTACTTAAAAGGATGTAATAATAGCTATAGTCAAATGAATGTTTAATAACCGTAACAATTGTATACATACATATTAGAATGATGATTCAAGTCTTCATGTAAATTGCAAGTGAAGACTATTGTGAGAAAGCACAAAAGTTTTGTAACCAATCGATGCACTGTAAGTAATTGGAGAAAGATTTTTATTTTGTGTGTTTATGTTTGTATGTTTTATGTTTGTCTAAACATAAAAAACTTTTTTTTAAAAAAGTACAATGACTATATATGTATACTTCTTTCTTCTATTTTTACTTTATACGTTTCAAATTAAATATGCATATTGAAAAGGAACTATAAATACCATCAACATAAAATAGAGCTTGCTCAGAAGCTGAAATACACCAAGCAAACGAGATGAAGAGTGGGAAGAGAAAAAGAGGTAAGGGAAGGAGAGAGGGATAGGAGAGAGGGTAGGAGGGGGGAAGAGGAGAGAAATGAGTGGAAAGGGGAGAGAGTAGGAGAGAGGAAGGGGAAGTAGAGAAGGGAAGGAGGACAGAGAGAAGAAAGGAGGTAGGGAGGGGGATGAGAGAGGAAGAAGAAAGTGAACGCATAAATATAGTGTATGGAGAGCAGAAGAGCCAATAACTGGGTTTTTTTTTCTTTTTCTTTTGGGGAGTTGATGGTAAGACGAATTGATATAAACATTTAATAATACAATACGATGTTGGCTATGTAATAGTATGCATACGATTATATGTTATGAAAATGAAAAAGAATGTTGGTCTTACCTGAACGTGTCTTTTCAGGGAAGGAGAGGGAGTGGTCACGTGTGGGTATTCTCATAGCCTGATTGGTCCAAAGACTGAGAGCAAACGCTTAAATACTCCTGCTTTCCTTTCCTTCCCAGTTTCCTCGAAGGCGAACAGCAGAACTGGAACAATAAACAACAAACAACACAACCTCCCTCCCCAGGAGGACCCCGGGCTCACCTTGGCCCCAACACCAAAAATAGGGCGGGTCGTGACCACTCCCTCTCCTTCCCTGAAAAGACACGTTCAGGTAAGACCAACGTTCTTTTTCCAGTGAAGGAGAGGGAGTGGTCACCTGTGGGACATACCAAAGCCCAGTCCCAAGGGAGGGATAACTTAACCACTAACTATGGCCCAAGGGGAGCATCTGCTACCACCCTTTGCAACACCCTCCTTCCAAAGGAAGCATCCGCCGAAGCGAACAAATCCAGACGATAATGTCTGATGAACGGTGTCGGGGACGCCCAAGTGGCGGCCCGACAGATGTCCTCAAGGGGGGCCCTAGTGGCCCACGCCGCCGTAGTCGCGGCACTTCTAGTGGAATGGGCCGTTATCCGAGGGAACGGGACGCCCCGCCGCCGCATACGCCTCCTGGATGGCTTGACGCAGCCAACGGCCAATGGTGGCCGAAGACACCCTAGCCCCAAAAGTCCTAGGTTGAAAAGAAACAAACAAGGCCTCCGACCTACGGAGCTCCGCCGTCCGCCGGAGATAAATGCGCAAGCCCCGACGAACATCCAGACGGTGCCAGAGCCGTTCCCTATCCGAAGACGGCCCCGGACAAAAGTCCGGCAGAACAATCTCCTGAGCCCTGTGAAACGGGGTGTTTACCTTCGGAAGAAAAGTAGGGTCTAGCCTAAGAACTACCCTATCAGCATGAAAGTGGCAGAGGTCATCCTTGGATGACAAAGGCGCCCAGCTCCGAGATACGCCGAGCGGATGTAATCGCCACAAGAAAAACTACCTTAAGGGACAAGAACCTGAGATGAACCGACCTGAGTGGCTCGAACGGAGCCCCCGTCAAGGCCCTGAGAACCAGGGGCAGGTCCCACGTGGGAAACCTGTGAACAGGAGGAGGCCGGAGATTAGCCGCCCCCTTAAGAAACCTCTTGATCAGAGGAACATGAGATAGCGAGGGGGACCCCACTCCCCCCAAAATTGACGAGAGCGCAGCCACCTGGCGCCGCAAGGTGTTGTGTGACAGGCCGCTCTCCAAGCCCTTCTGCAAAAAGTCCAAGACATTGGGAATGGTGGCCCTAGTCGGAGAGATCTGGTGAGGGGAGCACCACCTCACGAACGCACCCCAGGTCGAATCGTATGCACGGTTCGTGGACGGACGTCTAGATGCCTCAATGGTACGGATGACCCCAGAGGACAGCTGGGCCGCCCTCAGCAATCCCCGTTCAACAACCATGCGGTCAGATGAAGCCACTGGGGCTCCGGATGGACCAGGACCCCTTGGCGCAAGACCACCTCCTCCCGTGGAATCCTCCACGGAGGAGCCACCGATAGCTGGGTGAGATCCGCGAACCAAGGTCTCCTGGGCCAAAAGGGGGCCACCACTATGACCAGAGCCCTCTCCGCCACCACCTTCCTGATAACCCCCGGGATGAGCGGAATTGGGGGAAAAGCATATAGGAGGCCCGCCTGCTCCTGAGAGCGTCCGTCCCCTCCGCCCCCGGGACTGAAAACGAGTGAAGAACCGGGGCAGATGCGCGTTCGTTGGAGACGCGAAGAGATCCACCAGAGGCGCGCCAAACCGCTGGCAAATCCTCCGGAAGAGGTCCGGATGGATCTGCCACTCGCCATTGTCCAGAGTGGCTCGACTCAGCCAGTCCGCCTGGTGGTTGGAGAGGCCGGAGATGTGCTCCGAGACCAAGGACAAGAGGTGCTTCTCCCCCCAGACGCCCAGTCTCAGAGCCTCCAGCCAGAGCACCCGAGACCGCGTCCCCCCCTGACGATTGATGTGAGCCTTGGTGGCCACATTGTCCGTCAGAAGGAGCACGTGCCGGCCCTCCGGGAGGCGGAGAGCACGGAGAGAGTTGCTCATCCGGCCCCTCTGGAACGGAATGAGCTCCCACTGCAAAGGGCGGAGGTGGAGCCTGGCCCACGGAACTATCCCTATGCACGATACCATCTTGCCCAATAACTGTGATAACGTGAGGACAGAAATGGACCGACTTACGCGGACCCTTTCCAACTGGCGCAACCCGTCCTGACGGTCCTGAGATAGGCGCACCACCCCCTCCTCCGAGTCTATCACCGTCCCCAGATGAAGGATGCGAGTGGAGGGGGACAGATGGCTCTTGGGAAAATTTCCCAGCCGCTCCAAACCTCGTGGCGCCGAAGGCTCTCTCCTAGAGAGAAAAAGACACCCCGGCGCGGCTGCAGCTGCCCTAGAGCCAGCACCCCCGCAGTCCCAGGGGTCGGGCTAGGCTCCGCGCCCGCGGATGGGTGGCTGGAACCCCCAAGATTCCCCCCCCCCAAACCGCCCAGAGGCAGAAACTGTCCCTTGGGCCACAGCTGCAAATTTCAATCGTTTGAAAATTTGTTTTAGAATGTCCAATTAGCCAAATCCAGACCAAATTAGCAAAATAATTTAAAAGGTACAATTAATTCCTACCTACACACAGATTCTCAAGTGATTGGACAAAAAAGACTGAGAGGAAACTGGGAAGGAAAGGAAAGCAGGAGTATTTAAGCGTTTGCTCTCAGTCTTTGGACCAATCAGGCTATGAGAATACCCACACGTGACCACTCCCTCTCCTTCACTGGAAAAATAAAAAACTTTATGAAAAATATGTAGACACTGACCATGACCGTAAAGCTCCAGTGCACGTTCCAACTTCCTACAGGCATTTCCATTTTCTTCTATAGGTTCACGTTATGTGCATAGCCTGAAACTGCATTTTCCACTCACATATAAGGGATAAGATAATGCAACATTCTTTGTTGTACCACATATTAACATAAAAGGGGTCAAACAGTTTTGGCCTGGATATGTTTAGACCAGTGGTGGGTTGCAGGCGGTAGGCCCTGGTACGGGCATACCGGTTCCTGCCGGGAGCACCGGGTACCGTTCCAGTATGGTGCTCCGGATGGCCCGCCCGCCCGGTCGAGCTCCTTATCTGTATTTGAGCTCTTCGGCGCTTCCACACACGCAGCGTACAGTGCCTGCGTGATGCTCCGCCAAGCAGCTGGAGAATCACGGAGGCGTCGTGGAGGTAAGGACGCATGCACACGTGCTATGCATGTGCATGTGGGGCACGACGGGCCCCATTGCACCATACCGGTTGCAACAGGATCCGGAACCCACCACTGGTTTAGAACTAAACCTTTTGCTTGGAATCTAGAAACCATGGTATCACTGTATGTGCATAAGCAGATATACTGTATATACTCCCTGCACAGAATGTGACAGACACTTCTGCACTGAGAAAAATCTTTACTACGAAGTTTTTCTTTAAAACGTTCTGACTGAGAGAGAGATGGGAGGGAGGGAAGCTGAGCTGCTTTTGCTTGGGTCAGCATTGCTTTCAAGTTTCATTCTCCCACAATGGTGGTTACTTTCCCAAGATACCCTTAGAGGTTCCATGTAATCAGAAAAACAACTCATTTGAGGTTACTTTTTCTTTAGCACCAAGAAGACAGTGTTCACTGGCCAGCTCAGAAAAGAAATAAATTTTCAGCTCTGCTGTTCAGTATAGGCTATGTACTTTCCAGTATAGTGTAACAGTTAAGGTGTTAGACTAGACTAGAAAAACCCAGGTTCTAGTGCATCCTCAGCCACAGAAAGTTGCTATGCGACTGTGGGCCAATCAGTTTTTTTAAATACATTCTATGTTTTGGGGTTATGACAAAAAATAATAAGGGGGGGGGGGGTGCTATATGACTTGCCTATAGCTCCTGAAAAGTAGAAACTAAATTAAAAGTACTGGCAACATCAAAACTCAATACCATGTGTCAGAAATCCACACATTGGTTCTTAGTCTTCCCTAGTCCTTCCCTGACAGTGAGTCTTCCCAGTTCTAACATTACTGGACAACACTATTCTAAGAATCAGATCTCATCATATCAGCAATCTTATCTAAATTATTCCAGAATCCCAAACACTAACATTCCAGCAAAATTAACCTACAAAACACAAAGATATGAAAACAATTTCTGCAGTTAACTACAAGCAGCTGAGAATGTCTAACGGAAGCACCTCAGATTTTTGCAGTGTAGATTACTAATCAAAAATGTAGAAGATATAGTAGCTGTTTGAAATAGTTGCCTCCTTACTTTTTAATTTGTATTTTTTATTAGTGAAGTACATTCTTTGTTGCTGCTTTATTTTCAGGTTATTTAAAAGTTACCAACAGAAGAGAAACATATAGCTCAGGGTTGAACTGTGGAGTCCTTGGTGCTCTCGGAGCTTGGCTGTTTGTTTGCAGACATTTCATTACCCAACTAGGTAACATCATCAGTGCTTGGGAGTGTGGAGTTTGCTCCCTGTTTATATACTGTTCATATTTAAACGTGGGGTCCACAAATCCAGTTGCCTGGATCATTACATAGGCAAAATTGTACATACAGTTGTTTATGACAAGCACTGTTGACTTAAATTAAGCTCAAAGATAAATTAGGCTACAAAACAGGTCAGAAACAGCAGTAAACAGACCACAAAGCCAGTAGGGGTCACTAAATATATGTGATTGAAAAAAGAACATCATTAAATCAGTAAACATAGCTGAACTCAGCCTTAGGCCAATTATTCTAGTTTTATTGCAAGTTTTGAATAAGCTATCAACAAATAACTATAAAGATATTATTTTCTATTTTAGGCAGTTTAAACTGTTTTCATGGTTTCCCATATGAAAAAACCTACGATACTTGGGGACACCAAAGGCTCATTCCATGTCAAGTGGTGTGATTTCAGAAAAGTGCCCAGCTCGACCATCACGGATTTCAATGAAATTTTGTGTCAACATGCACACACGTCCCCAATGAACATTGATAAAGTGTTACATTTGCCAATCCAATATTTGCAGAGATAAAGTCATTTGTTTGACCCCATACCACAGCCTTCTACAGTATGACTCTGGGTTTCAGCAACTTTGAGACATAATATCTCTGGCAATAATACAATACAATAATGCAATAATTTATTTATTTATTTATTTATTTCCTAGCGCTTATAGACCGCCCCCTCTCCCGAAAGGGACTCGGGGCGGTGTACAGTCCATATCAAAATACATCATAAATGACTATAAAATTTAAACAATTAAAATTATTAAGTGGATAGATACATAAACAAGGAGGATAAAAAATATACAGAACTGTACTGCTAAGTAAATAATTTAAAATGTACAGAATTTAAAACCCCAATATCCTATAAAATTAAGTTTAAAAGAACAATCTCCCTAAAAAACCAGTAAGAAATATGTATGCCAGGAGGTAGATGTTAAAATTATGCCAGGCCAGGCCAGCCAGTCGGAACAGGTGTGTCTTCAATTTCTGTGGGAAGGAGCGGAAGTCAGTGGTGGTTCTAATGTCGGGGGGGAGGTCATTCCAGAGGGTTGGGCCCATCACAGAGAAGGCCCTACTCCTTGGTGTCGCCCGTTGGCATTGCCTAGTGGACGGCACCAGGAGAAGCCCCTCCCTGTGAGAGCGAATTGGCCGCAGGGATGTGTGTGGGAAGATGCGATCCCGCAGGTAGCTAGGCCCTATGCCATGGAGCGCTTTAAAGATGGTGGTCAGAACCTTGAAACGCACCCGAAAGACCACAGGTAGCCAGTGCAGCTCGCGCAGGAGCGGTGTTACGTGGGAGTACCTGGTACTCCCCATGACTGCCCGCGCGGCTGCGTTCTGGACTAGCTGCAGTCTTCGGGCGCGTCCCAAGGGAAGCCCCATGTAGAGAGCATTACAGTAGTCCAGGTGAGACGTCACCACTGCATGAGTGACCGTGCGTAGGGCATCCCGGTCCAGAAGGGGGCGCAATTGGCGCACCAGGCGAACCTGGTGGAACGCCCCCCTTGCCACGGCTGCCACATGGTCGTCCATTGAGAGCCGGGCATCTAGGAGGACGCCCAAATTGCGCGCCCGTTCCACAGGGGGCAGTTGTTCGCCCCCTATGGCCAGCGTTGGAGTCAGCTGACTGAACCGAGGTGCCGGTAGCCACAGCCACTCAGTCTTGGAGGGGTTGAGTTTCAGTCTGTTGTCCCCCATCCAGACCCCGACGGCTTCCAGACACCGGGACATCACTTCGACAGCCTCGCTGGGGTGGTTTGGGGTTGAAACGTACAGCTGAGTGTCATCAGCGTACAGATGGTATTCAACCCCAAAACCACGGATGATCTCCCCCAGTGGCTTCACATATGCGTTGAACAGGAGGGGCGACAGGACCGACCCCTGCGGCACCCCGCAAGTGAGTGGCCTCAGGGTCGACCTCTGCCCCCGTCAACACACATTGCGACCGGTCGGAGAGGTAGGAGCCGAACCACCGTAAAACGGTGCCTCCGACTCCCATCCCCTCCAGCCGGCGCAATAGGATACCATGGTCGATGGTATTAAAAGCCGCTGAGAGGTCTAATAGGACCAGGATAGAGGAACAACCTCTATCTCTGGCCCTCCAGAGATCATCAACCAGCGCGACCAAGGCTGTCTCTGTGCTGTGCCCGGGTCGGAAGCCGGACTGGCGTGGGTCTAGATATTCGGATTCGTCAAGGTGTCGTGGAAATTGCTGTGCCACCACATTCTCAACAACCTTCGCTAAAAAGGGAAGGTTGGAGACTGGACGATAATTAGCCAGCTCCATTGGGTCCAGTGAAGGCCTCTTGAGTAAGGGCCTCACCACCGCCTCTTTCAAGGCAGTTGGTAAGGATCCCTCACCCAATGAGGCGTTCACCAGGCCCAGAAGCCAGCCTCGGGTCACCTCCCAGGATGCCAGTACCAGCCAGGAGGGACACGGGTCCATTGAACATGTGGTGGGTCGCAGCCGTCCACGCAACCTGTCCAAATCCTCGGGGGCAACAGAGTCAAACTCCTCCCAGAATGGTCTCACAAGACTCACTGCTGACGGCTCGTCCAGCCCACTGGAGGGGGCCCATCCGCTCCGGATCTGAGCGACTTTGTCCTGCAGATATTCCCCAAACTCCTCTGCTCTACCCTGCAAGGGTGCCCCCCGCGTCCCCTGTGACAGGAAAGAGCGGGTCACCCTAAACAGGGCGGCAGGGCGGTTATCCGCGGACGCAATAAGAGCGGCACAATGTCTACGTTTGGCCGCTCTCAATGCCACAAGGTAGGTCCGTAAATAGGCTCTTACCTGTGTTCGATCAGACTCGGAGCGTGAGGATCTCCACCTGCTCTCTAGACGTCTCCTATGGCGCTTCATCACCCTTAGCTCCTCGGTATACCAAGGAGCTCGGGTGGATCGCTGCCGCAGGAGAGGTCGCAAAAGCGCAACCCGGTCCAAGGCCCCAGCCGCCGCCGTATTCCAGGCGGCCGCTAGGTCCTCCGACCGAGCGCGGGTCAGGGCTACAGGTAGTGGCCCAAGCTCCATCTGGAACCTATCCGGTTCCATCAGGTGCTTGGGGCGGTACCAGCTTGGACAGGCTGGCTCCGCCTCCTCGCGGTGGGGGGTAGCGGCAGGGAAGTCGAGCCGGAGACATGAGTGATCTGACCATGACAGGGGAGTAATAACTAAATCCCCTATTCCCAGATCACTCGTCCACTGTTCAGATACAAAAATAAGGTCCAGTGTGTGACCGCCCTCGTGTGTGGGGCCCTGAATTAATTGGGTCAGGCCCATGGCTGTCATGGAAGCCATGAACTCCCGAGCCACCTCAGATGCTGCTCCCGTCGACGGCAGGTTGAAGTCCCCCATGACCAAAAGCCTGGGGATCTAAACCGCCATCTCTGAGATCAGCTCGAGGAGCTCGGGCAGGGCCGCTGATGTATAGCGAGGAGCCAAGTATACAATCAGCAGGCCCAACTGCCTCCCTGGGCCCCATTTCACACCTAGGGATTCACAACCGGGTATCTGAGGAACAGTGAACTCTCTCGGTTCTAGACCATCCCGTATAACGACCGCCACCCCACCACCCTTACCCAGGGCCCGAGGCTGATGGAAAGCACGGAAACCCGGTGGGCACATTTCCACGAGGGGTAAACCACCCTCGTGGCCCAACCAGGTCTCCGTTATCCCTGCAAGGTCCAGCTCCCCCTCGGAGATCAACTCGCTAATGAGGGGGGCCTTGTTGGTTACGGACCTTGCATTGCAAAGCATCAGCCGCAGGCCCTGGCTCTGTAGTTCCTGACCACCTAGTCTGCGGGGGTTGGTACAAATGACCGGGCGTAACCAACAGCCACGGTCTCCCAACCGACCTTGTGATCTTCTTTTGTCCTCGCATCCCCCCCTCCCCGCGACCGATGTAATAAAACAACCCTCTGCTGGAATAATTTGTTCCCTCTCCCCCCCCACCCCGCTCACTTCCCTCCTGGACTCACCTGTTCGTCTGGCGCTGGCTTCCCTCCCGGCCTGGTTAACCCACCCCCCTCCCTGGAGCCCCCTAAAAACAATGTAAAACATTTGGATAAAAATCCCCTCAGCTTCCGTTTCTTCCACCTCTTGGGGTTCGCAAATAATAAAATAGTAGAGTTGGAAGGGACCTTGGAGGTCTTCTAGTCCAACCAGCTGCCTAGGCAGGAATGCCTATACCATTTCAGACAAATAGCTATCCAACATCTTCTTAAAGACTTCCAGTGTTGGGGCATTCACAACTTCTGGAGGCAACTTCTGTTCCACTGATTAATTGTGCTAACTGTCAGGAAATTTCTCCTCAGTTCTAAGTTGCTTCTCTCCTTGATTAGTTTCCACCCATTGCTTCTTGTTCTACCCTCAGGTGCCTTGGAGAATAGTTTGACTCCCTCTTCTTTGTGGCAACCCCTGAGATATTGGAACACTGCCATCATGTCCCCCCTAGTCCTTCTTTCTCTTAAGCTAAACATACCCAGTTCCTGCAACCGTTCTTCATATGTTTTAGTCTCCAGTCCCCTAATCATCTTTGTTGATCTTCTCTGCACTCTTTCTAGAGTCTCATCATCTTTTTTACATCGTGGCGACCAGAACTGAATGCAGTATTCCAAGTGTGGCCTTACGAAGGCATTATAAAGTGGTATTAACACTTCACGTGATCTTGATTCTATCCCTATGTTGATGCAGCCTAGGACTGTGTTGGCTTTTTTGGCAGCTGCTGCACACTGCTGGCTCATATTTAAATGGTTGTCCACTAGGACTCCAAGATCCCTTTCACAGTTACTACTACTGAGCAAGGTACCACCTATACTGTACCTGTGCATTCTGTTTTTGTTGCCTAAATGTAGAACCTTACTCTTTTCACCATTGAATTTCATTTTATTAGATAGTGCCCAATGTTCAAGTTTGTCAAGATCCTTCTGTATCTTAAGCCTATCTTCTGGAGTGTTGGCTATTCCTGCCAGCTTGGTGTCATCTGCAAATTTGATGAGTTCCCCATTTATTCCCTCATCCAAATCATTGATGAAGATGTTGAAGAGTACTGGGCCTAAAACAGAGCCTTGGGGTACTCCACTGCATACTTCCCTCAATGTAGATGCAGTCCCATTGAGGACTACATGTTGAGTGCAGTTCTATTGAGGACTACACGTTGAAATATAATTTATTGAGAGAATAATTTATTGAGAGAAACAAAACTTGGCCATCTTGTAAAACTTTTTGTGGTCTATTAAACAAAATAATAAAAACATTCTCATGAGCAATCTCCACCTAGATAAGTTGGAGCAAAGTTGGCCGAAAATGACTGCAGCTCGAAAAAAAGTTAAAGTTTGGCTTTTTATATCTCTGGAAGGAAAGGTAGGAGAAACGTGAAACTTTGTGTGTAATAACTTAGCAACACAAGGTTTTTGAATATAACTTTTCAATCTCCTACTGCTTTCCAATAGTTCACAAATTGAGTGTACATTTGACGGTTTTTGTAAAAATGCCAGAAATAGGGTATCTTCAGCCCACTTTTACAAAAAAAAGACCTTCTGGAAAACTCTGTTAAATCATCCTCATTAGAATGCGCATGTTTCAAAACCCCTAAAAAAGTAGGGTTGGTTTTTCATCGCTGATGTATAAAGCCCTAAAAATAGGGACAAAGTTGAGGACGTTGTATGGCAACATCACATGCATTCTATTATTGTTTCGTCTAGTTTGTTTTATATAGACATCATTACTGCTATTATATTACGTTGGTCCATGATGACATTGTCACATCATTTTGTTCGATAGAAATTTCCACGACGTTGCCATTGTTTGTAATAAATGCAGGCAACATAACAAGCGGGAAATATGTTGGCCAATTTTAAATTTGGATCGACGGTATTGGACATTTTGGCCACAAAGTTAATCATGTCATTTGAAACTTTGCTGGCAGAAATCGAATTTGAATCAAATGGCACAAACTGTTGATGATCTCTTCTGCCAGCTATTGGGTTGCTAACTTTCCATCTTTCTTCTTACAGCATCCTGCTTTCTTCGATTTCTTACTTTGGAACGTATATATATTTAATTCTGTGAATGTTTCACCATGTGATTTTGTTTCACCAAATCACCATGCAACGGAGTTGGCGGCACGACTAAATGTTTGGCTGCTTGAGCCAGCCTCCAGCGACCCTCAACCGACCAAATACTGATGCCGACAGATCTGTTCAACTTTTGAGACAGAAACATTCACAGAATTAAATATATATACATTCCGAAGAAAGAAATCGAAGAAAGTAGGATGCTGCAAGAAGAAAGATGGAAAGTTAGCAGCACAATAGCTGGCATAAGACATCATCACCTTTTTGTGCCAGCTGATTCAAATTCAATTTCTGTCAGCAAAGTTTCAAATGACACAATTAACTTTCTGGCCAAAATGTCCAATACCGTCGATCCAAATTTAAAATTGGCTGACATATGTTTGTTATGTTGCCTGCATTTATGACAAAAAAATGGTTGGTAGGCAACGTTGTGGAAATTTCAATTGAACAAAATGATGCATCGGTAACATTTATGCATTCACGAGGCCCTGCTCATTCATTTTATTGGCCTGAAAGACAAGATGTTTGTTGGGTTCCAAAACCACATCTTATTTGCATGCTTCCAGCGCCTACAGTTACAATCGTCAGGTCGACATTATCAATTCCCAGAAGTGACACTAAAGAACTGTTCTGACCCCCCTTCTTCCCTCGCCAACACAGAATACACTCCAGACCAAAACTACTTCAACAGGATTTATTGCACCGACAGACAGTATCCTTAGCAGCAATCCACCACGACAAGACTCTCAGAACCCTGCGGCACAGAAACACGATAGCAGCTATCCAGCATGCCAAGCTCACAAGACGGAACTTTCTGAATAGTTCCTACGTTGACTTCTGCAAAGGGTGTATGCACAATCAGTCCTTTTATAGCCTGAAGAGGAGTCTACTTATCAACAGCTGAGAGCAATTACCGCCGGTAACTGCGCCCTTGCTCCTTGCGCCTGTGGGCGCGGCGGTAACGAGCATCTAAGAACTCCCTGCTGATGTCTGAGTCACTGTCCCGTGACTCCTCCCCACTGCTCCAAGGCATGGCATCAGGAGCCCCCTTCCTTTGGCTCTCACCGCTGCTCCATGCTTCAGGCGCCTCCTGGTGGCCGACCAGACTCTCCGATCCCTGTTCAGAGTCAGAACCCTGCCCAGGGTCCTCCACATCCTCCTGAGCCGACTCATAGGGACCCTCGCTGTCAGAGTCTGGTGGCAGCTCCAACGGCTCCTGCTGGGCCACAACACTATCCCTCACCGCAGGGCCCTTCCCCCGGGTCTGACGCTTGGGATGCGGCCTCGAGGGAAATTGCACATGATAGGCCCGCACCAGAGCAGGTGCATGCACAGCCGTCGCATCGGTCCAGGTCCCCCCGTCCGATCCCTCGTCTGTCCAGTCAACCAAATACTGGAACCGTCCCTTGAGCCATCTCGAGTCACGGATCCGGGTCACTCTGTGCGATGGCTGTGTGTCCACCTCACGCGAAGACGGCTGGGGCTAAGAGGGACGTCGGAGGGGACAAGCCGACCGTTCAGGGATCAGGAGCAAGCGATGGAACACCGGGTGCACTCGCATGGAGCGCGGGAGGGTCAGGCGATAGGCCACCGGGTTGATAACGGCCTCCACAGGGAACGGCCCAAGATACCGGTGGTCCAACTTCCTCGTCGGCCGGTGGGACGGAAGATGCCGCCTGGACAGCCACACGCGATCCCCCACAGCCAATTCCGGCATCGCACGTCGAGACTTATCCACTACCCGCTTGTAGTCCTCCTTTGCCTGATTCAGATAGCGGCGCACCACTTGGTGGACTGCCTGAAGCTCAGAGACGAAGTCCCGCGCTGCGGAAGTCCTGCGCTAGAACCGGGCAAAGAACAGAGACCACCGGATCTGGCGTTGGTTCAGCTTACGCGCTGTCGTCAAGAACTCCAAAATCCGATGGTCCGTCCAGACCTCGACCTGATGCCTGGCCCCCTCCAGGCGATGTCTCCAGGCCTCGAACGCCACCTTGATAGCCAACAACTCCTTCTCCCAGATGGTATAATTGCGCTCGGATTGAGTTTCAGAGAGTAGTAAGCGCAAGGGAAAGGGGTACCATCAGGGGCGTGAGCCTGCAATAACACCGCCCCCACCGCGATGTCAGACGCGTCCGCCTCTACTACAAATGGGCGATGGAGATCAGGGTGCTTCAGGATGGGCTCCCTCGTAAAAGCGCGCTTCAGGGCCACGAACGCCTGTTGTTCCATGGGCCCCCAGCGAAACGGCACTTTCTTTTGCAGGAGCCGAGTGAGGGGCGCGGTCAAGAAAGCAAACCTGGGGATGAAGGTCCGGTAATAGTTGGCAAACCCGAGGAGTCGCTGAACATCCTTCATACATCGAGGAGGTTGCCAACTACGTAACGCCTCCACCTTGCCTGGCTTCATTGCAATTCCTTCAGGGGAGATATGGTGCCCCAGGAACTCGATGGTAGTCTGCCAGAACTGACACTTCTCCAGCTTGGCAAATAAGCGATGTTCTCGGAGTCGCTGCAAGACCAGACGGAAGTGATGTTGATGATCCCTCCGGGACGTGGAGTAGATCAAGATGTCATCCAGGTAAATGACGACAAACTGATCCAAAAGGTCCCGGAAGATGTCATTCATGAAGTGTTGGAAGACAGCTGGGGCATTGGTCAACTCGAACGGCATGACCGTGTACTCGAAATGTCCGTACCGGGTGCCAAAGGCCGTCTTCCATTCGTCCCCCGCCCTGACTCGGACCAGGTTGTAAGCCCCACGCAAGTCCAGTTTCGTGAACACTGTTGCCTCCCGGAGCCACTCCAACAACTCAGGAATCAGGGACAGCGGGTAATGGTTACGTACCGTGATGGCATTCAGGCGCCGGTAATCGCAACAGAGTCTCAGATCCCCGGTCTTCTTTTTTATGAACAAAACTGGGGCAGACAAGGGCGAGGACGAAGGCCAGATAAACCCCCGGGCGAGGTTCTTGTCAATAAAGTCCCGCAATGCGGCCAACTCCGGCTCAGACATGGAGTACAAACGACCCGTCGGGAGTTTCGCATCGGGTACCAGGTAAATGGGACAGTCATAAGGCCGGTACGGCAGCAGTTGATCCGCCTCCTGTTCGCTAAAGACATCCGCGAACTCCGCTAAATCCGGCGGCACGGTCACCTCGGGTGAACTGGGTACCTGGGCCGCACAAACCTGACGGGTGTGGTCGACGCATTGCAAGGACAGGAACGTGATCAAGTTCTGCGACCAGTAGATTTGAGGGTCGTGCGCCCGCAGCCAAGCCAAGCCCAGCACCACGGGGAAATGCAGGCCCGAAGCCACGTAAAATTGGATGGCCTCCTCATGCTCCCCGAGGATCAGGCGCAAAGGCTGCGTGGCGGCCTTGATAGGCCCAGACAGAAGCACCCGACCGTCAATGGTCTCAACACGCATTGGTGGGTCCACTGGACACAGAGGGACGTTGTATTTAGTAGCAAACGCCGCATCCATAAAGATCGTGGTAGCCCCGAAATCGACCAAGGCATGGGCTGGAATTCCCTGCGGACTACCCGACAAGAGAATGTGCGATGCTAAAATCATGTGCCGTGGAGGCCCCTCCACCTCTGTTCCGGCCTGCGCCCAACCAAAAGTCTCCCTCAGATCGGGCTCCGCCCGTTTCTCTACACATTGTTTAGGAATTGAGGGGGAGGCCGCAGGCTGCGCAGCCCCCCTACCCTTTTTGGGGCAAACCAAAGCCAGGTGTCCAGGATCCCCACAGTAAAAACACAACCCCCCTGCATGCCGTCTGTCCATCTCCGTGCGTGACAATCGGAGTTTGGCGGCACCCAATTCCCTGGGCTCCTCCCGTGCAATTGTAGTCTCCTGAGGGACCGGCACCCTAGCAGTCTCCTGGGACGCGCGGCGAGGCCTCCGCCTCTGCAGCCGGGCGTCTATCCGGAGGCACAGGTGAACCAGCGCGTCGAACGTTGGAGGCCTGTCCACCCTCACCAGCTCATCCTGCAGGTCATCTGACAGCCCGTCCTGAAAAGTGTCCATGAGGGCTGGCTCATTCCAAGCAGAGTCCTGACTAAGCAGCCGGAATTCGCTGAGATAATCCTGCAAAGAGCCACACCCCTGCTGCAAAGACTTAAGGAGTCTGGTGGCTGTTTCCCCTTTAACGGGATCCTCAAACATCACCCTGAGATGGTTACAAAAACCCTGGAAATCATCCAGCAGAGGGCTCGGCTGAGCGAGCAAGGGAATGGCCCACCTAGCTGCTGTGCCTGAGAGCAAGCTGATAATAAATCCCACCTTTGTCCGGTCAGTGGGAAAGTCCTCCACTCTCAAGCTGATAAACAGCTGGCATTGTCCCAAGAACGCTGCAAACATATTTTGGTTGCCGTCAAACCTGTCTGCAGTAGCCACTGGACATTTCCTCCTTGGCTGGGGGGGGGGGGTTAGCAAGCCCCTGGGCTATTTGTCCAGTCAACAAAGCCAATTGTTGTGCCAAGAGGGCATTCTCAGCATGTAGTTGCTCCATTTCAGCTTAATGGAGCTTCGATTGGGGCAGAAGTCAATCTGTTCTGACCCCCTTCTTCCCTCGCCAACACAGAATACACTCCAGACCAAAACTACTTCAACAGGATTTATTGCACCGACAGACAGACAGATCCTTGGCAGCAATCCACCACGACAAGACTCTTCAGAACCCTGCGGCACAGACACACGATAGCAGCTATCCAGCATGCCAAGCTCACAAGACGGAACTTTCTCAATAGTTCCTACGTTGACTTCTGCAAAGGGTGTATGCACAATCAGTCCTTTTATAGCCTGAAGAGGAGTCTACTTATCAACAGCTGAGAGCAATTACCGCCGGTAACTGCGCCCTTGCTCCTTGCGCCTGTGGGCGCGGCGGTAACGAGCATCTAAGAACTCCCTGCTGATGTCTGAGTCACTGTCCCGTGACTCCTCCCCACTGCTCCAAGGCATGGCATCAGGAGCCCCCTTCCTTTGGCTCTCACCGCTGCTCCATACCCCAGGCGCCTCCTGGTGGCCGACCAGACTCTCCAATCCCTGCTCAGAGTCAGAACCCTGCCCAGGGTCCTCCAGAGCCGACTCATAGGGACCCTCGCTGTCGGAGTCTGGTGGCAGCTCCAACGGCTCCTGCTGGGCCACAACAAAGAACGTAGAGTGTAAATTCAATAACATCGTTGGAATTTGGCATCTCATACGAACAGTACGGACTTTGGCTTTGGTACCATATAAGATACCCACTTTAGGCTTGGGAACCTAGGATAAGCTGTCCAATTGTCGGCTTGGGAACCAGACAGATACCCACACAAGGCTTTGGAACCTCGAGGAAGAAACAGAACTACAGGCTTGGGATCCTGAACCAGTAAACCCACCTGTGGCTGGTATTGCACGGCTATTGGGCATGCCCCCTATGGTGATGGGGTTGCTGGGTCAAGTGCCTGAACTGGTAGTGACAACGTCACCATGGACCAATGCAATATAACAGTAATAATGAGGTCTATATAAAACAAACAAGACAAAACAATAATAGAATGCATGTGATGTTACCATACAACGTCCTCAACTTTGTCCCTATTTTTAGGGCTTTATACATCAGCGATGAAAAACCAACCCTACTTTTTAGGGGGTTTGAAACATGCTCTTTCTAATGAGAATGATTTCATAGAGTTTCCAGAAGATCTTTTTCTGTAAAAGCGGGCTGAAAATACCCTATTTTTAGCATTTTTACAAAAAACGTCAACTATACACTCAATTTGTGAACTATTGGAAAGCAGTAGGAGAATGAAATTTTATATTTAAGATTTCCTGTGGTGACGTCACTTCAGAGCGGGCGAAGGAATGGTGTCTCCACTAGGTTTGCTCGAGTTTCTGCAGCGAAGATCCTGAAAAAGGATGAAGTTGAACCTGGAGGGATCAACAGGAGAGAGGGGGAGCTCGGGTGACGGAGAGGAGGCAAGCAACTTTCCTACTGGACGAGAGAAACCCCTTGGAATCACCGGAGAAGAAAGCGGCATGGCCAATCCTGAGTGGTGACAGCCGCATATGAGGAAGAGAAGATAGCAACACAGCAGCATTGGTGAGAACATTTAAAACAACTAAAACAGTATAAACTTTACTAAAAACTCTTTGAGCTAGAATTTCAAAGCTTTGAATCGAGCTGGATACAGCTCAATATTGGGAGGATAAATAAGGAGGGAGGAAAAGCACACAATTTCCTGTAGCAATAGAACGACTTGGAATGACTTGAGAACGGAATGGAATAAGGAGTGTTGGAGCGATTTGGACAATAAACAGAAATTGGAGCCAGACAAGACAGTGACAACAATGAAGACGGGGAGAGAATTATTTTGGATTACTTGAGAGAAAGATGGGTGTAGAAAAGTAAAGATCAGCCTGGCACTTCCGGTTCCAGCTGCGGTTCGCGACGGGCAGGTTCTGCTCGCCCCGCGCGCTCCTGGTGGGCTCCCCACTGATCCGGGGGGCACAGGACGCCCTGGAGGGGCTCCTGCCGAGGGGGCGGAGTAGCGGGGGACCCCCTGAGTCGGCGGCGGCCGGGGGGGGCTCCCCGCATCGCCCTAGGCACCGGGAGGCAAGAGGGGAGGAGCCGCAGCATCTTCGCAATGAGGCAGCTGGAAGAAAGCAAGATTTGAAGGACGCAGCTGCTGTGTGGTGAGGCGGAAACTTTCCCCCGTTCCCTTACTTGGCTGAAAGGAAAAAAATAATTTAATACAACCATAGAGGCTCAGGCCTTTATGGAAAAAATAGAGCCCTCCTAGATAAGCCTGATGATACTACACCAGATACACAAGACACGGGAGGGGCCGGAGCTCTGCTGGCGGGGGGAGAAGGGGCAACATCGAGAAAACTCAGATCACAAAAATGAACAAGAAAATCTGTTTGATGTAAAGTGATTGAAATTATTTGAAGATAAAAGTTTATATGCTGACAAAATACCATTGATTTGTAATAATCTAATGTATTAATAAATGAAATGTATGAGTACGGGGGGAGGGACCACCTCCTGCATATTGTAACTGCCAAAATTTGTAACTTATTCCACTACCCCTTTCCTTGTTTATTTTTTTAAAAAACCAATAAAATTTTGTTTAAAAAAAAAAAGTAAAGATCAGACTTTTGACCAGGAAAAAAAAAGCCTATACGAAAGAAGAGTAACATCGCCATCTAGTGGAGAGAGAAATAAGAACTGAGTAACAAAACTGGATCAACTGGCTGATGCAATCTGCTGAAAAATTGATAAGAGCAATTTTGTGGTCTCTGAAATTGGATTAAAAAGAATTGAAGGAGAACATTGAAAGAAGAAATATAAATATAAACTGAATTGTGGTGAGATGAAATATTGATGAATTGTATTGAACCATTTTGTATTTGGAAGAGAGAGTGTAGATGATATATGAACTATTGGTGATACTTTGAAATTATTAACGTTATAAATCGATGATATATTATATAAGAATTAAAATTAAGGATTTATTAGTCTAAATATATTGCATATTTTGAGAATATAAAGGAAAAATAGTAATATAGTGTTTAGGTGGGGGTGATAGTTTGTAGTTATCAAAGAGACAATATAAGATTATATATGAATCGAATCAAGAACGTGTTAGGTTAAATATATTGAACATTGCGTGAATATTGTGTGTATTGACTTGCATACAAACTCGAATATATAGAAATTAAGTTGTTAGATTGTAAGATTGAATTGTATTGAATTGAATTAAACTGTGCATGAGGAAAAGTCCAAAGATTGAAGGGGCTGGTAAGAGGGTGGAAATAAGTACTGGGAGAAGAGAAGCATATGTTATTGTGGGGGAAAATTGTAAGGAAATTAAAATAAAAAATGTCAAGTACAACAACAACAATTAGTAAAATGAACAGGAAGGCAGCATCCAACCCGGCATCAGCAACATCCTCACCCTCAAATCAGCGCACAATTGAGAGTACACTGGGTATAGAGAGAGAGCTCAACAACGAACCTTTAGTGTATGCAAGATGCATTAGCAATGATACAACAAACAAAGTTGAAAACACAAGAAACAATTACAAAAAGCCACGAAGAAACTAGAAAAAAACATGAAGAAATTAAAATGGAAATGGGAGAAATGAAAAGTGAGATTAGAAGAATAGATGATAAAATAGGGAAAATACAAAGTGAAATAACAAAAAAATGAACAAAAAATTAAAAAAGTAGAAACAAAGGTAGAAAAAACAGAGAAGAGAATGGAGATGGTAGATGAGAAGCTGACCACACTAAACAGAGAATTTGGGGGGGGGGGGGTCTTTTTAGAAATGGAAAAAGATGGCTTCTTTCTGCATTTTCAAAATAAAGTAGAAGAAAAGGAGGAGGATTTAGGGGATACAATTACAGAGATTGTAGCAAACTTATTGCAAATAAATAAACAAGAAATGAGAAGGGATATAGACGAGGTGTACCAAATCCACACAAATTACACCAGGAAACACATGCTCCCAAAAGAAATCCACGTATGCTTTACTAGAAAATCAGTAAGAGATGAAGTATATAAGAAAGTGAGAGAAGAACAAATAACATATAAAGGAAGAGAGATACAAATTCTGAGACAAATCCTGAAAATAGTGAGAGACCAGAGAAGGCAATATCAGTTCCTTACACAACAATTAATAAGGTACAACGTAATGTTTAGATGGTTAACACCAGAGGGAGTGATGATTACCTGGCAGGAAAAAAGATATAAAATAGACACAGTCGAGAAAGCGCATGAGTTCTTTGAACATCACTTCACTGTCGAGGAAGAACAAGAGAGTAGACAGGAACCAGAGAGTAGAAGCCAAGAAGAACAGTCAGTTGAAAATAGGGAAGGAGAAAGAGAAGAAAGAAGAAAACAGGAAAGAGAACAAATAGAACAAGAGGGTAGTAGAATAGGAATACAGACAAGAAATGCAAGGAAACTAAGGGCGGCACACAAGTAACACAATGGAACAAGAAATTAAGCTATTCTCACTAAATATAAATGGAATAAACTCACCAGAAAAGAGAAGGCAAATTTTGACTAGATTACAAAAAATGAATATGGACATGCCTTCAAGAGGTACATATCAAAAGCCAATATAACAAGCTACTAGAATATCCAAAATTAGGAAAATTATTTACAACACTAGCACAACCAAAACAAAGAGGAATTGCAATATACATTAAAGAATGGATAAATGCAAAAAAAAAAATGCAGATGAAGAGGGGAGGGTGTTAATGATAGAAATAGAAACAGAAGAAAGTTTATATTCAAAAACCTTGTGTTGCTAAGTTATTTCACATTTCGCATAACTTTCCTTCCAGAGATATATTGCCAGAGACATTATGTCTCAAATTTGCTGAAACCTCAGTGTCAGAAGGGGGTCAAACAAATGACTATATCTCCGCAAGTATTGGATCGGCAAATGTAACACTTTACCAATGTTCATTGGGGATGTGTGTGCATATTCACACAAAATGTCATCAAAATCTGTGATGGTTGAGTAGGGAGCCCCAGACCACTTGACATGGAACGACCTCAAAGCCATATTTACTGATGTTATTTTGGAAACATAAGGACAGACCTCTTATCAAGAACAAAGAGGAATATTCTTTCTTGAATGTAACTTAACTGGGGCCCAGATCTGGGATTTTTCTTTGCAATGAGGAGTGTCATTACTAGGAATCACCAATTATCTACAGGAATCCAACAATAAAAAGTGTCGTATTACTTTAATAAAAACTATTTTGTTTTGGCTGAAATGTACTCAGTGATTGAGTTCACACATCACACTACAGTGTGGTTTGTTTTAAAAGCTATGGTGGCCTAATTTTACCACAGTGTGCAGACCACAATAGCTGGATTCAGTCATAACGAAACAAACCTCCACAAGGTTAAGTGACATGTGAATCCAACCACAGTCAAATGTTATGTATGCTTCAGGGCACACTTCCAGGTAAGGTAAATATATAAACAGAATACAATATTCTTCATTTCTTCCTCATATAATCCAAGAGGGCACTGTTACAGGTGCTCCCAGGTTCAGCTTATGGTCACTCACTCAAACATTCACAGACCTGTCAAAGAATGTACATCTTGTAAGTCCCCCTTGCTTTCTACCTGGTTTTTCCAGACAGGTGCAACTAAAGCAGACAAGACACACATCCCTGGTCAACGACTGGGAAATAACATTGGGGACACACACACACACATCACTTTCCTCCAAACACTGAGGCACAACAGGTTCTTTGGAATACACAGACCGCCAGTAAATTTAAAAATAACAGCAAAACTTTACTGGTTACAATGTACATTTGCTCTTTCTCATACATACACATACACTCTTACCCAGGTTCTCCTCAACTAGGCTGTCAGTACTAGCTAGAGGGGCAGAAGCCACCAAGTCTGGATCCAAACAGACCTCAAGGATTGGACGGGCTTTAGGACCCCCTTTTATCCCCAGAAGTCCTTGCTTTGTTGATTCACATGTCTGGTAGCTGTTGATGAAATGGGGAGGGGGGTTAATTCAATGTACTCAAGTCCAACTTCCTTTGTCTGGTTCAGGTGACTTTTTTCCTTTTTGATTTGGTTCCTTACCTCCCTGTAGGGATCTTTTAGATAAGAACCCACCCATGCTGGCAGAGGAGTCATGCTGCAGGCCTGATTATTCGGGCATGTGGGGTCCAGAAGGGCCTTCTCTGCCGTTGCACCCGCCCTTTGAAACATCTCTCCCCCCCATGTGAAGTCTTCCCCAATACTCCTGACCTTCCTCAGCAGCCTAAAGAGCCAGCTAGCCTGGGGCTCCAATTGGGGAACATCACAGTGGAGGTGGTTGAGCGATTAACAGCAGATCCCACCTTCCCCTCCCACATCCTACACCCACCCTCCCAATCTTTAATTGGATCACAGTTGTTGGCTTGTTTTAACTTATTTATGGTTTTAGTATACTAATTTAGCTTTTATGGCTGTAAGCTGCTCAGAGTTACCTTGTGGTAAGTAAGTAAGTAAGTAAGTAAGTAAGGAAGGAAGGAAGGAAGGAAGGAAGGAAGGAAGGAAGGAAGGAAGGAAGGAAGGAAGGAAGGAAGGGATTGTTTCTGCCTTACTGTTCTCCCCGCTTATGTGCCTTCATCACCTTTAGCTATGGTAGCTTCAGCCTAGTCTCACAGTACCCCACCATGTTCCCCAGAATTCAGGTCACCAAAGTGTACTAATAAATCTGCAACTAAATCCTTCACAGGACATTTGAACTCTAGTGATCCATATCCCATTCTACAAACTTCAATAAAATTAGCAGTCTGCCAATCCCTGCCCATTTAGGAATCCAACACTGGTTCTTGAGAATTACCGCATTTTTCAGAGTATAAAACGCACCAAGGTTTTGAAGAGGCAAATTAAAAAAAAAAGTTTTTGCACTCTGCAAACCTCCCCAAAAAGGCACGTTTTTCGAAAAATGGGCCCGCTTTTTTTCAAAAAAAGGGCATGAATAACCCTTAGGCGGCTAGTGGAGTGCTCCGGGGGGGACCAAAAACAGCCCATTTTTCACGAAAACGGGCCCGTTTTTGTCCCCCCCAAAAAGGGCATTAGGAAGCTTATAGAGTGCTCCTGGGGACGGGGGGGGGGGGGAATTGAGCAAAAAACTGGCCATTTTTTGCTCATTTCTGCCCTCCCCAGCCCCCAGGAGCTCTCTGAAAGCCTCCTACAAGCTATGCACAGCTATTTTGGTGAAGGGGGCAGGGTTTCAGGAGGCAAAAAAAATGCTGTATTCAGTGTATAAGACGCACCCAGATTTTCAATCTCTTTTTTGAGGGGAAAAGGTGCATTTTATACTCCGAAAAATACAGTAGCTCTTAAACTCACTACAGACACATACATTGATAGTGTATTCTACCACATTTTAGCCCAATTATAATGAGCCATTCTCCAGTTAATACAAACAGTCAGTTTGGAGCAGGGGTGTCAAAATAAAGTAGCATAAATAACATGATAATACAAGATCTAGCAGCAGAGGTAAATTTCCAGGATAGTAAATACTGTAGAAATGGCTGTCAATTATAGATTGTTGATTGTAGATTAAATGGACCTACAGTATGTAAAATCTGGCATTAAATTGTAGTATTAGCATAGGATGTTGCTTGTTGTTTTCTATGCAGATCGGGCACTTACTTTAGGCCACATAATTGTAATCCAGTCCTGCAGCACTCAGCTGGCCAAAACAGACCGTGTGGAAGCCTCACACGGCCCGTTTTGGCTGACAGAGGCACCACGGGCTGGTCTTTTGATATTTTCAGGGCTTGATTTAAGCACCTTGTGGGCCAGATTTGGCCCACAGGCCCTGAGTTTGACACCCCTGGTTTAGAGGACGGGCATGTTTTTTATAGAAGACTCTGGTGGAGAATACAAGTTAGAAATGGTTAGGAGTTGCAGAACCCAACATATGTAGCAGGTGAGTGGCTAGTACACCAGACAGAACTTTGTAAAGACTATGAAGTGAAATTTAAGAAAATATAAAAAATGAACAGGAATGAGATACCCCCTTGCAGTTTCACATATTTAAATATACAATACTTGTTCTTGTTTGTTCTATTGAAACCCACTTTACCCAGCACATCATAAAGATTTCATCAGCCCTGTGGTGAGATGGGTGGCAAACAAATTTAATAAATATATTTTCAAAAAATAGTTAAGATCAGATGTTTACTCATACTAATTCTTTCTCAATAGACATCGAGATGCTTTCCTGACATTTGGTCTGTGGTGAGCAGGAAACAGCAGCTCCATTTGTCCTACATTATTTAAAATTAATTGCCCAGAGTTGAACCAACCACCTTAACCATGGGAAAAAAAATATTGGATTCAAAATGTAGCACACCAAGTGGTGTGTGTGTGTGCGCGTGTGTGTGCACGCGCGCGCACTCTCTCTCTCCATGGTCCAAAGGAAAATTATACAATACAAAGAACCTACCTAATGATACTTTTTTTCTTATCACACTTGGTGGGCGGTTTGGCTAGTAATCAATAATACTTGTTTCACAACACTGCATCCATACAAAGTGCTGTACGTTAACTATTATATACTTTCTCTTGAGGTCATTAACTATCCCACTGCAGAGAGAATGGAGCTGTGAGAGACACGATGCATGAAGACCATCCAGAATTCACAACTAGGAAGGTATGAGCCCTCTAAATCAGGGGTCCCTGACCCACGGCCCACTACCAGGCTGCAGCCCGTTCGAAGCTGGGCTGCGAGAGAAATGGGCAAGCGCACACGTGTGAAGCTGTGCTCACACGAGCAGAGCGCACCTGCGCTCAAAGCTCCATTCACATGAATGGAGGTTCGTGCGCGAGCACTCTCCGCTTGCACAAGTGGAGTTTTGTGTGCAAGCGCGAGCACCCTCTGCTCAAGTGCCCTCTGCTCACATGCAAAGCTCCATTTGCGTGAGTGGAGGGTGCATGTGCCGCTTGTGCGAGCGGAGCTTCACATGTGTACGCCTACCACTCACACACCCAAACTCCCCCCCCCCACACACACACACCAGGCTGCCAAGCTGGAAAGGTTGGGGACACTGCTCTAAATATTCAAAACAATGGGACAAGACTGTTGTTCAGCACTGCCAGAGTGTTAACTGCTTCACTGAACAGAGAGCTTAGCTCAAATGTTGAAGTTGTGTATTAAAACAGGGGTCCTCAACCCCTGGGCCGCAGCCCACTACTGGCATATGGCTTATTCGCAACCGGGCCATGTGAGCAGCGGTGGGCCGGTGCATGTGCACACACACACACACACAGCTAAAGTTGTGCAAGTTGAGCTGCGCATGCATGCGTGCCGGCCCGCCACTTGCACAGCTTGGTTCCCTCTCTCCCACCCCGCTGAGCTGCCAAGCTGCAAAGGTTGGGGACTGCTGTATTGAAGTGTTAACAGAAATGATAGAAACATATCCATGGACATGTTAATTCTCTATTGTCCAGTGATAACCAGTATTAGCAGTTTCATTCATTCACATTATAAAGAGAGAATAACATCTTCAAAACTATTAGCAGAATGAATTCTTATTTAAAGATGAACAGTATAAAGTTTAGAATCAGTGACAAATATTGATAAGGAACTCTATTTTCAAAGTTCCTTTCAGTTTTTAGGTTTCAATACTGTAGTTAAAATTACAGTTCACAAAGAGTAGTATAAAAATATTTTAGCTACACTGACTTCCCTTATGGCAGTGATGGCAAACCTTTTTCGCCTCGGGTGCCAAAATCATGCATGTGCATGCTATCGCGTGCGCTTGCGTGCCCACCCCCATAATTTAATGCCCCCTGCGCTGTGCCCCCTGGGCATGCATGCATGACCCCACCTTGCTGCCCTGCACATGTGTACACAGCTTTCTTGGAGCCTGGGGAGGATGAAAACAGCCTCCCCCAGCCCCTGGAAGACCTCCAGAAGCTGGAAACAGCCGTTTTACGATTTCCAGTAGGCCAGGTAGGTCCATTTTTTGCCCTCCCCAGGCTCCAGGGGCTTTCTAGGAGCCTGGGGAAGGTGAAAATGGCCTCCCCCCGCCACCCCAGAGGCCAGAAACAACCCGTTTTCTGACTTCCAGTAGGTCCATTTTTCGCCCTCCAGAGGCTTTCTAGGAGCTTTCTAGGCAAAAATGGCCTCCCCCCGACCCCCCACCCCGAGGCCCTCCGGAGGCCAGAAACAGCCCATTTTCTGACTTCCAGTAGGCCCGTTGTTCGCCCTCCCCAGGCTTCAGAGGCTTTCTAGGAGCCTGGGGAGGGTGAAAATGGCCTCCACTGCCCCCAAAGTGTTTGCCCAATGCACAAACCAGAAGTCTGTTCCTGAACTTTCAATTTGCGTGTTGGGCGGTTTTTCACCCTCCGGAGGCTTCAGGAAAGCCTCCGGAAGGCGAAAAACAGCTGAAAATCAAGGCCGAAAATCAGCTGGCCAGCACACGCACGCACGCTGGAGCTGACAGGGCAACGCCTTGCGTGCCCTCAGAAATGGCTCCACGTACCACTTGTGGCACGCATGCCATAGGTTCGCCATCACAGCCTTATGGTATTCATAAATCAAGTTATTTTTGAGCACCTAACTATTGTTGTTTATCTAAAGGTTTATCAAAAGTATGTCTATCTCCATTAAAAAAATCTAGTAAAATAATTCTGATAAAACTATCAAAGCAAAACTATATGGAACTATAACTAAATCCACTGGGACTTGTCCATTTTGTTACTAGCATAAAGCTGAGAACAGAACACCATGAAGGCTGATAAAATCTGAAACTTTAATACTGTATACTTAAGTGGTGTACCTCATTTTCTTTGCTAAAAAAGAAAGTACTTTGCAACACTGAATTTCACATATTTAGTAAGACCATTCTGGCACCTTTTCCAGTTTTAATTTTATAAAAATTGAAAACCTACAATGGCCCAGGAGTACGTGTTAGACTCCAACTCCAGTCTCACTAGCATGAGGATACTACTTTGTAATAGCAGGTGTAAATAACATACACCTAGGGACAAATCATGGTGGGAAAGGCTACCCTAAAGAATCATGGAACAGAGGAATACAAATTATTTTCTGTTTTGAGGGACAATAACAAAGATTCTGGGACAATAGCCCCTTCAGTTATGTTTGTACTTGAGAGGCCCAACAGTTCTGATTTAAGTACAAAGACCAAATACCTGGAAACAGGACTACGGCTCAGAGACCGCTTGGAAACAAAAGGACTGCTGGAGCTCCTTCGATTGAATGGGCTGTGGGATCTTCCGCTGTATGAACCACTTCCCCTTTCAAAGCTGGATGAACGCCTCCTGCTGTATGGGCTGACTGACAGCTGTCTCCTGCCATAAGGGCTGGGAGAACATATATTGGATTGGTAGGCAGGTTCCTTATATGGAGGACTGACTGACGGTCGTCGTGAGGATACACTAGGACTCTTCTTACAGGAATCATAGTTACTGGATGTGTGTGAGAGCGGAGGGCTGTTGTCATAGTCCTGTATATCAGATGCTCCTGAGGGAATGTCATCTTGTTTGGGACTATCTGACCACTTATAGTGTGGACATCTGGATTTCCACTTTGGACTGTCCAGTGACTTGTAGCTTTTGGGGGCATCTCTTTTCCGATGACTTTTACTGTGATCCTTGTAACCAGATTTCACCTCCCGCTCTTTCCTAGACTTCTCCTTATGCAGCTTGGCTGACCGAGACTCTTTGCTACTACCGGTACTCTTGAATGACTTAGATGAATGGTCATCATTCTCCTCATGTAGCCTTTTGGAAATCCCAGATATTCTATCTTTACTAGAACTCAACTTGCCTGAGGACTCTTGATTCCTGTCCAGTCGCTTCTCCTTGTCCCCCAACTTACTTTTCATCAAGTCACGGACATGCTTGTGGTGCTGCTGCTGTCTATGTAATTGATCACTCCTGTCCGATGTAGCTTTCCTTTCATCATTTTCTCTACGTTCCAACTTGAGGACTGCTTCATCTGAGAAGGTGTCAGAATCAGAGCTGATATCGTCATATTCTACCAATGGCTTGATCATGCTGCCAAGTGTTGCGCCTCCTTCTTGGGACCGCAATAGTGAATCTTTGGAATGCTTGGATCTGTGTCTTTTATGCTTAGAAATCCGGTGCCTCTCTCTGTTTGAGCTCCCACTGCTGGACACTGCACCTTGATGCAAAGACTCCCCTCCTCCCACGTTGCCCCCATGTCTCTCTGGGTTTGGCATTCCTTCTCCACTGTGCTTAGAGGGAGGAATCCTCCAAAAAGCCCAAATCTTCAAGACACCCACACACCACGATGGAAGGGATATTTTCTCTTTTGTTACCTAAGTCCTACATTCAACCCACTTACATGAGGATAGATGGGGTCTGCTCTATGCCAGTTTCTAAAATAACGTGCAAACATATAGTAAGATAAAGCTGTCTCAGAAATAGATCTAAAACTGAGTTGAGCCCACCTTTCAAACTGGAGAAAAATAACTTTTTGTGAAAATATACTCTAATCCCACACAAGTAGGAAGGAAAGGTAAGGTTTTTTAACCAAGTAAACACCTGCTCTTCCTTAATTCCAGGGCTCAATTAACTCCTAGTTTTAGGATATAAAATGCCCAAAAGGGTTGATTAAAGGGGTAAAAATACAAATAAACCCCAGTTTGTAAATAGGCAAGAAGCTGAACTTTTCAAAAACAAAAGGTTTTGGAAAGAAACTAGTTCACTTGCAGATTTTTAACAGGGGGCCCTTAATAGTAGTCACCTGAAGTACTTAAGCAGTGGACTCTTGGGTCAAGGCTGCCTTGTCATTAACTAAAGGGCCCAAGTCCTTACAAAATTAAAGTGGGGTCTGAATTTATTTGCTATCTCCTTAACTTCCTGAGAACTTCCTTACTATGAACACCCTCCAGCCCGCCCAGGCTCATTGGCCAAATCCTGGAGGCCCGTAACCAAGTCCAATGAGCCGCTCCTAAGGGAAGACCCCCTTCTTCAGCCTGAATTCCTAATAAGTTCCGCAAGCCAGGATCCCCATCTTTTTCCACCTACTTCCCGGAACGAAACGCCGCTGTTTCCAGATTAGGGGGAAGGGAGAGGAAGGAAAGGTTAGCCACTAATTCTTGCGAGAATACGAAAAAAACTCGCCGTCGTTGTCCTCCTTCCAGCCGCCGACACCGTGGCTCGTTTAGTACAGCTCGGGGAGTCCTCTCCCCCAACTCCTGTCTACCTGGTCCTAGTTCTCCAAATATCGCGAGAACATGCACGTGCTTGCGCGTACATCCGGCTCTCATACAGGCGCACGCGCTCCCCCATAGCCGGATTTTTTTTACACGAGGTCTAGTGCCATGTTCTCGCGGGATCTGGGCTTTTTTCCCCTCAAAATGTGGATGGCCCCAAGAAGTTAGAACTAAAACATATTATTCTTGATTATTATTTTTTTGTTACTGGGGTTGTTTTTTTTTGGTCTTTCCACAAAAACGTAATAGGAGCCTCTGGAATACGAACAAAGTGATTTAGAAACGGCCGCTCCCCTTCCCCTTTTTCTCGCAATACGTGCTTATTAAGCAACTTGGGAAACGACATCGTCAGCATCAGACGTGAGAGAAACGTGCCACTCCGAATAACGCTTTATGAGAAAGTCTATGGAGATTCTCGGTCATGATTGTCCGAAAGGTGCTGGATTTTGTTTTGTCTTTGAAGACGTTTCGCTTCTCATCCAAGAAGCTTTGGATGGTGGGGAATGGAAGGATTTATAAAAAAGAAACGTCTTCAAAGAAAAAACAAGAAAGTTCAGTTGCCTCCTGAAAAAGCACCTTTGGGGCTTTATGAGAAACCATTCTGCACTTGAAAACAGCGGGGAAAACCCTACTACTCCCAAAGGTGCTTTTTGAAGAGGCAACTGGACTTTCTGGTTTTTCTTTGAAGACGTTTAGCTTCTCATCCAAGAAGCTTCCTCAGCTCTGACTGGATGGTGGGGAATGGAAGTGTTTATAAATCCTTCTGTCTGCAAGGAGTATAAATCCTTCCATCCTTCAGAGCTGAAGAAGCTTCTTGGATGAGAAGCGAAACGTCTTAAAAGAAAAACCAGAAAGTCCAGTTGCCTCTTCAAAAAGCACCTTTGGGACAACCATGACCTGGATGACTGAGAATCTCAACACCTGCCAGCTACTGTATTCCTGTAGACGTTAAAGCGAACGTCCCTTTATAGAATTAGATTATATATTGGGGGGGGGGGGGGTGAAGAAAAAATGCGATTCCAAATATCGCGAGAGCTATTGGTCTTCCTGCCATTGTATTGCCTGTCACCCGGGATTCAACTTTCTGCTCTGCACTTGGTTATGCTTTGAGCCTGGAGAGGAGGAGCGGGGAGGTGGGTTGGCCGTTGCTGCGCAGTAGCCGCCGAGGCTGAGGGAGGTTGCTTCTGCCAACCCGCCCCTTTCTCACCACGGGAGAGGGGTCTCGCCGACGCCGCTCCAGGAGGGGGCTGTGCACTCCCCCTGCCCCCCCCCCCGTCCTCGGAGGGATGAAGGCAACTCAGGGCAACGCCGAGTGTGGGCGTTGAGACTTCCGGCTGGGGGAAAGCGCTCGCTCTCCTCCACCATGGCGGATTGTTTAGGAATGTTGGAGTTATGAAGGCCCTCTGATCGGATGGGAAGATCCCTTTAACAACTGCTCAGTAAGGGATTGCCCATGCAGCAATGATAGTCGGGATAATCGTGCATTTGGGAAATTGGGATCATCCTTTCAGAGTTAATATATATAAATGAATCCGTGCTTTGAAGTGAAAACATTCTCAACAAGCTCCTCCTGCCTTAGTTGTGTGTCCCTCTTTCATTTTTTTTGTACTTAACCATTTTGTACTAAAGTGGAATAAAATATGGATTAAAAATATAAGAATGAAGACGTGGCATAAAAGGGACAGTTGGAAACTTGCTTAAAGGGACAGGGAAATGTCATCAGCCCTCAACCACAACATGTTCCAGTAAAAGTCCCTATGTCAAAAGTCCAAAACCACAAGGTTCAAATAAAGTTCGTTAATGACACGTAGCCCTTACCTGTAACAAAAGGAGAAGTAAGACCCCCATCTCCTTATAAGGCTTTTTCCTCAAGGTAACCAATAAGAAATAAGTTAAGTGTTTCCGTGTTACACTGTCTTTGAGAATGTATAAGAATGCGTGCTTCGATAATAAAGATTGTTCAGAATTTCCAATGCTAGCTATGTGCTTGCTTTCTGAACCTGGCTGCCAAATAAACTTTTCCTGTATCCTGAGAAGTCTAAGCCTGTCATTTTCTGCAACAGTACGGGATGGTTTCAAGTTATCAGAAGTATAAAGAGTTAACTAAGTTTGACCCAATAAGGTAATAAATACAATATAATGTAGGAAGTTATCACCCAGCCCTCTCCCAGAAAAATGAAATATCCTAGGAAATGTTGAAAGGGCAGAATATTGTATTGTTAGAAGAAATGTCCTTCTGGGTTCGGCTCCAAGTGGGGAAAAAGACACTGGAGACATGGAGGCTGCTTGGAAAGATGGTTTAATGGTGGACAGGACTGCATGGCTTGAGTCCTGAACAGAAAAGGTGATCACATGCTTCAATGTTGGTGGAGAAGAAGAGAAGGGAAGATGGAGGGGCTTGCTAGGCTTTTTATAACCTGTTCAGTCCCACCTCTCTGTTTCCTGTTCCTGTGTAAGAAATGTATTCTGATTGGTTGCCAGACTCCCATGGGCCTGTGCAAGGGCAACCCTCTAGGCTGAGTTTGAATCCAGGTTTGATTGAGTTCAGATGCCATGTGGTCAGTTGAATAAAGGCTTATATTATCATGCCTTCATTGTCACTGCCAGAACTCTACACCCATCCCCCTGGAGCTGAAGAGGAGAACTCTTTATTATGTAAAGTGGACTAGCTTGGCCTTCTTAATGGCCCATTGATAAAGTGGGGATGGGCTGGAAGCTGCAGGAATTTACTTTGTGTTTTTAAAATATGTTTCTCCCTTTTTTCACATCCAGGAAAATATAATATTCTGCCTTATCAATATTTCCTAGGATATTTCATTTTTCTGGGAGAGGGCTAGGTGAAAACTTCCTACAGTGTTTCCCTGGATGTGAAAAGGAAGAAACATGTTTTAAATTGAGAATAGCTCCCTGTAACTTCCTGCCTCCACCCACTTTGTCAATGGGCCATTAAGAAGGCCAAGCCAGTCCCTTTACATAATAAAGAGTTCTCCCCTTCAGCTCCAGGGGGTTGGGAATGAAGGCATGATAATATAAGCCTTTACTCAACTGACCACATGGCATCTGAGAACTCTGAGAATTCAACCAAACCTGGACTCAGCCTAGAGCAGTGATGGCGAACCTATGCCACGCGTGCCACAGGTGGCACGCAGAGCCATTTGTCAGGGCACACGAGGCGCTGCCCTGTCAGCTGGCCAGCGTGCATGCGCGCGCTGGCCAGCTGAGTTCACCCTTTTTTAAAGCCATTTTTCGCCCTCCCCAGGCTCCAGAGACTTTATAGGAGCCTGGGGAGGGCAGAAAGAGCCTCCCCCCCCTCCCGGAGGCCCTCCGGAGGCTTCATGAGCTTCCGTGAAGCCTCCAGAGCATAAAAACCCGGCCCTACGTGGAAACCGGAAGTTCGGGAACGGACTTCCAGTTTGCTCGGAGGGTCGTTTTGAGCGCACCGAATGCATCTGGGAGGCCTCTGGACGGTCCCTGAAGCCTTTGGAGCGCTCAAAACGACCCTCCAAGCAAACAGGAAGTCACTTCCGGTTTGCTCGGAGTGTCGTTTTGACTGCTCCAAAGGCTTCAGGGAAGCCTCCTGTAGGTCCCTGAAGCCTCCGGAGGGCATTTGGGGGGGGGGAGGCGGTTTTCGCCCTCCCCAGGCTCCTATAAAGCCTCTGGAGCCTGGGGAGGGCGAAAAAAACATGTAAAAATGTGGGGGAGCGCCTGTAGTGCGTGCATGCGCACTGGGGGTGCATGCATTGCATTATGGGTGCAGCACGCCCGCACATGACCCCCTTGCGCTCTCCCCACTTATGGCACGCGAGCCAAAAAAGGTTCGCCATCGCTGGCCTAGAGAGTTGCCCCTGCATGGGCCCATGTGAGTCTGACAACCAATCAGAATACATTTCTTACACAGGAACAGGAAACAGAGAGGTGGGACTGAACAGGTTATAAAAAGCCTAGCAAGCCCCTTCCCTTCCCTTCTTCTCCACCAACATTGAAGCATGTGATCACCTTTTCTGTTCAGGACTCAGGCCATGTGGTCCTGTCCACCATTAAAACCATCTTTCCAAGCAGCCTCCATGTCTCCAGTGTCTTTTTCCCCACTTGGAGCCGAACCCAGAAGGACATTTCTTTCAACAATAATAAGTTGTAATTTTCCATAATGTAGACTGGCACATAGCTTGTTGTATATTATATTCTTTGTTCACTTGCCTAGAGTTAGTATTTTAAAGTATAGCAACAATATTACATAGCTAGAGCACAGCCATGTTTGCCCAATATGTGGCCCCTGTTGAAGAATGACATACACAGCTTCTGGCTTGAGATACTGTTGGATTGCCCCAAAGATTCCTTTGCTGGGTTCGAATTTCCCGCTAGGAAGGGTTGCCGATGCGGCGGAATAATTTGAGCGGAACAGCTGCATGAAAGCCGGGTCTTTTATTTTTCAGGAAGGAGGTACAAACGGCAGCAAGGACACATGGTCCTAGGCTAGCTACTAAACTGAGAGTGACTAGATAATTTAATACACTTTTTACCTTTGCAATCTGATTTTTGTGGCTTTGTGCTAATGATTCTGGCTTTTGTGAGGTTCCTGTGTTAATGGTTTCATTCCTGTTTTGCTCTTTGTGATTCCTCTGCCCGGCAAGTACTGGCAAGGTACCAGCGAGGAAGTGCTTGCTCGTGTTTAATTGTGTTTGTAATTTAATTTTTATTTCTCTCAAGTGTGTTTCCCAAAACTGATATTGTGTTTAGAATCTGTCTTTACCACTTTTCTGTTTTGCTTCCCACTTGTTATTTTGGCCTGTCTCCTCCTGTATCTGTATTTCCTGTTTTTCCCTCCACTATATCGGAATTTTGATTACTCTGGTTTTGTTTTTCTTCTTGGGCTATCTGTTTCTATGGGGATTTTTAATGATTTTCTATTCCAATGTGTTTTGGTGTTGACTCTTACCCCCATAGGCATCCTTCAGTCTCAAAAGACTATGGTATCGTGCTCTGGAAAGAGGTCCTAATTCAGCCTCTGGTGTGGCTAAAAAGGCCAATTCGGGAGTGGCAATCCCTTCCACACTGAGGGCAGATACATTCTGTCCCCTGCCCAGCCCCCAGATTTCGCTTGTTCTGGAACTGCCTCTTTGCCTCAGCCTGCTAGACAAGTGTCTCAGCCTGCTGGACAATTGGAGAAGGTCATGCTGCATCTTTAGTCTGCAAGCTGAACGATCAGAGGTCAAAGTTTCCCAGCTGTTAATGTCCATTCCCAAGGCCTTTAGATCCCTCTTGCATGTCAGGGGAAAAAAACGCCTGATATCTGAGATCAATGGACCGTGGCTGATTCCCTTCCGCATATCTTTTGAGATATTGAGAAAAATAAAAGTCTTTAAGAAGTATTCTAATTAATAAACAAACTTTAATAATAAAATAATAAAAGTAAATGAAACAGAAAATAACTAATGGTTACATTTTGATAATGAAAGCTACGTCTGCCAAGTTGGCTGCCAAACAAAGAAGAAAAGAATTTTGGAATGTGTAACCGCATGCGCAATAAATCACTTTCAGATAAGAACTTTTTTTTTGTTTTATGACCTGCGCAATAAAGCTTTCTTAGTTTAACTCTTGAATGTCAGTTTAGGCAGTTCAGGCCTAGCAAACTTTTTAACATCGTGACACCCCTTCTTTTGCTAGTCTGGGCTGACGTCATCAAATCATCAATTAAGGCACATCTTCTTTCGCAGATACTCGTGTTGATTTGCGGCGAGTGGTTTGTTAAGCATGTCTGCGATCTGATCATGTGTAGAAACATATTGCAATTTTACAAAACCTTGCTTAACTAATTGCTTTGTGTTTTGATAACGAATGTCAATGTGTCTGGACCTAGAACCTGTAAAATGTGACTCAGAAATATAGACAACAGATACATTATCTTCCATCACGGTGATTGGTCGAATCGGACGTGTCCAGATATCTGTGATCAAAGCATCAAACCACGTTAGAGAATTACAAGCATCTGAAACACAAGCATATTCAGCTTCAGTAGATGAACATGAAACAAAACTCTGTTTTCTCACTTGCCAGTAAACAGGACAACCATTTAGGAACATCATGTAACCAGAAGTGCTTTTGCGTGACTTCTTGTCGCTCGCCCAGTCGGCGTCAGCAAAACAAATCAGCTTTGGTTGATCAGTGTGTGTTGGTTCTAGCAATAACTTCATGTGTTTAGTGTGTTTTAGGTATTTCAACAACTTCTTAATGCATGACCAATGAAATTGTGTTGCCTTACCTACGTGTCGTGATAAAAGATTAACACTGAGTGCGATGTCAGGTCTGGTCCAACTACTAATGTATAATAGTGAACCAATGACTGAACGATAGAGTGTTTGATCCTCGAACTCAGGACTTGGTTCATGTGTTAAGTTGTGAAAATCTGTTTGCATGGGTGTCTTTGTTGTGCTAGCATCTTTCATGTTGCAATGATGTAGAATGTGGTCAATTTTCTCTTCTTGTGAAAGACTAAACCCCTTCTGTGTCTTTTCAATTTGAACACCTAAATAAGTGCTAATGTGTCCTAAAGATTTTAGTGTGAAGTATCTCTGCAAACTTTTGGCAAAAATCTCACTCATTTTCTTATTTGGACCAATATAAACAATATCATCAACATAAACAAGAATTATCTCATATGCATTGTTAGATCTTTTTGTGAACACGCATTCATCAGTTTCGGACTTAATAAAGCCCATTGAATTTAGTTTGTCAGTAAGACATAAATACCACATTAAACCTGACTGTTTCAGACCATAAAGACTTTTGTTCAGGAACCAGGTATCCCCTTCTTGCTTTCGGAATCCTGGAGGGCTTCTCACGTAGATCTCTTCATCTAGGTCTGCATGTAGATAAGCTGTGTCCACATCAAATTGGAAAACTTCTAAACCAAGAATAGTTGCAGTGGTTAAGGCAATTTTTACACTTTCAGTTCTGACTGTTGGTGAGTAAGTGTTTGTGTAGTCCTCAGGATAACGTTGAGCGAAACCCTGAGCTACAAGTCTGGCTTTGTATAAAGACTCACCATTTGGTTTCTTCTTGATTCTGTAGACCCATCGGGTGCCAATGACTTTCTTGTTTGCTGGAGGTTTTGCAGGTGTGAATACATTAAGTTTCTTCAAACTGTCCATTTCATCCTGCATTGCATCATACCATTTGTCTTGTTCTGAATCAGGAAGCTGTTTGATTTGTGTGAATGTCTCTGGAGGAAGAGTAACGTTGCAAATCAAAGGTACTGGTGTTTTTGTCAGTTGCCATGAATAACGTTGTGGAGGGATCACTTTTGTGGCCCTCTTGGAGCGTCTAGGAACAACAGACCAGTCTTCTTCTTCTTCTTCATCATCATCCTCGTCCTCACGTTCGTCGCTAGCATCAGCATCCGCGGCTTGCGAAGACGGAACATCAGGTTGTGAAGAACTGGTAGAAGGAATATCTGCCTGCGAATTGTCATCAGGCTGCGTGGCATCTGGAACACCATCTCTAGGAAAATAAACTTCAGGATCATTGGAATGAATCCTGGACCAGTCAATATCTTCCTCAAAATTAGCAGATTGTGAAATGACAATCACATGTTTAGTATCAATGAATTTGTACCATTTTGAATTATCATCAATACCCATAAATCTCAGTCTCTTTGCTACTGTACCTCCCTTTCTTCTTTTACTTAAGGGAGTGTTCACCATAGCATATGAACCAAAAATGTGGAGGTTCTTGAGATCAGGCTTATAGCCATACAGCATGTAGAAAGGAGTTTGATTGATTACACTGCTCCAAGTACGGTTGACAATGTAATTTGCATATTTGATTGCTTCACCCCAGTATGCGTTACTGAGATTGGCATCTTCTAGAAGACAACGCATCATGGTTTGTAGAACCCCTTGTCTTCTTTCTACGACTCCGTTATGAGCCGGTGTATATGGAGCAGATGTCTGATGAAGAATTCCATTTTTACGCATCCAGTCCTGGAAACGCTGAGACATGAATTCTGCACCACGGTCACTTTGGATTCTGGCGATGCGAACTTGGTATTGTGTAGAAACAAATGCTGCAAAGTCTTTAAAGATCTGAAAGGTCTCAGATTTCTCTCTCATAGGATATACAAATCCATATCTAGAATGATTATCTACAATTGTTAAAAAATACTTTCTGCCACCAAGTGTTGGTGGGAAAGGACCCACTATGTCAGTGTGTACCAAATCAAAAATGCGTGTTGACAGGCGTGTAGCGTGTTTGGGAATTGCAGCCGCCTTGGATTTAGCCTTTTTGCAAACCACACAATCCAAAAACACCTTACACCCCTTTAGATCCAAACCTTTTGCGAACTCCGGCATCTTTCTAAGAACACGGAAACTGGCATGCCCCAATCTTCTGTGCCACTTGTGAATACACCTGGAATGCAAAGGTTTACCAGTTAGTGAATTCTCAACATTAACAGTTTCATGAGGACCCTCAGGCTTGCTCTGAGCAATCTGTTTCTGTTTTCTTTGTTTGTTGGCTTTAGGAGCCTTTGGCACAGTAACGCTTTCTCTCTCTGGGACAACTCTCTCTGGGTTTGCGTTGTGCCTTTTTGGAGTTTGCATACTTGCCTGTGCTTGCCCTTTAGGCTTTGGCTTTAAGTAATAAACACCACCAATCAGCATGGTTTCAGCAACAATATCTCCATCTTTAACTAAGTAACTTGCTTTTTCGAGGTGGTGAACCTGGAACTTTAAATCTCTAGACAAGTGACTTTGACTAAGCAAATTACTGGTTGCTGAAGGTATGTAATAAACATCAGGGATGTGTGTATCGAGCTCTTCAATGTAAACAGTTCCTTTTCCCATAACCTTGCAAGTGTGGTTGGTGAAGGAATACAGTTCTCGATACTCAGGCTCTGGTTCGCCCATCTCTGTGAAAAGTTCCCTTCTGTGGGTAACGTGCACAGCTGCTCCACTATCTAAAGTCCACAAAAGACGTCTGTCGAACTTTGGATCAGGTTGTGGAACGTTGGTTATGGCCAGTGTCACAAGTGGAGCTTGTGAATCACGCCTTTGACCACGACGACCTTGTCTTCCGCCTCTACCTCTGCCTCTGGAATCTGTTCCTCTGGGCTGGTACGTGGCGGGAGCTGGAACTCGTTGGGGACAATCCCGGGTGTCATGTCCCACACGGTTGCAGGTGTAGCATTTTGGCATCCTTGGAGCGTAGCCTCTTCCTCGGAAGGGACGTCTGGCTGGAGCCTTTGACGCTGGGGGTCGTTGCAGATGTGGTGTAGCTAACCTGATAGCTTCCTCTTCCACTAAAAGTCTGCAAACGTGGTTAACTGTGCGTTGAGCAATAGGCACGTAGTTAATCTTTGCAACAGCATCTTTCCATTCATAATTCAATGAGTTAATGATGATGCTAATCATTTGGATATCATCGATTACATGGCCATTTTGTCCCAATTCACTTCTCATTCTTTTCAGTTTGGTCAAATGTCCACCAATTCGTTCACCAGGTTTCAACTTCGAACCATGGAACTCGGACATGAGCAAACATGAAGATTCAATTGAAACGGGCCTGTAGCAATCTTCCAAAATAGCCCATATTTCTTGGGCAGTTGCATCAGGTGGAAAGATACCTTGGATCTCAATTTCCATTGACATGAGTAAAGTCGTGATTGCTCTGTTTTCGAGGTCTCTCATTGCAGGTGTCCAGGGTTGACGGGGAGGATTAAAAACCATGGAATATGTGCCTTCTCTTCGAAGCAAGAGCGCAATTTCACTGACCCAGGCTTTATAATTCTCTCCTGACTCCTTTAATTTGGACTCACCAGTCAAAGGGGTGACTGTGAATACCTGCTGAGGAACAATTTGTTGCTCTGGTTGCAAATCTGGTTGTTGAACCAGGGGATGCTGGGGTTGCATCATTGGCCTTTGCGTGGCAACATCAAATTGGCTTCCTCGAATTCGCCTTTGGCTTTGCCTTTTTCCATCTAGGGAGGATTCAACGCCGCCAGGGGGTGTTGAAGACTTAACCTTTGGGGGCAAAGTTTGGGCTTCTGTAAAACTCATAGACAGATCTCTAAAGATCTGGTCCAACTGCTTCATCTTTTGCTGTAATAATTTTTCTCCGCCAGCAGATGGCAGTGCAGCTTCACTTTTTGGCTGCCTCACCTTTCTATACGTATGCGGAAGTTCAGTTGACTCAAAGGGACCACGTGACCTCGGTGACGTGTACATGTCTCTTTGTTCTAATTGACCAATGAACTCTGTGGGGTGTGTCTTAGGCTGTTGTTTTGAAGACAAGATGGCGTCCTCAGACATTTTGGGAGTGGGGGAGCTTCTCCTACTTCGCCTTATCTCCTCAAAGCACACTCTCGCGTCCCTAGCATATTTTTCGAAACGTTCTATTTGATCAAGATAGCTTTGCATTTCTTGCTCATCATCTGGGGAGATTTCATAGACTTTGCTTTCTGCGTGGGAGGATTTTTTTTCTGCCGGCCATTCATCAATTGTTTGATAATCTGCGAGGGTCTGGGAATGGAGTGGCTCTGGCAGAGTGGGAAGTTTTTGCTTGGCCCCCAAAAATTCATAATCTCCTGGAGATATTTTAGAAGGAGGAACCACTGACCTCGTTTCGTGGATGTCGCGTCCTGTAGCTCCTTCCCCCATATCTGGCTCGGCACTTTGTTGCTCCTGGAATACGTTTGAAGGTTTTTGCTTCTCTGTGTCCGAGGGAGCCTCCTTGTCAGAGGAAGCTGATTCATCTGTGCTCGCCCCATCTTTCCTTTTCTTTTTTTTCTTTTTCTCCGACATTGCTAATTAGGCTTAGTCGGTTATCTTTAGATAGCACGAAGAGAAAATACAGCCATAAATTGTAGCCATCTCAGCTTGTATCATCGGACCAAACTCTGCATACCAAGTTGTCAGGGGAAAAAAACGCCTGATATCTGAGATCAATGGACCGTGGCTGATTCCCTTCCGCATATCTTTTGAGATATTGAGAAAAATAAAAGTCTTTAAGAAGTATTCTAATTAATAAACAAACTTTAATAATAAAATAATAAAAGTAAATGAAACAGAAAATAACTAATGGTTACATTTTGATAATGAAAGCTACGTCTGCCAAGTTGGCTGCCGAACAAAGAAGAAAAGAATTTTGGAATGTGTAACCGCATGCGCAATAAATCACTTTCAGATAAGAACTTTTTTTTTGTTTTATGACCTGCGCAATAAAGCTTTCTTAGTTTAACTCTTGAATGTCAGTTTAGGCAGTTCAGGCCTAGCAAACTTTTTAACATCGTGACATTGCAGATATCCTTATATCGCAGCTGTGGTCTCCCTCTGGGGCACTTTCCCTGCACTAATTCTCCATACAGGAGATCTTTTGGAATCTGATCATCAGCCATTCTCACAACATGCCAAAGCCAACGTAGACGTCGCTGTTTCAATAGTGTATACATGCTAGAGATTCCAGCACGTTCCAAGACTGTGCTATTTGGAATTTTGTAATGCCAGGTGATGCCAAGAACACGTTGGAGACAGCGCATATGAAAGGTGTTCAACTTTCTCTCCTGCCGTGCATAAAGGGTCCAAGACTCACTGCAGTACAAGAGTGAGCTCAGGATGCAGGCTCTATAGACCTGGATCTTTGTATGTTCTGTCAGCTTCTTATTGAGCCATACTCTGTAAGTCTGGAAAATGTGGTAGCTGCTTTACCAATGCGTTTATTCAGATCAGTATCTAAAGAGCGTGTGTCGGAGATAGTTGACCCGAGGTACACAAAATCATGGACAACCTCCAGTTCTTGTGCAGAGATTGTAATACAGGGAGGTGAATCCATGTCCTGACCCATAACTTGTGTTTTTTTCATGCTGATTGTTAGTCCAAAGTCTTGGCAGGCCTTGCTAAAACAGTCCATAAGTTGTTGAAGGTCTTTGGCAGAGTGAGCAGTAACGGCAGCATTGTAAGTAAAGAGGAAATCCCATAAGCATTTCAACTGGACTTTAGGCTTGGCTCTCAATCTAGAGCAGTGATGGCGAACCTTTTTTGGCTCGCGTGCCACAAGTGGGGGGAGCGCAGGGGGATCGAGTGCGGGCGTGCCGCACCCATAATGCAACGCGCGATCCCCCAGTGCGCATGCGCACAACGCGTGACCCCCCCATTTTTACATTTTTTTTTGCCCTCCCCAGGCTCCAGGGGCTTTATAGGAGCCTGGGGAGGGCAAAAAGAGCCTCCCCCGACCCCCCGGAGGCCCTCCGGAGGCTTCAGGGACTGTCCGGAGGCTTCCCTGAAGCCTTCGGAGCGCTTAAAACCACCCTCCGAGCAAACCGGAAGTGACTTCCGGGTTGCTTGGAGGGTCGTTTTAAGCGCTCCGAAGGCATCAGGGAAGCCTTGGATGGTCCCTGAAGCCTTCGGAGCGCTTAAAACCACCCTCCGAGCAAACCGGACTTCCGGATTGCTCGGAGGGTGGTTTTAAGCGCTCCGAAGGCATCAGGGAAGCCTCGGACGGTCCCTGAAGCCTTCGGAACGCTTAAAACCACCCTCCGAGCAAACCGGAAGTGACTTCCGGGTTGCTCGGAGGGTGGTTTTAAGCGCTCCGAAGGCATCAGGGAAGCCTCGGACGGTCCCTGAAGCCTTCGGAACGCTTAAAACGACCCTCCGAGCAACCCGGAAGTCACTTCCGGTTTGCTCGGAGGGTAATTTTAAGCGTTCCGAAGGCTTCAGGGACGGTCCCTGAAGCCTCTCGGGGGGGTGGGGGAGGCTCTTTTCGCCCTCCCCAGGCTCCTATAAAGCCTCTGGAGCCTGGGGAAGGCGAAAAATAGCTTTTAAAAAGGTGAACTCAGCTGGCCAGCGTGCGCATGCGCGCTGGCCAGCTGACAGGGCAGCGCCTCGCGTGCCCTTACAAATGGCTCCGCGTGCCACTTGTGGCATGCGTGCCATAGGTTCGCCATCACGGATCTAGAGAGATTAAAGAGTTTTCCATCTGATCTGGTCCAGAGATAAATACCCTCTGTTGCAGTTCCAAAAGCATGTTTCAGCATGACAGCAGAAAAGATCCTGAATAGAGTTGGCGTAAGGACGCAGCCCTGCTTCACTCCAGTTCAAATGTCAAAGGAATCTGATGTTAGACCATCAAAGACTACAGTGCCCTTCATTTCCTCATGAAAGGACCTAATGATGTTGAGGAGCTGAGGTGGACATCCAATCTTGGGGAGAATTTTATAAAGGGCATCCCTACTAACCAAGTCAAAGGCCTTCGTAAGATCTATGAAGGCTACGAAAAGTGGCTGTCTTTGTTCCTTGCATTTCTCCTGCAACTGTCTAAGGGAAAATACCATGTCAGTAGTGGATCTGTTGGCTTGGAATCCACACTGTGATTCTGGATAGACACTCTCTGCAATCACCTGGAGCCTCTTCAGTACGACACGGGCAAGCAGCTTCCCTACAACACTAAGAAGAGAGATGCTGTGGTAGTTGTTACAGTCACTCCTGTCGCCTTTGTTCTTATACAGTGTGATGATATTTGCATCCTTCATGTCCTGCGGTACTCCACCTTCCCTCCAACAAAGACAGACAATTTCATGTAGTTCAGTGAGAATGTTCTCTTTGCAGCACTTCAGAACTTCGGCAGGGATGTTATCTTTCCCCGGTGCCTTGCCGGGGGCAAGGGAATCCAGGGCCGTGTTTAGTTCTTCTAAAGTTGGTTCACTGTCCAGCTCCTCCAAGACAGGCAGGCACTCAATGTTATTTAATGCTTCTTCAGTTATCACATTTTCTCTGGAGTATAAATCAGAGTAGTGCTGCACCCAGCGTGCCATCTGATGCTGAACTGACCTAAACAAGTAGGCCACGAACTATAATCGGCTGCAACTCTGGCATTAAAATCACCAAGGATAAACAGGGGTTCTTTCTTAGGCATTTTCTTGATAGTAGCAGCTAGATTGTTGTAGAATTTGTCTTTGAATTCTACTGAAGATGATAATGTCGGTGCATATGCCCTAATAAGAGTAACCAGCCCTGCTGATGAGTGGAGCTGCAAGGACAGAATTCTTTCACTTCCTGCAGCAGGTGGAGTAATGAATCCTAGTAGGGTGTTTCTGATCGCAAAGCCAACCCCATATTCCCTAGTCTCATTTGATGGTTTTCCCTGCCAGAAGAACGAGAAGTTTTTCTCCTTAACAGATCCCAAGTCTGACAGCCTTGTCTCTTGGAGGGCAACGATGTCCATCTGCAGTCTGCTTAGCTCCATGTTGATGGCAGCTGTTTTACGTACGTCATCTATTTCTTGCAAATCATCAGAAAGATCTGGGGTCATTGTCCGAACATTCCAAGGGCCCAGCTTTAGGGCTAAAGTTTTCATATAGTTGTTGCATGGTGCAGAGTTATCGATCTGCTTGTTGGCTTTGACCCTAAACCCCACACACCCTGTGAAGTTAGCAGACCGTGGCGGGGCAGCACCTTATTGGCTGGGGGCTGCCCAGCTTAAGGCGGGTGGTAGCTGCCCAATGAGGTATAATGACCTCTTCCACTGTCAAATGTGGCCCCTGGTGTCACGCTCTACACCAATCAAGCAAAGACTTACAACCGATAACTGCCACTTTCCGTGTTGTTTCAATGCTGTATGCAAAGCTGGAGTGTCCTCTCCAGAGCACAAGGCCTGGGTAGATTAATATAGAGGATAGACTGTTACCAAAGCAACAGATCCCCCCCTCTCCACGTCGCTGAAATAGTCCAATGGAACGGCAGAGCCGATGCAATTGGTTCCAGCTGCGTCGCAGGAGTTACCAGAATGTGATTGTACACAGTCATGAACTGCTTCCAGGACTCAGGCTCCGGATTTTGCCTCGAGGTTGACTCCTGAAGCCTTTTCCAGTAGTGGATGTAGCCACAAGGCAGTGGAGGATTGAAGTCAGAGTTTCCCTTCTCCTAGAAAATGTTGACTCTTGAATAGCTTTTATTTTAATATGTTTTTGGAGCTGCAGTTTCCTGTTTTTCCTAAAAGCTTCTAGTGGTGCCTTTGTTTCTGAATATAGGATTTTTATCCTTTTTCTTCTAGTGGTAATACTGTCTGGGTAAGTTCCTCCTGTTTCCTTCTTACAATACGTACCAGGTATTGGGTTGTACAGAAAAACAAGATAAGGGAATACCAAGAAGATGAGAACTGAAGGGGCTGGGTGCTTAGCAACACAGGCCTACCTAATTTTAAAGGTAGAATGAAAGATTATAGGCGGACTGTAAGCATGTCACTGAACCAGACCTATCAAGTGGGCCTGGTTAGGAAGGACCTGGGGCCAGTGAAAGGGATGTATAAAATATGCTGAGATCTGTAATTAGGTGTGGACTTCGATTGTTGTGTCAGAGAAGTCTCACCTCTTTGCAAACAGCTTAATAAATATTACTTCTGGTTGATCCAAGTATTGTGTGAATTTGTTACACGCAACTTTTTCTTTGATTTTTTCAGAGTCCTTTGTGTAACCACGCTGGTTTCTTCTTGGATTGCTTGTTTTTATCTTTCAGTGGTATTGAGCTGGACTGGGCTTTTATAATATTTTTCAGAGCTTCCCAAGCAGGGGTGGGTTTCAAAAATTTTTACTACTGGTTCTGTGGGCATGGCTTGTTTGGTGGGCATGGCTTGTTGGTTATATGAATGGGTGGGAGTGGCCAACTTGACATCACTCACCAGGAGATGTCATGGATTGGGTAAAATGTGGTGAAACTCACTTAACAACACTCTTGTTAGCAACCAAAATTTTGGGCTCAATTGTAGTCATAAGTAAAGGGCTATCTCTGCCTTCCTCTGCATGACAGTCTTGTCCTAGTAAACTCCTTCTCCTTTCTGGCAATTTTCCTCTCTGTTAGAGGCACCAAAATGATACAGAGAATGTAAGGTTTCCTGGTGCAGCAGGGGGTTGGACTAGATGACCTTCTAGCCCTAAATTGCTGTGCTGTTTTCTCTCTCTCTCACTCTTCCCCCCCTCTCTCCCCCTTCCCTCTGTGGGAAGCAACCCCCCCCCCAATAAAATGTTACTCATAAGAAAAGGCTCCCAGGAGAAAGGAGCTGATGTCGCAACGGTACGACGTGCGAGCTTGGAGCTCCGAGATCACAGTCAACACTTTTGCTGCTGGATGGTCCATTCGGACCTAAACCATCCCGAAGAGACGGTGACAGGGAAGAGTACGTCTTGCTGATCTCAGGGACATCGCAAACTCCCTGATTGATCCAAGAGAATCTCTTCTTGCTGGCGACAATAAGCACAGCCTCAAGCTTCTGAAGTCGGGACAGCTCCGCAACGGGAGGAAAGCGGAAAGAGAAAGTGTGTCCATCTGGTGAGGAAATCTTATTTTTATAAAAGACTGCCCAAAAAAGATTGAAGTTAAATTAAACTGGTAAAGAAAAGGAAATAAGCGGCGAAATTAAGCATTATTGGACTGTGTTATCTTTTTTTTTTCTCTCTCTCTATGGATGGAAGTTTTGTAAACATTTTTTACTTTTTAAAGTGAAAGTATCTATTCTTCTAAACTTCTATTTCTTTATTTACCTATGGATTAAATCTTTACCTTTATTTCTACAATACTGGTTGGGATGGATTTTTTTCTTTTTATTTTGCTTCATTTAAGAAATTTGTTTCTTCTAAGCCTGAAACATAAAGAAGATATAAAAGGAATATAAAGAGGGTAGTAATCTTAGAAGGAAAAGAAGTTACACTGCCACTTGGAGGTTGAGACCTGGAAACATTGCTTTTCTTTTTTCCTTTTGATCATTTAGACCTTGCACTTCAAAGGCTTCAGCTTGTTTATAGAAGAAATAAGGAGAAGAGCATGGGTTGTTTACACAGGTGCTCTTTGGATGCTTGTTGGTAGCTGGAAAGAAGTGAAAACAAAGATTTGTTTTTAAACCAGAGTGGCAGTGTTTACTAATTGGAAGGATGGCACGACATTAAAAAGAAACCATAACATTACAATAGATTATGTTTGGAATTCAAAAATTATTAGAAACAACAGAGAGAATTGAGAAGAGATGGGAAAATATTGAAAATATAAATTGTAATGTGGTAAAACCTGATGGAAAAATGGAGGATATCCAGCAAATGGAAAAAGTGGAGGCTAGAGTCCTAAAAACCCAAGGGAAAAATGAACAAAGAGGCAAGATAACCGTGGATATTGACAGTGAACTGAGTGTGGTTGGAGATGAAAAGAGTGGAACAAGGAAAGGGAAGATAGATGGAAAGGAACTCTACCCCAGATTTCAAGGTATAGAAGAAGAAAAAAGAGAAGAATTGATGGACTTAAGGAGAGAAACTTTGACAAAAACACTACTGATAACCAAAGATAAGCTGATTAAAGAAGCTGATAGAGGGTTTCGAGATTTTACAAGATATGTAACAAGCAACAAGTTGCGAAGTCCAAACAACAACAACAATAATAATAATAATAATAATAATAATAATAATAATAATAATAATTTAATTTGTTAGCCGCTCCCTCTCCACAAGGGACTCGGGGCGGCGTACAATAAAAACATACATAAATACATATAAACATACACATACACACATACACATACATATACATACACGGAGGAGGTAACAATTACATACATCACGATAATAATAATAAAATTAGCCATTAAAAATACCCCATAGCAAGATTACAAATTTAAAAAGGACTGTCAGGAGGAACAGGATAAACTATGGTTGAGCCAGGCCAGATAATTGAAAAAGGTGGGTCTTGAGCTTTACACGGAAGGAGCGGAGATCGGAAGTAATCCTGATGTCCAGGGGGAGGTCATTCCACAGGGCTGGGCCCATCACAGAGAAGGCCCTGCTCCTGGGTGTCGCCCCCCGACACTGTTAAGCGGACGGCACCCGGAGAAGTCCCTCTCTGTGTGAGCGGATTGGTCGTAGGGATGTATGGGGCAGGATGCGATCCCGCAGGTAACTAGGTCCTGTGCCATGGAGCGCTTTGAAGATCGTAATCAAAACCTTGAAACGCACCCGGTAGACCACAGGAAGCCAGTGCAGCTCGCGCAGGAGAGGTGTTACATGGGAGTACCTAGTCCTCCCCATAATCACCCGCGCGGCCGCATTCTGGACCAACTGCAGTCTCCGAGTGCATCTCAAGGGAAGCCCCATGTAGAGAGCATTGCAGTAGTCCAGGCGAGACGTCACCAGCGCATGGGTGACTGTGCGTAAGGCATCCCGGTCCAATAAGGGGCGCAATTGGCGCACCAGGCGGACCTGGTGGAACGCCCCCCTTGCCACGGCTGTTACATGGTCATCCATGGACAGCCGGGCATCCAGGAGGATGCCCAAATTGCGCGCCCGCTCCATGGGGGCCAGTTGCTCGCCCCCGATGGCCAGAGATGGAAGCAACTGGTTGAACCGGGGGGCCGGAAGCCACAGCCACTCCGTCTTGGAGGGATTGAGTTTGAGTCGGTTGTCACCCATCCAGACCCGTACGGCTTCCAAGCACCGGGACATCATTTCGACGGCCTCGTTGGGGTGGTTCGGGGTGGAAATGTATAGCTGAGTGTCATCAGCATACAGATGATATCCCACCCCAAAGCCACGGATGATCTCGCCCAGCGGTTTCATATATGTGTTGAACAGGAGTGGCGAGAGGACTGACCCCTGTGGCACCCCACAAGTGAGCTGGTTCAGGGTCGATCTCTGCTCCCCTGCCAACACACGTTGCGTCCGGCCGGAGAGGTAGGAGCCGAACCACCGTAAAACGGTGCCCCTAACTCCCAACCCCTCCAGCCGGTGCAACAGGATACCATGGTCGATGGTATCGAAAGCCGCCGAGAGATCTAATAGGACCAGGATAGAGGAACAACCCCTATCTCTGGCCCTCCAGAGATCATCAACCAACGCGACCAAGGCCGTCTCCGTGCTGTGCCCGGGTCGGAAGCCAGACTGGCGCGGGTCTAGATAATCATTCTCCTCCAGGTGACGTGGAAACTGTTGGGCCACCACACTCTCTACAACCTTCGCTAAGAAGGGAAGGTTGGAGACTGGACGATAATTAGCTAGCTCCGTTGGGTCCAGGGAAGGCTTCTTGAGCAAGGGTCTCACAACCGCCTCTTTCAAGGCGGCCGGCAGAGACCCCTCGCCCAACGAAGCATTCACTAGGCCCAGGAGCCAGTCGTGTGTAACCTCCCAGGATGCCAGTACAAGCCAGGAGGGACACGGGTCCAATAAACATGTGGTAGGTCGCAGACGTCCACGTAACCTGTCCAAATCCTCGATGGCAACCGAGTCAAACTCCTCCCAGAATGGTCTCTCAAGACTCGCCTCTGGCGTCTCCACTGGACCACTGAAAGGGACCCATTCCCTCCGGATTTGAGCGACTTTATCCTGCAGATATTTCCCAAATTCCTCTGCCCTGCCCTGTAGGGGGGCTTCCCGCGGCCTCTGAAACAGAAGGGAGCGGGTCACCCGGAACAGGGCGGCAGGGCGGTTATCTGCGGACGCAATAAGAGCGGCACAATGTCAACGTTTGGCCGCTCTTAATGCCACAAGGTACGTCCTAAGGTAGGTTCGTACCTGTGCTCGGTCAAATTCGGAGCGGGAGGATCTCCAACGACTCTCTAGGCGTCTCTTGTGGCGTTTCATCACCCTTAGCTCCTCGGTAAACCAAGGGGCCAGGGTGGTTCGTTGCCACAGGAGAGGCCGCAAAGGCGCCACTCGGTCTAGGGCCCCGGCAGTTGCACTATACCATGCGGCTACCAGGTCCTCTACCCGGGGGCGGGTCAGGTCTACAGGAGGTGGCCCAAGCTCCGTCTGGAACTTATCTGGTTCCATCAGGCGCTTGGGGCGGAACCATCTAATGCCTTCCGGTTCCGCCTCCCCGCAGCGGGGGGTAGCACCAGGGAAGTCAAGTCGGGGAAGTGAGTGATCTGACCATGACAGGGGAGTGATAGTTAAATCCCCTATTCCCAGATCACTCGTCCACTGGCCAGAGACAAAAACAAGGACCAGCGTGTGGCCTCCTTCGTGTGTAGGGCCCTGAATTAATTGAGTCAGGTCCATGGCTGTCATGGAAGCCATGAACTCCCGAACCCCCTCGGACGCTTCTCCCATCGACGGCAGGTTGAAATCCCCCATCACTAAAAGTTTGGGGGTCTCAACCGCCACCGATGCGATCAGCTCGAGGAGTTCAGGCAGGGCCGCTGATGTATAGCGAGGAGCCAGGTATACTATCAGCAGGCCCAACTGCCTCCCTGGGCCCCATCTCACGACAAGGGACTCACACCCGGATGTCTGCGGCACAGTGAACTCTCTCGGCTCTAGGTCTTCCCGGATAATCACTGCTACCCCACCGCCCCTTCCCTGGGCCCGAGGCTGGTGAAATGCTCGATAACCTGGTGGGCACATTTCCACGAGGGGTAGACCTCCCTCGTGGCCCAACCAGGTCTCAGTTATTCCTGTGAGGTCCGGCTCCCCCTCCAGAATCAGATCATTGATGAGGGGGGCCTTGTTGACAATGGACCTCGCATTGCATAACAACAGCCTCAGGCCCTGGGTCTGTAGATCCTGACCACCTAGTATGCGGGGGTTGGTACAAGCGACCGGGTATGACCAATAACCACGGTCTCCCAACCGACTACGTGTTCTTAAACTGTCCTCGCACCTGCCCCTCCCCACGACCGTTGGTATCAAAGAGCCCTGTATTGGAATGCTGTCTTCCCTCTCCTCCCCCACTCCGCTCCCTCCTCTCTCGACCACACCTATTCGCCTGGCTCTACCATCACTCCTGACCTGATCCATCCCCCCCCCCAACCCTGGAACCCCTTAAAATTTTTAAAAAACATTTTACTAAAAAACTCCTAATCCCCCGCTTCCTCCACCTCTCTGGGTTAATAAACCCTTCATCGAGGTGGGCCCTAGCCAGGGCAGGGGGGCATGCCTGCGAGAGAGGGGACCCTCGCAGTCGTAAAAGGTCAGACCTTGAGTAGATTAAGATGTTGGTATCAGGCCATGGCTATGGCTATGGCTATGGCAGGGTTTCATTGTCAAATTTGATTAAGGAAATAACCAGAAGACTAATTCCACAAATGGCAAAAGAAATAGGACTACACTATTACTGGAAAGACACAGGTTGAGATATAAAAATTAATAATAAAACACTAGTTAAATTTAGTTAAAATTAGAGCATTATGTTAAAAATGTAGTGATAATGGATAAAGTTAGATAAATAATTGATAATGATAATGTATACATATGTATTGGTTTGATAAGAGGAAATTTGGTATAAATTTTAAATGGTGAAAAAAGGGGGAAAAGGAAGTTAAACTTAGACAAACTATTGTTAAATAAATGACTGATAATGATAATGTAGTAATTTGTATTGACATGATAAAAGGGAAATTGGATATAAATTGTAAACAATGATTAAGAAAAGAGTTCTAAATTTTTTGTTATTAAACATAATTAATTTTTATTTTGAATGTGTTATAAAGATATAATGTGGCTGGATGATATTGAAAATAGATAAGGGAATGGCATTATGTGGTTTTGTTTTAAATTTTGGAATGTTTGTTATAAAGGGACGTTAAAACAACTATAGTCATATGAAGGATGAGGTATGATATAGCAATATATATAAATATATTTGATGTAAAATATATAACTTGATATGAATCATAGGTGATGACTGTGGAAGGGATGCACGAGAGTTCTTTGTAACCAATTGACACGCTTTCTACAATTTGTAATGGAAGATGATTTTAAGGTGTGTTTGTATTTAATATATATATATATGCTGGTTTTGTTGTATTCGGGTCTTTTCCCGTGTAAGGTTGAGATTGTCTTTGCAACGTTTCGGCAGGATCTCACCTTAAAAGCCCACGCTTGAAGATGGCAGGTGAGATCCTGCTGAAACGTTGCAAAGACAATCTCAACCTTACACGGGAAAAGACCCGAATACAACAAAACCAGCATACCTACACCCGTGAAAATCTACGAAAACACACACACACACACACACACACACACACACACACACACACATATATATATATATATATATATATATATATATATATATATATATATGTTGTATTTGTACTGATAAATAAATAAAGGGAGACTAGTATAGATCTATTTCGAGTTAATTAGCTCTCATCAGCTAGCCATACCCTTACTGGGATTTGAACCCGGGCTGTATATATCTTAGGCAGAAGTCTTAACCACTAGGCCACGGGCTCACTTCCTTATCAGTTGAGCCAGGGAATATTTGTGTTACAACCCCTGGTATGCCCAAATATGGGAGGGAGCTCACTACTCCCTCTTTCTGTCCTTCGGCTCATTACAGAAGACCATCCAGGCAGAAAACCATATTTTTATTTTTAATGTTGCCTTTTTATATTTGTGTTGTATTTGTGCTGATAAATAAATAAAGGGAGACTAGTATAGATCTATTTCAAGCTATTTAGCTCTCATCAGCTAGCCATCCCTTACTGGGATTTGAACCTGGGCTGTATTACATATTAGGCAGGAGTCTTAGCCACTAAGCCACAGGCTCTCCTCCTTATCAGCTGAGCCAGGGAAATAGGTATGTATTTGTGTTACAACCCCTGGTATGCCCAAATATGGGAGGAAGCTCACTACTCCCTCTTTCTGTCCTTCGGCTCATTACAGAAGACCATCCAGGCAGAAAACCATATTTTTATTTTTAATGTTGCCTTTTTATATTTGTGTTGTATTTGTGCTGATAAATAAATAAAGGGAGACTAGTATAGATCTATTTCAAGCTATTTAGCTCTCATCAGCTAGCCATCCCTTACTGGGATTTGAACCTGGGCTGTATTACATATTAGGCAGGAGTCTTAGCCACTAAGCCACAGGCTCTCCTCCTTATCAGCTGAGCCAGGGAAATAGGTATGTATTTGTGTTACAACCCCTGGTATGCCCAAATATGGGAGGAAGCTCACTACTCCTTCTTTCTGTCCTTCGGCTCATTACAGAATACCATCCAGGCAGAAAACCATATTTTTATTTTTAATGTTGCCTACTCTGTGATGAACCAAAGGACAGAAAGGGGGAGTAGTGAGCTCCCTCCCATATTTGGGCATACCAGGGGTTGTAACACAAATACATACCTATTTCCCTGGCCTAGCTGATAAGGAAGAGAGCCTGTGGCTTAGTGGCAATTACATTGGCCTAATATGCAATACAGCCCTGGTTCGATTCCCAGTAAGGGTATGGGTAGCTGATGAGAGCTAAATAGCTTGAAATAGATCTATACTAGTCTCCTTTTATTTATTTATCAGCACAGTATATATATGTTTTCGTAGATTTTCACGGGTGTAGGTATGCTGGTTTTGTTGTATTCGGGTCTTTTCCCGTGTAAGGTTGAGATTGTCTTTGCAACGTTTCGGCAGGATCTCACCTGCCATCTTCAAGAAACCAATGTCCTTTCCAGAGGATTCAACTTTGCAGTTGCCCCTAAACGCATCCCCACTGAAGACATCATATGCGGAGTTGAAGCTACACTCATCAAAATCAACCCAGATGAAGCCAATAAAATCAGACTTGCAGTCAGCAACGTCCTTTGCTCCAGCATTCCACCCAGAAGCAACTTACAGCAACAAGAAGAAAAAGCACTCTCCAACCTGAAGAAAGACAACAACATAATCATTCTCCCAGCAGACAAAGGAAACGCCACAGTGGTGATGAACACATCTGACTACCAAGCCAAACTATCCAACCTACTCCAAGACCCTGCTTACAAACCTATAAACACAGACCCCACCACCTACCTGGAAAAAACCACCAAATCCAAAATAAAAGCCTCTGCCATCAGTGAAGAGATCCAGCAAAGAATCATCCCCAGAGAGAAATCTTCCAGATGCCCCAAACTCTATGGACTCCCCAAGATACACAAAGAAGGAACACCACTCAGACCCATAGTCAGCTCCATAGGCTCACCTCTACAGAACCTTGCCAAATTCCTCGCCAAACAACTCCAACCCTACGCAGAATCCATCACCTCAAACGTACAAAACTCACTCCACTTCATAGAAACAATAAAGAAACAAAACTTACAACCCAGTGACCTACTTGTGAGTTTCGACGTCATATCCCTCTTCACCCAAGTGCCCATAAAAGAAGCCTTGACAGCCATCCAGAAAAAACACAACCCCCCTAAACACATCCTAGACCTGACCAACCACTGCCTAACCAACACATACTTCATCCATAATGGACAAAGATACAAACAGATAGAAGGAGCACCCATGGGATCACCCCTCTCTCCTGTCATTGCAAACTTATACATGGAACATTTTGAAACCAATGCCTTAGACAAATCTGAACACAAACCCAAACTCTGGCTTAGATATGTTGATGACACTTTCGTGATTTGGCCACATGGAAAAGAAAAACTGGACAACTTCCTCACACATCTCAACAACCTACACCCCAAAATACAATTCACCATGGAAATAGAAGCAAACAACCAACTTCCCTTTCTGGATGTCCTAATCTACAAAAAACCCAATGGCTCCCTAGGACACACCATCTACCAGAAAAAAACACACACCAACCGCTACTTAAATGCACAATCCCATCACCACCCTGCACAGATCAACTCTGTAGCCAAGACCCTCATCTCCAGAACCAAATGCCTAGCCGACAAAGACCACCTGAAAACTGAATTACTCAAACTCACAAATGTATTAATCTCCAATGGATTCCAAAGAAAAACAATCACCAACCTAATCCAAAAGGAGACTCCCCCAAAAAACCAAGATACAGAACAGGAAAATGGCATCGCCCTCCTCCCTTACATCAAAGGCACCACAGATAAAATCAGCAAAATTCTCCACAAGCACAATATCAGGACAGCCTTCACCACTGACCAAAAAATAGCCAACATCTTAAGAAACCCCAAAGACAAAATCCAGCTAGAAAACCAAGGAGTCTACGAAATACCATGCAAAATCTGCCCAGCAATATACATAGGACAAACAAACAGGAGAATAAATGCACGCATCACAGAACACAAAAATGCAGTAAGAAAAAAAGAAAAAACTTCTTCCCTTTTCCAGCACCTTAAAGCTACAGGACACGAAATCAACTTTGAAGGAGCCAGGTTAATCTCCAAAACAGAACACCTCCACAAGAGAATAATCATGGAAGCCATCGAAATAGAAAAACACCCCCACAACATGAACAAACGTGATGATACCTCCCGCCTACCAAACATCTGGAAACCAGCCCTAGCCAACAAACGAACACCACCCACCAACCAAGCCGTTAAAATACAAAACAACAATGCACACACAGCCTGCACCAATCAGCACCAATCTACCAATCATGATACAACCACACAACCAATCATTCCACTTACTGAAACAAACCCAGCACCCCATCCCCTCCCACCAAGACTTACAGAAAGACGGCAGCTCCGATCACATTTTAAGCCCACAGCTGATTGGGTGGAGGTGTATTCTGATTGGTAGGGGCCTTGGCTGTGCTCTGATTGGATGGGAGTTTGGCTGTGCTCTGATTGGATGGGGGCGTGTTCTGTTTGGGTGGGGGCCTGGTTGTGCTTGTGTTAGTCTGAGTTGCAGAGGGATTTGAGCTGGTGAGCTGCGTTACTGTTGTTTGGCTTCGCGTTTGTGGTCGTGCCACATCTCCGTGGTGGGCATCAGTTTGCTTCATGTATGGATTGGAGGGGTTTAAAGTGGCTAATAATGCAGCTGTGGTCTGGCTTCTGGTTTGTGGTCGGGCTTCTGGTTTGTGGTCATTATCGGTCTGGGTTTGGGCTTGTTTTTTGCGTGGATGTGTGATAGTGACATCCTGCATGGTCTTTGTGATAAGCCGAAGGACAGAAAGAGGGAGTAGTGACCTTCCTCCCATATTTAGTCATACCAGGGGTTGTAACACAAATACATACCTATTTCCCTGGCTCAACTGATAAGGAGGACAGCCTGTGGCTCAGTGGCTAAAACTCCTGCCTAAGATATAATACAGCCCAGGTTCGAATCCCAGTAAGGGTATGGCTAGCTGATGAGAGCTAATTAGCTCGAAATAGATCTATACTAGTCTCCCTTTATTTATTTATCAGTACAATTACAACACAAATATAAAAAGGCAACAGTAAAAATAAAAATATGGTTTTCTGCCTGCATGGTCTTTGTGATAAGCCGAAGGACAGAAAGAGGGAGTAGTGACCTTCCTCCCATATTTAGTCATACCAGGGGTTGTAACACAAATACATACCTATTTCCCTGGCTCAACTGATAAGGAGGACAGCCTGTGGCTCAGTGGCTAAAACTCCTGCCTAAGATATAATACAGCCCAGGTTCGAATCCCAGTAAGGGTATGGCTAGCTGATGAGAGCTAATTAGCTCAAAATAGATCTATACTAGTCTCCCTTTATTTATTTATCAGTACAATTACAACACAAATATAAAAAGGCAACAGTAAAAATAAAAATATGGTTTTCTGCCTGCATGGTCTTTGTGATAAGCCGAAGGACAGAAAGAGGGAGTAGTGACCTTCCTCCCATATTTAGTCATACCAGGGGTTGTAACACAAATACATACCTATTTCCCTGGCTCAACTGATAAGGAGGACAGCCTGTGGCTCAGTGGCTAAAACTCCTGCCTAAGATATAATACAGCCCAGGTTCGAATCCCAGTAAGGGTATGGCTAGCTGATGAGAGCTAATTAGCTCGAAATAGATCTATATATATATAGTATTTGTGCTGATAAATAAATAAAAGGAGACTAGTATAGATCTATTTCAAGCTATTTAGCTCTCATCAGCTAGCCATACCCTTACTGGGAATCGAACCAGGGCTGTATTGCATATTAGGCCAATGTAATTGCCACTAAGCCACAGGCTCTCTTCCTTATCAGCTAGGCCAGGGAAATAGGTATGTATTTGTGTTACAACCCCTGGTATGCCCAAATATGGGAGGGAGCTCACTACTCCCCCTTTCTGTCCTTTGGTTCATCACAGAGTAGGCAACATTAAAAATAAAAATATGGTTTTCTGCCTGGATGGTATTCTGTAATGAGCCGAAGGACAGAAAGAAGGAGTAGTGACCTTCCTCCCATATTTAGTCATACCAGGGGTTGTAACACAAATACATACCTATTTCCCTGGCTCAACTGATAAGGAAGAGAACCCGTGGCTTAGTGGTTAAGACTCCTGCCTAAAATATATACAGCCCGGGTTCTAATCCCAGTAAGGGTATGGCTAGCTGATGAGAGCTAATTAGCTCGAGATAGATCTATCCTAGTCTCCCTTTATTTATTTATCAGTACAATTACAGCATATATAAGGCTCCCAGAAAAGCAAGGAAAAATCAAGCTGCTAACAAAGAAACCTGCCTGAGGCTCATTCCACGTTCCTGCCAGATAGAGATGAAATAACGAGCAGCTTTTCAATTTAAAGCAGGGGTCTGGTCTCCAAAGTTTGCAGCTTTAAGACTTGCGCACTTCAACTCCCAGAATTCCACAGCCAGCCATGCTCAGATTGGAGACTCCGATTGTTTTTCTCCTTTGCTGAATCTCCCGGCTGAAAAGTGAGTTTCCTTCTAACACCCCCATCTTTCTTTCTTTTTCTTTCTCTCTCTCTCTCCCTTCCCTCCCTCCCTCTCTCTCTCTCTCTCTCTTTTACTTTTTAAAGCCTTTTTTCCCTTGCCTGAACCGGCAGGAAAAAACAGCTTGAAAAAGTTTTTTAAAAGCTGATGATTGCGCGCCTCACAGCTGAGCCACAGGATTGTCAGAAGTTTGTTTTAAAAAACTTTTTAAAGCCTTTTCCCCCATTCAGGCATACCAGCAGGGGAAAAATGGCTTTAAAAAGCTAGGCTAGCGCAAATGCTGCTTACCTGTGTGTAGCCAGGCTACCATTACTACTGGTTCAGAAAGGTACACCAGATTTCTACTAGCTATTCGTCCAGGCCGGACCAAACCAGTAGGAACCCACCTCTGTTCCCAAGCTTCTTGAGTTGTTCCCTTTAAGATTTTCATCCATGGAATCCTTCCCAAGCTCTAGGTTTGTTAAAATCAGCTCTTTTAAAGTCTAAGACACTGGTTTGATTATATTCTATTGCTTGTCTTTGCATTATATTAAATTCCAATATGAGCTGGTCACTCTCCCCCAAAGTTCCAGTAACTTCAACTCCCTTTATCACTTCTTCTCTATTAGTAAGAATTAGGTCCAGTATAGCAGTCCCTCTAGTTCCCTGTTGTACCTTTTGGATGACAAAGTTGTCAGCTAGGTTGGTCAGGAATCTGTTCCATCTCCCACTTGATGCTGTTTGTCTCCTAGTTGATATCAGGGTAGTGTTAGAAGGAAAATGCCAGGGCTCACTTTTCAGCCGGGAGATTGCTTGGCAAAGAAGAAGGAAAAAAACCCAAGATGCAGTTGCTTTAAATTGAAAAGCCAAGAAACAGCTGCTCAGAAGGAGGTTTTTAATTGCAGAAGCGAAGTGACATTCAGCAATTCGTTTCTGGGTCAGCTGAACAATAAACTGAATAAGAGGAAAGATTCTTATATGGTTCTATGTTTTTGAAGTTTTGGGGTTTGTGCAATATGGGCTTTGTATTTCTCCATGGTATCAACCAAAGAGTCCAGGATTGGTTATTCTAGCCTGCTAGCTTGTTGACTGAATTGAAAGTCTGAAGACACGCCTCCCTGGTAACGATCCTCAGTCTTTCAATTCAGTCTCAGCTCGCATGACTTACTTTCGAGCTCAGGATTCTGAGTTATCGACATTTGGATAAATTTAGGTTTTTCCCTAGATTAGTATTGAATATAGTGTAGTGCTTGGAGTAGGTTGTTGGAGCCGCAGAACGCGTTTTCGTGCTCATTGGAGCCGGCTGCAGTCCTTTTCTCATGCCTCAGCAGCGTGCCTCACTTTCACTGCCTATTTAAGCTGTTGTTGGTGTGGCATGGCTTCAAAGTCTGCCGACAATCCCAATAATTAAAGCAAGTGGCTCCGGAGCTATTTCTTCACGGAGAGGCTAGGAAAAGACAGTCTTGGAAAGGAAGAATTTGTGGGAGGCTGCGGAGGTCCTTGGCTGCCTCAGCAGCATACATATTTTTTTTCGTGTGCTTTTACTGTGCCCGCCATTTTCAAGCCGCTGTCAGTTGCGGTTTGAATTCTGAGGCTGCCTGCGATCTCTGCAATTGCTCCTGAACTCCGTTTTGTCATGGAGCGAAGATAACAGATTTGGAATCCGCAGCCAGGACTTCTGTAAATGTCTGTGGGGCGTTGGCCATTCAAGGGGCTCCGTGCCTGTTTTGTGTGTCAGGCGGTTTCACACCAATTTTTTTCCTCAGCAAGGAAGCAAACCCTCCAGTCTCATTCTGTTTCTGATTGCTATCTGAGATGGGGACAGGGAGTTTTCTGAGGGTCCAGGATTTTTTGAGTGACTTTGCATAATCAAGCCTCCTCCCTCACCTCCTCCTCACCTTCACCAGGACTATCCTTGGTTGGGATTAAGTTCTCCTGGAGCTATCCCTCTGGCCTGTTCTGTCTGGTGGTAGCAGCTGCGCCTTTTCCAAGTTTTTTCCAAGTCCATGGAGAGGGCAGTGGAGAGGACAGTCAGCCACTGCGAAGATCAAAGCCAAGGCTAGAGCACATAAGAGGGCATCCAGAGCTGAAGAGAAAGTGGCCAAGCAAAGGCACAAGGGCTTGGACAAAGAATTTAATCGAGCCAGACAGGGGTCAGACCGGCAGAACATTTCAGATTCTAGGCAGTCAGGCAGCCTTCCTTCATGTGGTGGGCCGGAAAAATCCTTGCAGTTGGGGGTTCAAGGACTGCATCAACATTCTAGGCCCTGGTCGCCAGAGACTCTTTCTGAGCAGGGCGAGGCCAAGACCTCAAGCTTCGGGTGTGGGGCCTGATGGTCAGTCATCATCCAGGCAGGCTCCTAAGGCTACAGCCACACCCACAGCGGCAGGGCTCCACTACTGAGGAGGACTTTCTGTTTAAGGAACACACTGCAGAAGCAGAGGCCATTCCCATCCCAGGAATGTTCCTAGACGTTATAAAACAACAGTGGACTGCTCCTGCAGCCTTCTCTCGACCCACGGGGTCTGAAAAATAGCTTTATTGTGTTGACTCTGATGTAATGAATTCGGTTTAGGTGCCTAAGGTGGATGCTCCAGTGGCGGCTCTGACCTCATCCTCAGTCCGTCCTCCGGATGCAGAGGACGCACTGAAGGCTGAGGAGAGAAGGGAGGAGATGGCTCTCCGTAGAGCTCATCAGGCTGATTCCTGGGCCATTCGGGCCACTGCTGCTGCTTCTTTTTTTACTAGGGCATCCTTGTTTTGGCTCAGACAGCTGCAAAGTCGGATACAAGCAGAGGAACATCTGTGCACACCAGGACATATCTAAGATCATGACGACAGCTGAGTTCACTGCAGATACATCATTGAACACAGCTAGGTTTTCGCCCAGAGCCATGGCATCCGCAATGACAGCCCGATGCATGTTGTGGCTACGCCATTGGCGCATGGACGCCAAGAATAAGTGGAAGCTGGTGTCTGCCCCTTTTGCGGGAGGGGATCTGTTTGGTGAATCCCTAGCGCCCTTTTTGGTGGAAACCAAGGATAAGCGTAAGATGTTTCCTTCCCAGGGCAGGAGGGCAGACTTTCGCCACTCACCTTATTTTAGGCGGTCCCCCTTTCGGCAGGGGGAGGCGGGGTCTGGGTTTCCCCGACAGCAGTGGCCATTTCTTCCACACGCAAACTACCAACCTGAAAGGTCTGGATTTGGAGGCGGAGCCAGAGGCAGGCAGCAGTCACAATCCAAGCAGCCCTTTAGGGCGGGGACAATAAGCCCTACAGACGCCAGAGGTGACTTGGAGTCAGCCCTTCCCATAGGGGGTTGGCTTGGGTTCTTCTCAGACAGGTGGGAGGAGATCACAACTGACACCTGGGTATTAGAGACCATAAGGTCAGGGCTATCCCTGGAATTTCTCTCCCCTCCTCCGAGATTTTTCCTCCGCTGTCCCATTTCCAGGGACCCAGCAAGACGAGGTCTCGTGGAATTGGTAATCCAACATTTGTTGGACATTTGGGCCATTCAACCGGTTCCGTCGGAACAGCGGGGGCAAGGATTCTATTCAATCCTGTTCATAATCCCAAAGGCCAAAGGGGTGGAGGGCAATTCTAAATCTCAGGGGTCTCAACAGGCATCTGGTTTACAGAAGGTTCAAGATGCATTCCCTTCAGTCCATTTTGGCGGGAATTTGGCATGGGGACCTTTTGACTTCAGCAGAGCTGAAGGAGGCATACCTCCATATTCCTATACATCCAAGTCACAGACAATATGTATTATTTTGCCATGACGGCTGTCATTTTCTATATGCAGCCCTTCCATTCGCCCCAAGGATGTTCACCAAAATTCTGGCAGCACTGGCTGCATACCTTTGAACATTGACCATCCGAATCCAGTGTTACCTAGACGACTTGCTGATTCAGGCATCATCCCACTGGCAGGCAGAAAGGGACCTTCATACCACCATTCATGTTCTCAGAGACCATGGGTTTTTTGTAAATCTGGACAAATGTCATCTAGTCCCCTCTACGAGACTGGTGCACTTGGGGGCACTCATAGACACTCTTACAGGACATGTCTTTCCTAGGAGCGACAGGACAGCATCAGGGAGTTAACAGCCCAGATTCGGGTGGACAAGGTGGTTCCGTTGGTGCTGTTGTACCAGCTTTTGGGGAAACCTAATCTCCTGCATCTCCCTGGTGCCCTGGGCACGATTCCATGCCAGGCCACTCCAGTGGTTCATGCTGCCCTACCGGAAGTCGTGCTGCAGTACATCTACAGCAAAAGTGCGGGTGCCGCCAAAGGTGCTCCACTCACTGCGCTGGTGGGGGGTCCAGAGCCATCGCCAGAGGTTGTGCCTTCAGGGAGATGGACAGGTTGACCATAACTACAGACGCCAGCCTTTTCGGCTGGGGGACCCATTTCAGGGACCAGGTAGCCCAGGGGTGGTGGACATCTCAGGAGTTACACCACAATATCAATTGGCTGGAGCTACTGGCTCGCCTAGCACTCAGAGCTTTCCAGCAGCAGATTTCTGGGCACAATGTCCTCCTCCTGATGGACAATGTGGCAACAAAGGCCCACATCAATCGCCAGGTGGGGACTCGGTCGAAGTCCCTCATGACAGAATCAGAACCATTGTGCCGGTGGGCGGTGGCTCACCTGCTTTTTATCAGGGCAGTACACATTGCGGGAGTATCCAACATGCAGGCAGACTGTTTGAGCAGGGCCACTGTCGACCACTCGGAGTGGCATCTGCATCCCAGTCTGTTTGCAGAACTATCAGAATGATTCGCCGATCCAATTCTGGATCTCTTCGCCTCTCCAGCGAACTCTCACCTTCCCAGGTTCTTCTCGAGGTTCCCAGCTCCGGGGGCAGGAGTAGACGCACTACGATGCCCATGGCCCAGGGGTCTACTGTATGCTTTCCCCCCGCTGCCTCTGATCCCAGCTGTAGTCAGGAAGGTGTTGATGGAGGGGTGTGTGGCCAGCATCGCAGTGGTACACGCGTGAACTTCGGGGCTCTGGAGAAGTGGTGATATCATGTTTTGGTGACCCCATCGGGGGTCAGAACTGTCTCGTAGGGACAGTGAGGAATGGGGGCACGTGCAGATGCCAATGGGGGTGCCGCAAACCCCCTGGAGTGCCAACAATAGCCACTGACTCAGTGGCAAGGAAGACAGCCATTGTGTGCTGTCAAAGTTGGGGTGGCCACACAAAGAAGGAGAAGAAAGCACAGTGAAGTGTCTGGGTGAGATTGTGAGACTATCTTGGGGTACACTCTATTCATATTTTTTTACTCCCTGATTGATTGGAGAATATTAGAAAGAGAATGGCAAAAGGGAGAGGGGAGAGTGGATTTTTTATTATCTCTCCATCTCCGGAAGTAGCAGCAAAGAAGCAAATGCCAATATAAATAAATGACTTATTAAACATTTTTGGGAGGATTGTTTGAATAATGGAAAGCAGATTGGACAGAGTTGATTTCTATTGAAACTTTCACACTCCTATATTGAAAGAATTTGGGTTTGAAACTCTGAGACTGCTTTTGGATTTTTTTTTCTTCTCTTCTTTTTTTCCATTAACTTAACAGTGGGAATAAATGATAGTGCCATCTAGTGGTACCAGAGGGAATATACAAGCTAAAAAATAAAGAGATTAGAAGGAATGGCCTTGGAAAATGTCTAGAGACTTGGTAAACAGAGTGGCGATAACAACTGCCTCCTAAGAAGACATAACACCAGCTGTGTGCCCATCTTTTGTTTTACTTTTTCTCTCTCGCTTTTCTGTCTACAACTTTGGAGTTTCGAAACTGGGGCTTTTGCTTTTATTAGGATTTAATTTTTGTACTGGAATTTATTTTTCTTCGGTGGATACCTTTATAGGTAAACCCTATCTTTGTTTTTTTCTTTTTTTTCTCTCCACTCGCTTATTATTATTTTTTTTCATTAGAGCTGGAGGGAACAAGATGCATTAAAATGGATTTTTATTTTTCAGTTGTCTATTTTGCTCTCGTTCAGATTTAACTTTTCGTACTTGGATTTATTTTTTGGCAGACACTTCCTTTTTTAAGCCAACCTTTTCTTTGTCTTTTCTTTTTCTCTCACCACTTACTGGTCTTTTTTCATTTTCTTCACCAGAGCTGGAGAGAACAAGGGGGATTAAAAATCCATTTTTATTTTTCAATTGTGGTTCATTTTTCCTTTTTGTTATCTTTTTCTTTTGAACTTGTTTTTTTCCCCCTCCCCTTCACTCTTCATTTTAATTACAACAGTCCACTGTTTCTTGGTGGAAAACCTTTGGTGGGAAGAACATAATTGGATTAGGGTAACAAGAACCCGAAGTTTTGGTCATCAGATTTGAAATAGACGAATTTTGGATACTTGGAGATAAAAAGTGTTTTAGTGGGATGACTTCTAAAACTTGGATTATAAATTTTCTTGACATTTGGATTATAAAAATAAACTACTAAAATGAAGAAAATAACAGCATATTCCTCATTGGCAGCAACATCTTCCAGCCCTACAACACAAAAATCATCAAACACGACAACGCAACAAGATAAAACCAGTATGGAGTTAAAGAGTATGTTACAGGCTATGCATGAAGACCTTAAGGAAAGAATAAACAAAGTGGATGAAGATCGGAAAGAGGTTACGGAGATAATTGGGAAAAATGAGCAAAGATTACAGAAAGTGGAGGAAAAGGTGGAAACAACAGAGAAGGTGGAGGAGATGGACTATAGAGTTGCAATAACAGATAAGAATCAAGAAAAGATAAACATATCTTGGGAAATTGATAAGGCTGATTATAATTTAAGATTTCAAAATAACGAAGAGGAAAAGGGGGAGAACCTAGCACAGCGATGGCGAACCTTTTTTGGCTCGCGTGCCACAAGTGGGGGGAGCGCAGGGGGGTCGTGTGCAGGCGTGCCGCACCCATAATGCAATGCGCGCCCACCAGTGCGCATGTGCAAACAACAGCCCCCCCCATTTTTACATGCTTTTTTCACCCTCCCCAGGCTCCAGAGGCTTTATAGGAGCCTTAGGGAGGGCGAAAAGAGCCCCCCCGTCCCCCCAGAGGCCCTCCGGAGGCTTCAGGGACCATCCGGAGGCTTCCTCAAAGCCTTTGGAATGCTTAAAAGTGACTTCCGGTTTGCTCGGAGGGTCGTTTTAAGCGTTCCGAAGGCTTCAGGGACGGTCCAGGGGTCAGGGAAGCCTCCGGACTGTCCCTGAAGCCTTCGGATCACTTAAAACGACCCTCCGAGCAAACCGGAAGTGCTCGGAGGGTCGTTTTAAGCGATCCGAAGGCTTCAGGGACAGTCCGGAGGCTTCCCTGACGCCTTCGGAGCGCTCAAAACAACCCTCCGAGCAAACCAGAAGTGACTTCCAGTTTGCTCGGAGGGTCATTTTAAGCGTTCCGAAGGCTTCGAGGAAGCCTCCGGACGGTCCCTGAAGCCTCCGGAGGGCCTCTGGGGGGATGGGGGGGGCTCTTTTTGCTCTCCCTAGGCTCCTATAAAGCCTCTGGAGCCTGGGGAGGGTGAAAAAATGGCTTTTAAAAACGGTGAACTCAGCTGGCCAGCGCGTGCATGCATGCTGGCCAGCTGACAGGGCAGCGCCTCACGTGCCCTGACAAATGGCTCGGCGTGCCACCTGTGGCACGCATGCCATAGGTTCGCCATCACTGACCTAGCAGAAACAATTGCAGACATTTTAGCGGATGAATTGGAAGAAAGCAAGGAAAAGGTGTTAAGCAGGATTGATGAAATATATACAGTCCACACAAGATATGCCATAAGAAGTAATCTGCCCAGAGAAGTACGTGTAAGGTTCACTAAGAAAACATTGAGAAAAGAGATCTTGCAGGCTGCAAGAAATACCACGATAAAATATAAATCTAGAGAAACAGTAGTCCTAAAACAAGTACCAAGAAGGGTGAGAGATTTAAGAAGAGAATATCAATTCCTGACCAAATGCCTAATAAAAAAGGAGTGAATTTTAGATGGTTAATACCAGAAGGGATATTAATGAATTGATAGGAGCAAAGACACAGACTAGACATGATAGAGAAAGCAGAGTTATTTTATAAACAATATTTTGGATTACAAGAGGAAGAGAGATTGAGAGAAGAAAGAGGAATTAAATATCAAGAAGAGAAGGAGAAAGAATTGAGAGAGCTAGGTAAAGAAGAAGAAGAAAGGGCACTAAGAGAAGGAGCAAGAGCAAAAGAGATGAAAGAACAAAGGAGATAAGAGTGACTAGATCCGTGATGGTGAACCTATGGCAGTGTGCCACAGGTGGCACACAGAGCCCTCTCTGTGGGCACACCAGCCATCAGCCCAGCCCAGCCCCACCGTGCATGTGCCTCCCGCTGGCCAGCTGGTCTTTGGGTCTCTGCCACGCATGTTGGGGGGGGGACACATGGGCGCATGTGTGGGAGCGTGGGGCACATGTGCAAGGGTGCTTGCTTTGCATTTGGGCACTCGGCACCAAAACGGTTAGCTATCACTGGACTAGATCAACTAAAGCTACAAATAACTAAGACATGGAAGAAGAAATAAAAATGATTTCAATAAACGTAATGTCAGCGTTCCAAATATCATCCAAAATTAAATCAGAGTCCAAGGCTTCGGGTGGTGACCTGGGCTGCCTTTTGGTGGGAGGAAGAAAGGATGTGGTGAACAACTTCTCCCTTCTCACTGTCGTACTGCGGCTTTCTCGACAAAACATTTGCCAACAAGGTTTTTGGTACTTGTTGGTTATCTAGGGATTTTGTCTCTCAATCAATCAATCAATATTTATTTCTAAGCCGCACCCTCTCCCGAAGGACTCGGGGCGGCGTACAACAAAACAAATAAAATACAAAGTACAATACAGGAGTGGCGAGAGGACCGACCCCTGTGGTACCCCACAAGTAAGGGGGCTTAGGGTCGACCTCTCTTCCCCTGCCAAGACACGTTGCGTCCGGCCAGAAAGGTAGGGGCCGAACCACCGCAAAACGGTGCCCCGGACCCCCAACCCCTCCAGCCGGCGCAACAGGATACCATGGTCGATGGTATCAAAAGCCGCCGAGAGGTCTAATAGGACCAGGATAGAGGAACAACCCCTATCTCTGGCCCTCCAGAGATCATCCACCAACGCGACCAAGGCCGTCTCCGTGCTGTGCCCAGGACGGAAGCCGGACTGGCGCGGGTCTAGATAATCATTTTCCTCCAGATGTCGTGGAAACTGGTAAGCCACCACACTCTCTACAACCTTCGCCAAAAAGGGAAGGTTGGAGACAGGACGATAATTGGCCAGCTCCATGGGGTCCAGGGAAGGCTTCTTGAGCAAGGGTCTCACCACCGCCTCTTTCAAGGCGGCGGGGAGAGACCCCTCACTCAACGAAGCGTTCACTAGGCCCAAATATAATCCAAAATTAAATCAGAGTCCAAGGCAGAACTTTCCTCAAACTTCCAATTTATTAAGAGAGACATGTTGGCACATTTGTGGAAAACCCAAATTTGAAAGCTTCCTGGGTTTTCCACCCAGTTGAAAGTTCTTGATCTTGCCCCCACACCCACAAGTCCATCACTTGGTCCAATCTTCCACTGCCACACTGGCAGTTCCACCAATCCGTCCCTTCACCTTCCAAGCCAAGCTCCAAGTACCTGAAGCGGGGGTGGAAGGGGAAGTTGAAGCAGTCGTGGACACCAGCTGCACTCGATGCTTAATCAGCATGTCAATTGTAAAGCAACTAGGCATACGCACAACACCTCTGAGCCTGACCAGAACTGGATGGGTGGAACTGCCAGTGTGGCAGTGGAAGATTGGCCCATGTGATGGACTTGTGGGTGTGGGGGGACTAAAAATGGAGTCAGTCAGGTTTTGCTCTTTTACACGAATAACCTTTATTCTCTCAATAAAAATAAAAAAACTTTTTTTAAAAAAAGGAAGGTGTTGATGGAGAGGGCAGAAGTTTTGTTGGTAGATCCCCACTGGCCCAGGCGACCATGCTTTGCTGATCTGGTCGGCCTGTCGGTCGCCTGACCTTGGACAATTCCCCCAGAGAAGGTCTCCCTCAGCCAGGGGCCCATCGCCCATCCAGAGCCTCAGTGGTTACACTTGACCATTTGTTCTTCTACCATATGCATTTACAATGCGACTTGGAGGGTATTTGGGGACTGGTGTGAGAAGGGACATATAGACCCCACTTTGGCCTTGGTGGCAGATGTACTGGAATTCCTGCAGGAAGGCCTAGAGAAAGGACTCTCCCCGAACACTCTCCGATGACAGGTTCTCAAAGTGAGGGCTTTTAGTTTACACCCCCCCCGGCAGTACACCGTTATCCCACATGGGATTTGCCCAATGTGTTGCAGGCCCTGACCACAGCACCCTTTCAGCCTTTAAGGGAGTCCAGCCTACGTCTACTATCGTGCCAAAGGTTAACTCCTTGTTTCACCAAGCACAGGAGTTGATACTGCTGGACTTTTGTCCTCGACCTCAGCATGCTTTGGAAAAGCAATGGCATAAATTGGATGTAAGGAGGGCCCTCCGCATTTACATCTCCAGGACCTCTTCTATCAGGAAAAGCGAGGCCCTGTTCATAGCCTTTCAGCCGTCAACTCTGGGCCACAGGGTGACACCTTCCCTGGTGGGTTGTTGGTTGCGGGCTTGTATTGACAGAGCCTATGAGAGCTAGGCTCTCCCAGTGCCCCAGAGGATCACGGCCCATTCTACGAGAAGTGCAGCCACTACGGCGGCCTGGGCTATGCAGGCTTCCGTGGAGGCGATATGTCGGGTGGCAACTTGGACATCACCGGTGTCCTTCATCTGCCATTACAGACTTGGGGCATATTCCTCAGCAGAGGCAGCTTTTGGTTGGCATGTGCTTCAGAGAGTGCATGAGGAGGACGGCACTTTGGGACAAGACAGATCCCGCCCGTAGGATTGCCAAGGTTTTGGTATGTCCCATCCTGGACTCTCCTGTCGATATCATGGAGAAGGGGTGTTGGTCTTACGTACCTGTGAATGCCCTTTCTCATGACGATCGATGGGAGAGTCCAGACCCGCCTGGTTAACTGCTTGGCCAGTTGCCAGAAGGGAGAGACATTGGACTAGACAGAGTACAAGATTCCACTCGCTTCGTCTTCATTGTTTGACTGAGGACCGTTACCAGGAAGGCATGTCTTCAGACTTTCAATTCAGTCAACAAGCTAACAGGCTAGAATAACCCATCCCTGGACTCTCCCGTTGATCGTCATGAAAAAGGGCGCTCATAGATAAGAGCAATGCCTCTTCTAAAAGGGTTTGTGCGATTCCCATTGTGGCTAAATGACTTTGGTCCTGTGTTGGGTCTTGAGTGTGGTGGCTGCTTAGTCTGATTCTACTACTCTGTTTTGTTAGCTGCCAAATCTTTCCACAGGGAGATTTCAAAATATCCTGTCTTAAATGGGTTTTCCACCGATCTGTTTGCCTGCTTGTGAATGGAGCCGAACGTCCAGCTTTCACTTTCTATAAGCTCATTATCTCTTAAACACCCGTAGCTGTTTTCTTGTTACAAAGTTTCCTTTAGGCATGTCAGGGGAAAAACCACCCTGGAGAAATCTGAGATCAATGGACCGGGCTGATTCCCTTCCGCATATCTTTTGAGATATTAAGAAAAGAAATAAAAGTCTTTAAGAAGTATTCTAATTAATAAACAAACTTTAATAATAAAATAATAAAAGTAAATGAAACAGAAATAACTAATGGTTACATTTTGATAATAAAAGCTCCGGTTGCCAAGTTGGCAGCCGAACAAAGAAGAAAGGAATGAATTCTGGAATGTGTGACGCATGCGCAATAAATCACTTTCAGATAAGAACTTTTATGACCTGCGCAATAACTCTTTCTTAGTTTAACTCTTGAATGTCAGTTCATGCCTAGCAAACTTTTTAACATCATGACACCCCTTCTTTTGCTAGTCTGGGCTGACGTCATCAAATCATCAATTAAGGCACATCTTCTTTCGCAGATACTCGTGTTGATTTGCGGCGAGTGGTTTGTTAAGCATGTCTGCGATCTGATCATGTGTAGAAACATATTGCAATTTAACAAAACCTTGCTTAACTAATTGCTTTGTGTTTTGATAACGAATGTCAATGTGTCTGGACCTAGAACCTGTAAAATGTGACTCAGAAATATAAAACACAGATACATTATCTTCCATCACGGTGATTGGTCGAATCGGACGTGTCCAGATATCTGTGATCAAAGCATCAAACCACGTTAGAGAATTACAAGCATCTGAAACACAAGCATATTCAGCTTCAGTAGATGAACATGAAACAAAACTCTGTTTTCTCACTTGCCAGTAAACAGGACAACCATTTAGGAACATCATGTAACCAGAAGTGCTTTTGCGTGACTTCTTGTCACTCGCCCAGTCAGCGTCAGCAAAACAAATTAACTTTGGTTGATGAGTGTGTGTTGGTTCTAGCAATAACTTCATGTGTTTAGTGTGTTTTAGGTATTTCAACAACTTCTTAATGCATGACCAATGAAATTGTGTTGCCTTACCTACGTGTCGTGATAAAAGATTAACACTAAGTGCGATGTCAGGTCTGGTCCAACTACTAATGTATAATAGTGAACCAATGACTGAACGATAAAATTTTTGATCCTCGAACTCAGGACTTGGTTCATGTGTTAAGTTGTGAAAATCTGTTTGCATGGGTGTCTTTGTTGTGCTAGCATTTTTCATGTTGCAATGATGTAGAATGTGGTCAATTTTCTCTTCTTGTGAAAGACTAAACCCCTTCTGTGTCTTTTCAATTTGAACACCTAAATAAGTGCTAATGTGTCCTAAAGATTTTAGTGTGAAGTATCTCTGCAAACTTTTGGCAAAAATCTCACTCATTTTCTTATTTGGACCAATATAAACAATATCATCAACATAAACAAGAATTATCTCATATGCATTGTTAGATCTTTTTGTGAACACGCATTCATCAGTTTCGGACTTAATAAAGCCCATTGAATTTAGTTTGTCAGTAAGACATAAATACCACATTAAACCTGACTGTTTCAGACCATAAAGACTTTTGTTCAGGAACCAGGTATCCCCTTCTTGCTTTTGGAATCCTGGAGGGCTTCTCACGTAGATCTCTTCATCTAGGTCTGCATGTAGATAAGCTGTGTCCACATAAAATTGAAAAACTTCTAAACCAAGAATAGTTGCAGTGGTTAAAGCAATTTTTACACTTTCAGTTCTGACTGTTGGTGAGTAAGTGTTTGTGTAGTCTTCAGGATAACGTTGAGCGAAACCCTGAGCTACAAGTCTGGCTTTGTATAAAGACTCACCATTCGGTTTCTTCTTGATTCTGTAGACCCATCAAGTGCCAATGACTTCCTTGTTTGCTGGAGGTTTTGCAGGTGTGAATACATTAAGTTTCTTCAAACTGTCCATTTCATCCTGCATTGCATCATACCACTTGTCTTGTTCTGAATCAGGAAGCTGTTTGATTTGTGTGAATGTCTCAGGAGGAAGAGTAACGTTGCAAATCAAAGGTAATGGTGACTTTGTCAGTTGCCATGAATAACGTTGTGGAGGGATTCCTTTTGTGGCCCTCTTGGAACGTCTAGGAGCAACAGACCAGTCTTCTTCTTCTTCATCATCATCCTCGTCCTCACGTTCGTCGCTAGCATCAGCATCCGCGGCTTGCGAAGACGGAACATCAGGTTGTGAAGAACTGGTAGAAGGAATATCTGACTGCGACTTGTCATCAGGCTGCGTGGCATCTGGAACACCATCTCTAGGAAAATAAACTTCAGGATCATTGGAATGAATCCTGGACCAGTCAATATCTTCCTCAAAATTAGCAGATTGTGAAATGACAATCACATGTTTAGTATCAATGAATTTGTACCATTTTGAATTATCATCAATACCCATAAATCTCAGTCTCTTTGCTACTGTACCTCCCTTTCTTCTTTGACTTAAGGGAGTGTTCACCATAGCATATGAACCAAAAATGTGGAGGTTCTTGAGATCAGGCTTGTAGCCATACAGCATGTAGAAAGGAGTTTGAGTGATTACACTGCTCCAAGTACGGTTGACAATGTAATTTGCATACTTGATTGCTTCACCCCAGTATGTGTTACTGAGATTGGCATCTTCTAGAAGACAACGCATCATGGTTTGTAGAACCCCTTGTCTTCTTTCTACGACTCCGTTATGAGCCGGTGTATATGGAGCAGATGTCTGATGAAGAATTCCATTCTTACGCATCCAGTCCTGGAAACGCTGAGACATGAATTCTGCACCATGGTCACTCTGGATTCTGGCGATGCGAACTTGGTATTGTGTAGAAACAAATGCTGCAAAGTCTTTAAAGATCTGAAAGGTCTCAGATTTCTCTTTCATAGGATATACAAATCCATATCTAGAATGATTATCTACAATTGTTAAAAAATACTTTCTGCCACCAAGTGTTGGTGGGAAAGGACCCACTATGTCAGTGTGTACCAAATCAAAAATGCGTGTTGACCGGCGTGTAGCGTGTTTTGGAATTGGAGCCGCCTTGGATTTAGCCTTTTTGCAAACGGCACAATCCAAAAACACCTTACACCCCTTTAGATCCAAACCTTTTGCGAACTCCGGCATCTTTCTAAGAACACGGAAACTGGCATGTCCCAATCTTCTGTGCCACTTGTGAATACACCTGGAATGCAAAGGTTTACCAGTTAGTGAATTCTCAACATTAACAGTTTCATGAGGACCCTCAGGCTTGCTCTGAGCAATCTGTTTTTGTTTTCTCTGTTTGTTGGCTTTAGGAGCCTTTGGCACAGTAACGTTTTCTCTCTCTGGGGCAACTCTCTCTGGGTCTACGTTGTGCCTTTTTGGAGTTTGCATACTTGCCTGTGCTTGCCCTTTAGGCTTTGGCTTTAAGTAATAAACACCACCAATCAGCATGGTTTCAGCAATAATATCTCCATCTTTAACTAAGTAACTTGCTTTTTCGAGGTGGTGAACCTGGAACTTTAAATCTCTAGACAAGTGACTTTGGCTAAGCAAATTACTGGTTGCTGAAGGTATATAATAAACATCAGGGATGAATGTATCGAGCTCTTCAATGTAAACAGTTCCTTTTCCCATAACCTTGCAAGTGTGGTTGGTGAAAGAATACAGTTCTCGATACTCGGGCTCTGGTTCGCCCATCTCTGTGAAAAGATCCCTTTTGTGGGTAACGTGCACAGCTGCTCCACTGTCTAAAGTCCACAAAAGACGTCTGTCAAACTTTGGATCAGGTTGTGGAACGTTGGTTATGGCCAGTGTTACAAGTGGAGCTTGTGAATCACGCCTTGGACCACGACGACCTTGTCTTCCGCCTCTACCTCTGCCTCTGGAGTCTGTTCCTCTGGGCTGGTACGTGGCGGGAGCTGGAACTCGTTGGGGACAATCCCGGGTGTCATGTCCCACACGGTTGCAGGTGTAGCATTTTGGCATCCTTGGAGCGTAGCCTCTTCCTCGGAAGGGACGTCTGGCTGGAGCCTTTGACGCTGGGGGTCGTTGCAGATGTGGTGTAGCTAACCTGATAGCTTCCTCTTCCACTAAAAGTCTGCAAACGTGGTTAACTGTGCGTTGAGCAATAGGCACGTAGTTAATCTTTGCAACAGCATCTTTCCATTCATAATTCAATGAGTTAATGATGATGCTAATCATTTGGATATCATCGATTACATGGCCATTTTGTCTCAATTCACTTCTTATTCTTTTCAGTTTGGTCAAATGTCCACCAATTCGTTCACCAGGTTTCAACTTCGAACCATGGAACTCAGACATGAGCAAACATGAAGATTCAATTGAAACGGGCCTGTAGCAATCTTCCAAAATAGCCCAAATTTCTTGGGCAGTTGCATCGGGCGGAAAGATACCGTGGATCTCAATTTCCATTGACATGAGTAAAGTCGTGATAGCTCTGTTTTCGAGGTCTCTCATTGCAGGTGTCCAGGGTTGACGGGGAGGATTAAAAACCATGGAATATGTGCCTTCTCTTCGAAGCAAGAGCGCAATTTCACTGACCCAGGCTTTATAATTCTCTCCTGACTCCTTTAATTTGGACTCAGCAGTCAAGGGGGTGACTGTGAATACCTGCTGAGGAATGTGCATCGGAACAATTTGTTGATCTGGTTGCAAAGCTGGTTGTTGAACCAGGGGATGCTGGGGTTGCATCATTGGCCTTTGCGTGGCAACATCAAATTGGTTTCCTCGAATTCGCCTTTGGCTTTGCCTTTTTCCATCTAGGGAGGATTCAGCACCACCAGGGGGTGTTGAAGACTTAACCTTTGGAGGCAAAGTTTTGGCTTCTAAAGGACTCATAGCTAATTCTTTAAAACTTTCATGAAGCTGCATCATCTTTTGCTGTAATAATTTTTCTCCGCCAGCAGATGGCAGTGCAGCTTCACTTCTTGGCTGCAGCCCTCTATACGTGGCCGGAAGTTCAATGGGCTCAAAGGGATCACGTGACCTCGGTGACGTGTACATATCTCTTTGTTCTAATTGACCAATGAACTCTGTGGGGTGTGTTTTAGGCTGTTGTTTTGAAGACAAGATGGCGTCCTCAGACATTTTGGGAGCGGGGGAGCCCCTCCTGCTCCTCTTCATCTCCTCAAAGCACACTCTCGCCTCCCTAGCATATTTTTCAAAACGCTTTAATTTATCAAGATAGCTTTGCATTTCTTCCTCAGTATCTGGGAAGTATTCATAAAGTTTGCTTTCTGCGTGGGAGTGTTTTTTCTCTGCCGGCAGTTGCCGTTTAGACTTTTGCCGTTCATTAATTGTATCTTGATAATGAGGGAGATTTACTGACCTCAGTCCGTAGATCTTGCCTTCTGTAGCTCCTTCCCCCACATCTGGCTCGGCACCTGAAGAATCTTGCTCCTCTGTGTCTGAGGGAATGGATTCTTTCGAGCGCTTTCCATGTCCGCGTTTTTTTCTTTTCTTTCTCTTCTTCAACATGGCTAATTAGCTTTAGTCGGTTATCATAAGATAGCACGAAGGGAAAATACAGCCATAAATTGTAGCCATCTCAGCTGGTATAATCGACCAACCTCTGCATACCAAGTTGTCAGGGGAAAAAACGCCCTGGAGAAATCTGAGATCAATGGACCGGGCTGATTCCCTTCCGCATATCTTTTGAGATATTAAGAAAAGAAATAAAAGTCTTTAAGAAGTATTCTAATTAATAAACAAACTTTAATAATAAAATAATAAAAGTAAATGAAACAGAAATAACTAATGGTTACATTTTGATAATAAAAGCTCCGGTTGCCAAGTTGGCAGCCGAACAAAGAAGAAAGGAATGAATTCTGGAATGTGTGACGCATGCGCAATAAATCACTTTCAGATAAGAACTTTTATGACCTGCGCAATAACTCTTTCTTAGTTTAACTCTTGAATGTCAGTTCATGCCTAGCAAACTTTTTAACATCGTGACAAGGCAGCTGGCCAGAATGTGGAATGAGCCTCAGGCAGGTTTCTTTGTTAGCAGCTTGATTTTTCCTTGCTTTTCTGGGAGCCTTTTCTTATGACTAATATTTTATTTGGGGAAATGAAGTTGGGGGGGTGTCCGATTCCTTCCCACAGTAGTTAAAGTCTCCCATTACTACTGTGGTATATTTCCTACATACAGTTGGTGGTTTTTTTGGCTTTGTAATTTGATGGTTTGTTTATTAAATTTATGTTTCATTTACTTTATTTGAATAGCATATAAAAATTCCATTTCAATCAAACAGTGTGTTGTCTGGATACAGCTGTTTTTAGGCAATCATAAATATTTTCATGGCCCTCTTTTTGACTTGTGCATTGTACAGGTCCTCAATGGAAGGCAGGTTGGTAGTAATTGTTTTTTCTGCAGTTCTAATTATCCTCTGAAGTCTGTGTCTGTCTTGTTGAGTTGCAGAACCAAACCAGACAGTTATAGAGGTGCAGATGACTCAATAATTCCTCTGTAGAACTGTATCTGTAGAACTGTATCTAGATACTCCCATGTAACACCTCTCCTGCGCGAGCTGCACTGGCTTCCTGTGGTCTATCGGGTGCGTTTCAAGGTTCTGATTACGATCTTTAAAGCGCTCCATGGCACAGGACCTAGTTACCTGCGGGATCGCATCCTGCCCCATACGTCCCTACGACCAATCCGCTCGCACAGAGAGGGACTTCTCCGGGTGCCGTCCACCAAACAGTGTCGGGGGGCGACGCCTAGGAGCAGAGACTTCTCTGTGATGGGCCCAGCCCTGTGAAATGACCTCCCCCTTGACATCAGGATTACCTCCGATCTCCGCTCCTTCCGTGTAAAGCTCAAGACCCACCTCTTCCAATTAGCTGGCCTGGCTCAACCATAGTTTATCCCATTGCTCCTGACAGTCTTTTTTAAATTTGGAATTTTAACTGAGGGTATTTTAATTGTTAATTTTAATTCTATTATTATTATTGTATGCATTTAACGATTGTTACCTCCTCCATGTACATGTACGTGTATGTGTTTGTATGTATGTGTATATGTATTGTATGTATATGTATATTTGTATGGGTTTTTATTGTACGCCGCCCCGAGTCCTTCTGGAGAGGGAGCGGCTAACAAATTAAATTTATTTATTCTATTCTATTCTATCAGCAGCTCCTTGGGCAGTTTGAGCTTCCTGGGTTGGCACAGAAAGAACATTCTTTGTTGTGCTTTTTTGATGACGTTTTTGATGTTAGGTGTCCATTTTAGGTCTTGAGATATGATAGAACCGAGAAATTTGAAGGTCTCTACTGTTGATACTGTGTTGTCTAGTATTGTAAGAGGTGGTAGCATGGGAGGGTTTCTCCTAAAGTCTACCACTATTTCTACGGTTTTGAGTGTGTTCAGTTCCAGATTGTTCCAGTCACACCACGAGGCTAGTTGTTCAACCTCCCATCTATATGCGGTTTCATCGTTGTCTCGAAAGAGACCAATCACTGTTGTATCATCTGCAAACTTTAGTAGTTTAACAGATGACTCGATTGAAATGCAGTCATTGGTATACAGAGAGAAGTGGAGAGAGCACACAGCCCTGGGGGGCTCCTGTGCTAATTGTACAGGTATCTCATGCGATTTTGCCTAGCTTCACCTGCTGCTTCCTGTCTGTTAGGAAGCTAGATAGAGACTGACACTTTGTGATTTGTAAAATATGTTCCATCTATGTGCTTATGCCCATAGAAGACCCAAATTACAGATGTAACAAATGTAAACTAAATGAATTACTGGGAAAAAAGGTAAAGGTTCTAGAGGCAACTCTAGCCACTCCGAAACTCAACCTGCAAAATGAGAAACTCCAACCTAAGCAAGAAGACTATATCCAAATTGAACATAATATGGAACAAACAACTTCTAAAAGAAATGACCCTGTATATAAACTTTTACAGGAAGACTGATGGAAATATATGTCACTCATAGAAAAAAACAGCAACCAAGAACAATGACCCTGCTGTCTAGTCCAGCCCCTTTGGAACTGTGCAATCAATTTCATAGCCTCCCCCTAGAAGTCAGCATGCAGACACCTAAAAAAGAGGCATCATCAAGTGTCCCTAGAAAAGAGGCATCATCAAGTGCTCCTATGAAATAAAGAAAAGTAGTTCAAACTTCCCTAGGAAAAATGGTGAGTGTTGGTGATAGAAGATTCAGCTCTCAGGGGAACAGAACCAGCCATCTGTAGACTGGACATTCAATTTATGGAGGTATGTTGTCTGCCTGGAGCAAAAAATCAAAGATGTGGCTGACAACCTTACTAAAACAATCAAGCCCACAGATTACTACCCCTTTCTTCTTTATGTAGGGATGGTTTGCATTACCTACATGAAGGACTTCTGGCAAGGGATGGGTTGCACATCACAAGAACCAGGAAGAATGTATTTGAAAGATGACTGGCTCAACTTATCAGAAGGACTTTAAACTAAAATTGAGGGGGGAGGTTGACCAATCCTTAGGATTTTTAGGACCTAATCTCAAGCATAAACCCCAAGAAAACCAATTAAACAATGCTTTCTAAGTATATGCCATATCTTTTCATTGTGTGTACTATGTGTTCCTTATGCATTGATTTTACATCTCTTTTTGAGCCAGTTATACCACCTATTCTATATCTTCTAGTACTCTGTTTCCTCCTCTATCTCTTAGTTCCATTGTTAGTTTAGAACCCTCAGATCTATTGGTCCCAGAACCTGATCACGTTCCCGTCCCTGCAATGTGTCGACCACACCCATCACATCTGCGCAGGCCAGGTGCTCAGCTCGCCCAGGGTGTCCGTGCCACCGGACTTAGCGGAGTTCGCGGATGTCTTCAGCGAGCAAGAGGCGGACCAAATGCCGCTGCACCAGCCTTATGACTGCCCCATTGACTTGGTACCAGACGCCAAACTCCCTGCGGGTCGCCTGTACTCCATGTCCGAGCCGGAGTTGGCCGGATTGCAGGACTTTCTGAACAAGAACCTCGCCCAGGGTTTTCTCCGGCCCTCGTCGTTGCCACTGTCTGCCCCGGTCTTGTTCGTCAAAAAGAAGACCGGGGATCTGAGACTCTGTTGCGATTACAGGCGCCTCAATGCCATCACAGTGCGCAACCGTTACCCGCTGCCCTTGATTCCTGAGTTGTTGGAGCGGCTCTGGGAGGCGACGGTGTTCACGAAACTGGACTTGCGTGGCGCTTATAACCTGGTCCAAGTCCGGGCGGGGGACGAATGGAAGATGGCTTTCGGCACCCGGTACGGAGTTTTTGAGTACACGGTCATGCCGTTCGCTTTGACCAATGCCCCAGTGGTCTTCCAGCACTTCATGAATGACATCTTATGGGACCTCTTGGATCAGTTTGTCGTCATTTACCTGGACGACATCTTGATCTACTCAACGTCTCAGAGGGATCATCAGCAACATCTACGCCTGGTCCTGCAACGACTCCGGGAGTATCGTTTGTTCGCAAAGCTGGAGAAGTGTCAGTTCTGGCAGACTACCATCGAGTTCCTGGGGCACCATATCTCCCCTGAAGGAATTGTGATGGAGCCGGGCAAGGTGGAGGCGTTGCATAGTTGGCAACCTCTTCGGCGTGTGAAGGATGTCCAGCGACTCCTCGGGTTTGCCAACTACTACCGGACCTTCATCCCCAGCTTTGCTTTCCTGACCGTGCCCCTCACTTGGCTCCTGCAGAAGAAGGTACCATTCCGCTCGGGGCCCACGGAGCAACAGGCGTTCGAGGCCCTGAAGCATGCCTTCACGAAGGAGCCGATTCTGAAACACCCTGATCTCCATCGTCCGTTTGTGGTGGAGGCGGACGCATCTGACATCGCGGTGGGCGCAGTGTTACTGCAGGCTCACGCTCCTGGAGGTACCCTTTTCCCTTGCGCTTATTACTCACGGAAACTCAATCCTTCCAAACGCAATTGCTGGCCATAAAGGTGGCGTTTGAGGCCTGGAGGCATCACCTGGAGGGGGCCAGGCATCAAGTCGAGGTCCAGACGGACTATAGGAATCTAGAGTTCCTGACAACGGCACGCAAGTTGAACCAGCGCCAGATCCAGTGGTCTCTGTTCTTTGCCCGGTTCAACTTCAGGGTGACCTATATTCCAAGTGCGTAAAACCAAAGGGCGTATGCCCTGTCCCGGAAACCTGAGTACTCTGACACTGCAGACCCACTTCCACCCCGGACAGTTTTGCCCGTCGAATCCTTCATTGCAGTTCACGCACCCGTGGACTTACGGTCACAGATTTAATTTAATTTAATTTAATTTGTTAATTTAATTTGTTAATTTGTTAGCCGCTCCCTCTCCACAAAGGACTCGGGGCGGCGTACAATAAAAAACCTACATAAATACATATAAGCATACACATACACACATACACATACACATACACGGACACGGACACGGAGGAGGCAACAATTACATATATCACAATAATAATAATAAAATTAACCATTAAAAATACCCCATAATAAATTACAAATTTAAAAGGACTGTCAGGAGGAAAAGATAAACTACGGTTGAGCCAGGCCAGATAATTGAAAGAGGTGGGTCTTGAGCTTTACACGGAAGGAGCGGAGATCGGAAGTAATCCTGATGTCAAGGGGGAGGTCATTCCACAGGGCTGGGCCCATCACAGAGAAGGCCCTGCTCCTGGGTGTCGCCCCCCGACACTGTTTAGCAGACGGCACCCGGAGAAGTCCCTCTCTGTGTGAGCGGATTGGTCGTAGGGATGTATGGGGCAGGATGCGATCCCGCAGGTAACTAGGTCCTGTGCCATGGAGCGCTTTGAAGATCGTAATCAAAACCTTGTAACGCACCCGGTAGACCACAGGAAGCCAGTGCAGCTCGCGCAGGAGAGGTGTTACATGGGAGTACCTAGTCCTCCCCATAATCACCCGCGCGGCCGCATTCTGGACCAACTGCAGTCTCCGAGTGCATCTCAAGGGAAGCCCCATGTAGAGAGCATTGCAGTAGTCCAGGCGAGACGTCACCAGCGCATGGGTGACTGTGCGTAAGGCATCCCGGTCCAATAAGGGGCGCAATTGGCGCACCAGGCGAACCTGGTGGAACGCCCCCCTTGCCACGGCTGTTACATGGTCATCCATGGACAGCCGGGCATCCAGGAGGACGCCCAAATTGCGCGCCCGCTCCATGGGGGCCAGTTGCTCGCCCCCGATGGCCAGAGATGGAAGCAACTGGTTGAACCGGGGAGCCGGAAGCCACAGCCACTCCGTCTTGGAGGGGTTGAGTTTGAGTCGGTTGTCACCCATCCAGACCCGTACGGCCACCAAGCACCGGGACATCATTTCGACGGCCTCGTTGGGGTGGTTCGGGGTGGAAATGTATAGCTGATTGTCATCAGCATACAGATGGTATCCCACCCCAAAGCCACGGATGATCTCGCCCAGCGGTTTCATATATGTGTTGAACAGGAGTGGCGAGAGAACCGACCCCTGTGGCACCCCACAAGTGAGGGGGCTCAGGGTCGATCTCTGCTCTCCTGCCAACACACGTTGCGTCCAGCCGGAGAGGTAGGAGCCGAACCACCGTAAAACGGTGCCCCTAACTCCCAACCCCTCCAGCCGGTGCAACAGGATACCATGGTCGATGGTATCGAAAGCCGCCGAGAGATCTAATAGGACCAGGATAGAGGAACAACCCCTATCTCTGGCCCTCCAGAGATCATCAACCAACGCGACCAAGGCCGTCTCCGTGCTGTGCCCGGGTCGGAAGCCGGACTGGCGCGGGTCTAGATAATCATTCTCCTCCAGGTGACGTGGAAACTGTTGGGCCACCACACTCTCTACAACCTTCGCTAAAAGGGAAGGTTGGAGACCGGACGATAATTAGCTAGCTCCGTTGGGTCCAGGGGAGTCTTCTTGAGTAAGGGTCTCACAACCGCCTCTTTCAAGGTGGCCGGCAGAGACCCCTCGCCCAACGAAGCATTCACTAAGCCCAGGAGCCAGTCGCGTGTAACCTCCCAGGATGCCAGTACAAGCCAGGAGGGACACGGGTCCAATAAACATGTGGTAGGTCGCAGACGTCCACGTAACCTGTCCAAATCCTCGATGGCAACCGAGTCAAACTCCTCCCAGAATGGTCTCTCAAGACTCGCCTCTGGCGTCTCCACTGGACCACTGAAAGGGACCCATTCCCTCCGGATTTGAGCGACTTTATCCTGCAGATATTTCCCAAATTCCTCTGCCCTGCCCTGTAGGGGGGCTTCCCGCGGCCTCTGAAACAGAAGGGAGCGGGTCACCCGGAACAGGGGGGCAGGGCGGTTATCTGCGGACGCAATAAGAGATACAGGAAGCGCAGCAGGGTGACGAGTGGGTGGAGCAACGGAGTGCAGAGGTAGGGCCGGCCTCCCTGTGGACCTTCGACAACGACCTCTTGAGGTACTGAGACCGGCTCTATGTGCCCGCGGGGCCCCTCCGGGGACTTATTCTCTCCCAGTGTCATGACAATCCAGCGGCAGGACATTTTGGCCTTTTCAAGAACTTGAACCTGGTCTCCCATACTTTCTGGTGGCCCCACTTACAACACGACGTGCAGATATACGTAACTTCTTCTGTACCGTGTCGGCAGGCCAAGTCAGCGCCGGGAGCTCCTCCAGGGCTGCTTCAGCCATTGCCGACCCCGGACAAACCCTGGGGTGCCATGTCCATGGACTTCCTGATAGAACTGCCTCCATCTTCAGGGTTTACCACGGTCCTCGTGGTGGTGGACATGCTCACCAAGATGGCACATTTCATCACCTGTCAGAGATTGCTGACTGCCCGCGCCACCGCCCGCATGTTCATCCAGCACGTCTTCCGGCTGCACAGCCTACCTGACCGGGTCGTGTCGGACCGTGGGTCGCAATTCACGGCCCAGTTTTGGAAAGGGCTGATGGAGGCTCTGGATGTCCAGGTTTGTTTGTCCTCGGCGCACCATCCCGAAACCGATGGTGGGACGGAGAAGGTGATTGGGATCCTGGAACAGTACCTGCACTGCTTCATGAATCAACAGCAGAACAACTGGGCGGAGTTCCTGACCGTGGCGGAGTTTTCGTTTAACAACTCACATCATACCTCCACACGGACGATGCCCTTCATGGCTAACGTGGGGTATCACCCTCGCTTCTCCCCTCTGACCCATCAACTGCCCAGTCCCCGCAGCGCAGGACTTCCTCTCTGAGCTCCAGGCGGTCCACCAAGTGGTGCGCCGCTATCTGAATCAAGCGAAGGAGGACTACAAGAGGGTGGCGGATAAGTCTCGGCGTGCGGTGCCGGAGTTGGCTGTGGGAGATCGCATGTGGCTATCCACGTGGCATCTTCCCTCCCACTGGCCGGCGAAGAAGATGGACCACCGGTATCTTGGGCCGTTCCCCGTGGAGGCCGTCATCAACCCGGTGGCCTATCATTTGACCCTGCCACACTCGATGCAAGTGCACCCGGTGTTCCATCGCTCACTCTTGATCCCTGAGTGGTCGGCTTGTCCTCTCCGCCAACCATCTCCGCCCCAACCATCAACACGTGCTGTAGAGACGCAACTACCACACGAAGTAGCCCGGATCCGAGACTCAAGATGGCTAAAGGGACGTTTCCAGTACTTGGTGGACTGGAAGAACGAGGGGTCGGACGGGGGGGACTTGGACCGATGTGATGGACATACATGCCTGTTGTGGCCCAGCCGGTGCCGCTGTCACCAGACTCCGAGAGTGATACTCCATACGAGTCAGCTACAGAAGAGATGTGCGATCCTGGACAGGATTCGGAGGCTGAGCAGGAATCCGAGAGTCTGGTCGGCCACCAGGTGGCGCCAGAGGCATGGAGCAGCGGTGAGAGCGAGAGGAGGAGGACTCCCGTTGCCCTGCCTTGGAGCAGCGGAGAGGATAGTGACTCAGGACTTAGTAGGGCGTTTCGGGATGCTCGTTTCCGGCGCGCCCACAAACGCAAGGAGCGTGGGCGTAATTATAGGCAGTAAAGAGCTCTCAGGTGCTGTTGGGAGACGCCCTTTTTAGGTTATAAAAGGGTTGACTCTGGACAGGCTCTGCGTTGCAATCAACAAAGGACTTTGGACAGCAACTCTAGTCTGGGATCCTGGCAAGCTGGATTGCTGCTTTTGTGTGTTCTGTCTTTGTGAGTTCTGTCTTGGTGGCTTGCTGCCACAAAGCCTCTTGTCTGTTGGTGTAATAAACCTTGGTCCCTTGTACTGTTCCGGAGTGTGTGTACTGTGTGGGCAATGGAGGAAGGGGGGGGTCAGAACAGATTGATTGCTACCCCAAACGTATCTCCATTCAGCTATGATGGAGCAACTTCAGGCGGAGAATGCTCTCTTCGCACAGCAACTTGCCTTGCTAACAGCGCAGGTTGCACAGCTGTCTGCTCCTGCCAACCCCCCACCCCCCCAGCAGCAACGAAGGAAATGCCCAGTGGCCATGCCGGATAAGTTTGATGGCAGTCTGAAACTTTTCCGGGCGTTCCTGGGCCAATGCCGGTTGTTCATTGCCTTGAGAGCGGAGGACTTTCCCACCGACCAGACGAAGGTGGGCTTTGTGATAAGCTTGCTCTCAGGCACAGCAGCACGGTGGGCTACGCCTTTGCTGACTCAGCCGAGCCCCCTGCTGGATGACTTCCAGGGTTTTTGCACTCATCTTCGGCTGACGTTCGAAGACCCCATCAAAGGAGAAACAGCCACCAGACTCCTGAAAGAGTTGCACCAAGGGCGTGGTTCTTTACTGGACTACATTACCGAGTTTCGGCTGCTCAGTCAGGACTCTGAGTGGAATGAGCCCGCCCTTATGGATGCTTTTCAGGATGGCCTGTCAGAGGACCTGCAGGATGAGCTGGTGAGAGTGGACAGGCCTCCAACGTTTGACGTGTTGGTTCATCTATGCCTCCGGATTGACGGCCGGCTGCAGAGGCGGAGGCCTCGCCGAGCGTCCCGGGAGGTGCTGAGAGTGCCAGTTTCACGAGAGACTCCTGTCCCACGAGAGGAGCCCATGGAGTTGGGTGCAGCCAGACCCTGCTTGTCACGCACGGAGATGGAGAGACGGCGTGCAGGGGGGTTGTGTTTTTACTGTGGGGATCCGGGACATCTGGCTACGGGTTGCCCCAAGAAGGGAGGTAGAGGGGCTGCATGGTCTATGGCCCCCCCTCAACGACGGACCTCCGTCTCGGGAAACGGGGAAAGCCCGAACTGAGGGAGACTTCGGGTCGGGCACAGGCCGGAACAGAGGCGGAGGGGCCTCCACGACATCTGATTCTTGCAGCGCACATTCTCTTGTCGGGTAGTCCGCAGGGAATACCAGCCCATGCCTTGGTCGATTCCGGGGCTACCACGAATTTTATGGATGCAGCGTTTGTCACGAAATATCACGTCCCTCTGTGCCCGGTAGACCCTCCGATGCGAGTGGAGACCATTGACGGCCGGGTGCTTCTGTCTGGGCCCATCAAGAACGCCACGCAGCCTTTGTGCCTGATCCTCGGGGAGCATGAGGAGGCCATTCAATTTTACGTGGCTTCGGGTCTGCATTTCCCCGTGGTGTTGGGCTTGGCTTGGCTGCGGGCGCACGATCCCCAGATCCACTGGTCGCAGAACCGCATCTCGTTCCCGTCCTTGCAATGCGTGGACCATACCCGTCATGTTTGCGCGGCTCAGATGCCCAGTTCGGCCGAGGTGACAGTGCCGCCGGATTTAGCGGAGTTCGCGGACGTGTTTAGCGAGCAGGAGGCGGATCAACTGCCACCGCACCGGCCTTACGACTGTCCCATTGACCTGGTACCTGATGCGAAACTCCCGACGGGCCGCCTATACTCCATGTCTGAACCGGAGTTGGCCGCATTGCGGGACTTCCTTGACAAGAACCTGGCCCGGGGTTTTATCCGGCCTTCGTCTTCGCCCTTGTCTGCCCCGGTTTTGTTCTTCAAAAAGAAGACCGGGGATCTAAGACTTTGTTGTGATTACCGGCGCTTGAACGCCATCACGATCCGTAATCGCTACCCGTTGCCTCTGATTCCCGAGTTGTTGGAGCGGCTCCGGGAGGCCGTGGTGTTTACAAAACTGGACTTACGTGGAGCTTACAATCTGGTCCGAGTCAGGGCGGGGGATGAATGGAAGACAGCCTTTGGCACCCGATACGGACATTTTGAGTATACGGTCATGCCGTTCGGGTTGACCAATGCCCCAGCTGTCTTCCAACATTTTATGAACGATATCTTTCGGGACCTTTTGGATCAGTTTGTCGTCATCTACCTGGACGACATCTTGATCTACTCTACGTCCCGGAAGGATCATCAACAGCACTTGCGTCAGGTCTTGCAGCGCTTTCGAAAGCATCGCTTGTTTGCCAAGCTGGAGAAGTGTCAGTTCTGGCAGACCACCATCGAGTTCCTGGGGCACCGTATATCCCCTGAAGGAATTGCGATGGAGCCAGGCAAGGTGGAGGCATTACGAAGTTGGCAATCTCCTCGACGGATGAAAGACGTTCAGAGACTCCTCGGGTTTGCCAACTACTACCGGTCCTTCATCCCCGGCTTTGCTTTCTTGACCGCGCCCCTCACTCGACTCCTGCAAAAGAAAGTGCCGTTTCACTGGGGGTCCACGGAATAACAAGCGTTCGTGGCCTTGAAGCGCGCTTTTACAAAGGAGCCGATCTTGAAACACCCTGATCCCCATCGCCCCTTTGTAGTCGAGGCGGATGCGTCCGACATCGCGGTGGGGGCGGTGTTATTGCAGGCTCACGCCCCTGATGGCACCCTTTTCCCTTGCGCCTATTACTCTCGGAAACTCAATCCTTCCGAGCGCAATTATACCATCTGGGAGAAGGAGTTGCTGGCTATCAAGGCGGCGTTCGAAGCCTGGCGACATCACCTGGAGGGGGCCAGGCCTCAGGTCGAAGTCCGGACAGACCATCGGAATCTGGAGTTTTTGACAACAGCGCGAAAGCTCAATCAGCGCCAGATCCGGTGGTCTCTGTTTTTTGCCCGGTTCCACTTCAAGGTCACGTATATCCCCAGTGCCTTGAACCAGAGGGCGGATGCCCTATCTAGAAAGCCGGAGTACTCAGACCCTGCTGACTCCCTGCCCCCCCGGACGGTCCTACCCGTCGAGTCCTTCGCTGCAATCCAGGAACCCGTGGATTTACGGTCGTTGATACGGAATGCGCAGCGAAACGACGAGTGGGTGGAACAACGGCGGGCAGAGGTAGGGCCGACATCCCCGTGGACCTTTGACGAGGACCTTTTGAGGTATCGGGATCGGCTCTACGTGCCTGCAGGACCGCTCCGTGGATTGGTTCTCTCCCAATGTCATGACACTCCGGCAGCGGGACACTTTGGCCTGTTCAAAACTTTGCACCTGGTTTCCCGTACGTTTTGGTGGCCTCGCCTGCGACACGACGTGCAGACGTACGTCACGTCATGTGTGCAGTGTCGACAGGCCAAATCAGCGACGGGAGCTCCTCCAGGCTTGCTACAGCCATTGCCGACCCTGGACAGACCCTGGGGAGCCATGTCCATAGACTTCTTGACGGAACTGCCTCCGTCGTCCGGTTTCACTACGGTCCTAGTGGTGGTGGACATGCTCACCAAGATGGCGCATTTCATCCCCTGCCGGAGATTGCCGACAGCCCGCGCCACCGCCCGCATGTTCATCCAGCACGTGTTCCGGCTGCACGGCCTACCTGACCGGGTCGTCTCCGATCGTGGTACACAATTCACGGCCCAGTTCTGGAAAGGGCTGATGGCCGCTCTTGACATTCAAGTTTGTCTGTCCTCGGCGCACCATCCCGAAACCGATGGAGGGACGGAGAAGGTGATTGGGATTCTGGAACAATATCTGCGCTGCTTCGTGAACCAGCAGCAGAACAATTGGGCGGAGTACCTCGCCGTGGCGGAGTTTGCGTTCAACAACTCGCAGCACTCCTCCACACGGACGACGCCTTTCATGGCGAACGTCGGGTACCACCCTCGTTTTTTCCCTCTCACCCCCGTGGACTCTCCGGTCCCCGCAGCGCAGGATTTCCTCTCTGAGCTTCAGGCGGTTCACCAGATGGTGCGCCGCTACTTGAATCAGGCGAAGGAGGATTACAAGCGGGTGGCGGACAGGTCTCGCCGTGTGGTGCCGGAATTGGCCGTGGGTGATCGCGTGTGGTTGTCCACGCGGCATCTTCCGTCCCACCGGCCTACGAGGAAGTTGGACCACCGGTATTTGGGGCCGTTCCCTGTGGAGGCCATTATCAATCCGGTGGCCTATCGCCTGACCCTCCCGCGCTCGATGCGAGTACACCCGGTGTTCCATCGCTCGCTCCTGATCCCTGAGCGGTCGGATTGTCCTCTCCGACGTCCCTCTTCACCCCTGCCGTCGTCGCCTGACGTGCACGCACGGCCATTGCACAGAGTGACCCGGATCTGTGACTCGAGATGGCTCAAGGGTCGGTTCCAGTATTTGGTCGACTGGGAGGACGAGGACTCGGACGGGGGGTCCTGGACCGATGCGACGGCTGTGCATGCTCCAGCTTTGGTGCGGGCCTATCATGGACAATTTCCCTCTCGACCGCATCCCGAGCGTCAGGCCCGGGGGAAGGGCCCTGCGGTGAGGGATAGTGTTGTGGCCCAGCCGGTGCCGCTGTCACCAGACTCCGAGAGCGATACTCCATACGAGTCAGCTACAGAAGAGATGTGCGATCCTGGACAGGGTTCGGAGGCTGAGCAGGAATCCGAGAGTCTGGTCGGCCACCAAGTGGCGCCAGAGGCATGGAGCAGCGGTGAGAGCGAGAGGAGGAGGACTCCCGTTGCCCTGCCTTGGAGCAGCGGAGAGGATAGTGACTCAGGACTTAGTAGGGCGTTTCGGGATGCTCGTTTCCGGCGCGCCCACAAACGCAAGGAGCGTGGGCGTAATTATAGGCAGTAAAGAGCTCTCAGGTGCTGTTGGGAGACGCCCTTTTTAGGTTATAAAAGGGTTGACTCTGGACAGGCTCTGCGTTGCAATCAACAAAGGACTTTGGACAGCAACTCTAGTCTGGGATCCTGGCAAGCTGGATTGCTGCTTTTGTGTGTTCTGTCTTTGTGAGTTCTGTCTTGGTGGCTTGCTGCCACAAAGCCTCTTGTCTGTTGGTGTAATAAACCTTGTTCCCTTGTACTGTTCCGGAGTGTGTGTACTGTGTGGGCAATGGAGGAAGGGGGGGTCAGAACACATGCCCCTGCTTTGGTGTGGGCCTATCATGTACAATATCCCTTGAGGCCGCACCCTGAACGTCAGACCCGGGGGAAGGGCCCTGCGGTGAGGGATAGTGTTATGACCCAGCAGGATCCTTTGCAGCTGCTGAGCGACTCAGATAGCGACGACTCCTATGAGTTGGCTATGGAGGAGGTGGAGGACCCTGGGCAGGGTTCAGACGCAGAGCAGGGACCAGAGAGGCTGGTTGGCCACCAGGAGGCGCCTGAGGCATGGAGCAGTGGGGAAGACCGAAGGGAGTTTGTTTGTGATGCCAGATTAAGACGGGCGGAGAAACGAAGGCAACAGCTCCTCAGGAAACAAGCTCATAAAAGAGAATGAAGCTCAGGTGGTTGGGGCGTGGCCCCTCCCAAGAGCTTATATAAACATAGATTTTGGGAGGAAAATTCTTGCAGGACACAACTGTTTAAAGTAATCTGCTGTATGTCTGGTCTGAACTGTTTTGGATTCGTGTTTGGAACATGCTGGAGAAGCTGTTATCTGTATCCGTCGGAGTCTGTGTTGCTGCCAAGGTTCTAATCTGTTAGTTCGTGTTTGGGCTTTCAGCAACCAAGATTTATAGTCCTGCCAATAAAGTGTTGTGGCATTCCAGCTAAGTTTGTGTCGGCATTCATTACTGGATGGAGGGGGGGTCAGAACAGCTCTGGATGTTTCAGTACTGACTCTTGGGCAAACAAGGACTTTGGACGCTCAAACGCTTGCTGACATGCTGTTGTCCACACAACTGGGCTTCCTGGTCGAGGATTTGTTGTGAGGTGTTTTGTACGTAAGAGGTCAATTAGTGGATGGGCCACTTGGGCAAAGGACGGGATGAACTGGCGATAGAAATTGGCAAACCCTAAAAAACTCTGCAACTGCTTTCGGGTTTTAGGAGCCTGCCAGTCCAACATTGCCTTTTCCTTCGCGGGGTACATCTCCACCCCTTTAGGTGAAATACAGAACCCAAGGTAATCCAGTTGCATCCTGTGGAATTCACATTTAGACAATTGAATGTATAAATGTGTGTCCAGCAGCTTTTTAAGCACTTGACGTACAAGAGTTACATGTTCCTCTATGGTCTTGGTATATATAAGGATATCAACCAATTAGATGAGCATCCCTTGACACAGATGCTCATGCAGCACCTCGTTAATTAGCTACATGAACACCGCTGCGGCTCCTTGCAGTCCAAAGGGCATAACCCGGAACTGGTAACTGCCTAGAGGACAATTGAAGGCTGTCTTCCATTTATCACCAGCCCGAATGTGTACCCTATAGTACACCTCCCTGAGATCTAATTTCGTGAATATGAGGCCCTCCGCTAACCTGGCCAGCATGTCCTTCATTAAAGGAAGAGGGTACAAATGTTTCACACAGATGGCATTAAGGCCCCGGAAGTCAACACAGAGGCATAAGCCACCATCCTTTTTCTCCTGGAAAAGAACAGGGGCGGCTACTCTTGTCTAGCTGGCTTCTTAAGTTGTTTTCTATATATGCCCTCATTTCTACTAGGCTCTTGTGGGGTCATAGAATACATTCGGGGCTTTGGCAGTTTAACCCCAGGGAGTAGTTTCACGGTACAATCCGTGGGGCGGTGAGGGGGCAAAGTATAACATTCCTGTTCGCTGCATACATCTCTTAATTCTGCATCTGTATACCTGGGGGAATCGCTCCTCCCCAGCTGTATGTACCGATGGCACTGTAGCTCACAATCCCACTGGGCCCTGGGCTGTGGTTTGCGTCTCATGAGGAGGGGGGGTCAGGACCGAGGCCTATTCTGAGATGCCTACTACCACCACCCCACCATATCGTGGGTCCCCATTTGTCCAACCATGCCAGGCCTAGTACAATCTCCTCTGTAAGGTTTGGAACCACTACAAACTGCAAGGTCTCCCAATGGGACCCTATCTGCAATACCACCTGATCAGTTACATGCGTGGCTGGTTGCCCCCCCCCCCCATATCGACCCATCCATCTGTTTGAAATGGATCGGCCTAGCCAACTTCCTGAGGCCCACCCCAAGACTATCAGTGACTGTGGGGTTCATTAAGCAACGAGTGTATCCTGAATCGATCAGGGCTGTACATTGTCGTTGCCTGGCTGCTTCCACCACTAATGGTATCACAAATGGTTTGATAGGCTTAGTTATCATCAGGTTGGAACCCTCCTCCCCGTCACTTCCACCGGTATTGAGCATATCACCCGATGGGCTGGAATCAACTGGTGTAGGAACTGGTTGACTCGCCCCATGTGACTTCTCCTGGCCGCCCCGCATGTTCTTCCTGGCTGTCCCCCTTTTTTTTCTTGGTGTGCTCACAGACACTGTAGGACTGGTCTCATAGCACACTGCTGCTCTATGCCCCGGCCTCCTGCCTCGAAAACATGGTATGGATGGCCGGATGGGTGTTGTCAGTCCAGCTGCCATCGGGGACAGAGATTTCACCATGGAGACCGCTGTGGGTTGCGGGGTTTGGGGGGCAAATCCAATAGGACGCATCTGTGGCAGTCTTTGTCCTTGTGTACCCCACTCCCTTCCTGGCTTATCCTCGCAGAACTCTATAGCTAATTCCTTTTTTTTTTAAACAAAGTTTTATTGGTTTTTTTTAAAAAATAAGAAGGAAAAGGGTATTGGAGTAGGTTACAAATTTTGGCAGTTACAATGTGTGAAGGGTGTCCCCGCCCCCCGTACTCATAGTATTCATTTAAACAAATAATTCAATATTACATAGTGGTAATTTGTCAGCATGTAAATTCATATAAAAGTTTCAATCAATTTGTATAAAGCCGATTTCCTTATTCATTTTTGTGATCTGAGTTTTCTTGGTATTGCCCCTTCTCCCCCCGGCAGCAGAGCTCCGGCCCCTCCCGTGTCTTGTATGTCGGGTATAAGATCATCAGGTATATCTAGGAGTGCTTTATTTTTTTCCATAAAGGCCTGAGCCTCTATGGTTGTGTTGATTCTAACTCTAGTATCCTCCCAGAAAATTAGCATACCTTCAGGCATCAACCATCTAAACCACACCCCTTTCTGGTAAAGCTTCTTCGCTAATTGCGAGTAATTTTTTCTTTTCTCTCTCACTTTCTTGGGGATCTGTTTCAGAATGGTTATTTCTCTATCTTGATATTTCAACACTTGCCCACTTTGTGCACTCAGAATCTCATCTCTTGTGGTCTTTCTGAGAAATTTAACATGTACCTCCCTAGGAACATTATGTGTTCTAGCATATGCTGAGTTTACTCTATAAACCAGATCCAGTTCCCACCCCATCTGTTGTTTTTCTTTCTGTATATATTCAGCCAAGATGTTTGTCATGATGTCCCTTAAATCTTCATCATCTGCCTCCACTACATTTTGGAACCTGAGAAAGAAGGACATTCTTTCAAATTCTGTTTTCATTTGGTGGATTTCAATCTCCTGATTCCCCTTCTGCACCCCTTGCACCTCCCCTCTCATCTCAGCCGTCCCTCCCTCCAAAACATCCAATCTCTGTGTATTTTTACTCGTCTGGTCTTGGTTCGCTTTCAGCTGTTCTCTCATCTCCTTTAGTTCACTTTTTATGTCCTCCTGTCCCTTTAAGATTTGTTGGAACATCTGTTGAAAGTCCGTCTCAGCAGGTTTAGGCTGCATCAATGATGTTAACGTTTGTTGTCCACTCGGACTTGAAACTGTAGATGTGGGGGCGGAGACAGCAAAGCCCGGCTTCCCCGGAGGTGGTCTTTTAGGTGGCATTATATTGAGCAGTAAAAGTTCAAAGTCAATAGAGAGAGGAAATTAAGGAGGGAAACCGCCGAGAGAGTTCAGGAGGCTAGGAGTCCAAGCAGAGAGGAAATTGTTCTAATTACTTCTGGCAGTAGAGTAAAAAAGTCCTTTGTTCCAGGGAGATGCAATTCAACAGGAGATTTGTCTGAGTGTCACAGAGGACAAAGACAGGAAGCCTGAACTTCTATAGGTGGAGTCAATTTTCAATGTTTATAAAGACAACGGAAGTGTGCCATCTTGCCCTGCCAGCTTCGGGGTTTAGAGGCATAACAAAAAGTTTCCAAAGTTTCCAAAATTTTCAGATCATCACCTCATTTATAAAGTTAAAATCCAAAATCCGCCTTTGTTATGGGCGTGAAATCATTAGTTGGCTCTCTCCCTTCCTCCTCCTCTAGGACCGAGAGCAAAAGGTTTTAAAGCAGCCTGTCCGAGGGGGGGAAAATCCCCTTCCCTCCAGTCACGCCTCTCCAGCCAAGTTGAAAATGACTTTAAAAACAGCTGGCAGTTTTTTCTTTCCTTTTCTTATGAACAAGCAAGGGAACGGGGGGGGGGGGGAGTTTCCGCCTCACCACACAGCAACCGCGTCCTTCAAATCGCGCGTTCTTCCAGCTGCCTCCTCCCGAAGACGCCGCAGCGCCTCCCCATTATGCCTCCCGGTGCCTAGGGCGATGCGGGGGCCCCCCCGGCTGCCGCCGACTCAGGGGATCCCCCGCTACGCCGCCCCTTCGGCAGGAGCCTCTACGGGGCTTCCTGTGCCCCCCAAGCGGTGGGGGGCCCACCAGAAGAGCGCGGGGTGAGCAGAGCCTGCCTGTCGGATCAGCAGCCGGAACCGGAAGTCTCCGAACTCTATAGCTAATTCTGTGGTGGCCTAGAACCATGCAGTCAGTCTAGGTGGCAACCCTCTATAGACACAGGCCCGGCATAGTATTTGGTCAAGACCGGCCTTGAAGTAATGCAGCACCAACATCTCTGGCCACATCCTCACTTTGTCGGCCAGACGCCGGGAACTCTCTGATGTATTCAGCTACTGGCTTCCCTCATTGTCTTGCAGTCCGCAATTCCGCTTCCTCCCGCTGTATCCTGGTGGTATCTTCAAACCTCTCCCGCAGTGTCATCAGGAACAGACCAATGTTCCCGAGTTCCACAGCATGATCCTCATACAGATCAGCCACCCAGTCAGCAGCCTCTCCATCCATCACTGCTATCACGGCCATCACCATGTCCCACTGCAACGTATACATATGGCTGTAACAATCCATGTGATTTAACACCTGGATTAAGAAGAGGGCCACTCGTCCTGAGCTACCGTCAAAAGTAGCCTGTATTGCCGGTGGGTCCCAGCATCCCATCACTCTGGGCCCATAACCAGCTGGAGACCCCCTCTGGGTAAGGAGAGCGTTTGGTGCATAGCTCTCTCGCACCGCTCGTCTCCCACAGGTGTCTTAACCAAGGAACTGGGGAAGACCCCTTGCAGGGTAGGGCTGAAGAATTTGTTCAGTATCTGCAGGATAAAATCGCTCAGATCCAGACAGGCTTGGACTCTGACTGGGTAGATTTGGGTGAGCCGACGGGGATGAAACTTGAGGAGACAATCTGGGATGTGTTTGACCCTGTGACCCCCGAGGGCATGGACAGGATTATGGGGAGACTCAGTGCTGCCACTTGTGTGCTGGACCTGTGTCCCTCGTGGTTAGTTTCGGCTTCCCGGGAAGTGACACGAGGCTGGCGCCAGGCGATTACCAACGTTTCATTGAGAGAGGGGTTCTTTCCCACCGCCTTGAAGGAGGCGGTGGTGAGGCCCCTCCTTAAGAAGCCTTCCCTGGACCCAGCTTCTTTAGCCAACTACCGTCCGGTCTCCAACCTTTGCTTTGTAGCGAAGGCTGTCGAGAGTGTGGTAGCACGTCAGCTTCCCCAGTACCTGTATGAAGCTGTCTACCTGGATCCGTTTCAGTTGGGTTTCAGGCCCGGGTACAGCACGGAGACGGCATTGGTTGCGTTGGTCGATGATCTCTGGTGGGCCCGGGACAGGGGCTGATCCTCTGTCCTGGTCCTATTAGACCTCTCGGCGGCTTTCGATACCATCGACCATGGTATCCTACTGCGACGACTCGGGGGGTTGGGAGTGGGGGGCACCGTTTTACGGTGGTTCTCCTCCTACCTATCGGATCGGTTGCAGTTTGTGTTGACTGGAGGGCAGAGATCGACCCCCAGGCGCGTCACTTGTGGGGTGCCCCAGGGGTTGGTTCTCTCACCCCTACTGTTCAAAATATATATGAAACCGCTGGGCGAGATCATCTGTGGTTTTGGGGTACGGTATCATCAATATGCTGATGATACCCAACTTTTCATCTCTACCCCAAACCACCCAAACGATGCCCTCGACGTGATGTCCTGATGCCTGGAGGCTGTGCGGATCTGGATGGGGAGGAACAGGCTCAAGCTCAATCCCTCCAAGACTGAGTGGCTGTGGTTTCCGTCATCCCGATTTGTGCATCTTGTTCCATCTTTGATGATAGGGGGAGAAATTTTAGCCCCCTCAGAGAAGGCTCGCAATCTGGGAGTCCTCCTGGATACGCGGCTTAGTTTAGAAGAACATCTGACGGCCGTGACCAGGGGGGCCTTTTACCAGGTTCGCCTGGTACGTCAGTTGCGCCCCTTCCTGGATCGGGATGCACAGTCACAGTCACTCATGCCCTCGTCCTTTCTCGCCTGGACTACTGCAACGCTCTCTACATGGGGCTGCCCTTGAAGAGAACCCGGAGGCTTCAGCTGGTCGAGAATGCGGCCGCGCGGATTATCATGGGGGTACCTAGGTGCTCCCATGTTACACCCCTTTTAGGCGGCCTGCACTGGTTACCGGTTGTCTTCCGTGTGCGATTCAAGGTACTAATTATGACCTTTAAAGCGCTCCATGGCTTAGGCCCAGGGTACCTGCGAGACCACCTACTGCCACCAATAGCCTCCCATCGTCCAGTACGATCCCACAGAGTTGGCCTCTTCAGGGTGCCGTCGGCCAGACAGTGTCGGCTGGTGACCCCCAGGGGGAGAGCCTTCTCTGTGGGAGCGCCTTCCCTCTGGAATGAGCTGCCCCCGGAGCTTCGCATAATCCCTGACCTCCGGTCCTTCCGACGCGCCCTAATAAGTTGTCTTTTCCAGCAAGCCGGCCTGGCCTGTTAATTTTATTTAATTTTTAAAATGTGAGTGTTATATAAATTGGGTTTGTTTTTTGGACTGTTTCTAATTTCCTTTTAACTTTTGTACTACGTGTTTTTTAATGCTGTACGCCACCCTGAGTCCTTGGGAGAAGGGCGGCATATAAATCCAATAAATCCAAATCCAAATCCCTGGCAGCTTGGGGTAAACCTAGCCCAGACTGCTGATCTCCTAATCTTGCGGCCCCTTGGGCACCATACTATTGTGGACTGGCTATCCTGGACTGTCTGGCGACTCCCCCTGCCTGTCAGAATCCATGTTCCAGAAACCCTGCTGCAATATCTCTCCAACCACTGCCACGTCTATTATCTCGGAAGCCCACTACCCCAAACATTTCCTGCATCATCTGTAGAGTTTGGCTGCCCACCGCAGTGGAGTAACTCCAATCGTCGTCTGAGCTGCGCCTTTCACGCCGTTGGGCAAAATGGGTTCCAGAAGAGGTGAGCTGGTGAGCATGGGGTGGTATGTCTCTGTGGTCCTGAGCTGCTGGCAAGCCCAGACACCAATCCCCTGTCATTCCTGCATAGGCTTCACCCACGTCGGCCTCTAGAGGTTCTGCTGTAGGCTTCCATGCCACCAAGTGGTCCTCAGACCTTACATCCAATGGTACCTCTCCTGCTGGCCCTGACACAGCCTCCAGCACAATTGTATCAGTTGCCACGGCAGACTCCTCCAAGCCCACAGCCTCCAACCCAAGCACTGTACCTTCAGCCATGGTGTGAGCTCTGGTGTAAGCTCTGGTGAGAGCTCTGACAAACTGTCAGGTTCCGAAGGGTTAATGAAAACAGCCAAACACAGAAGACGGTTTGTAAATGCAGTTTATCTTCTTCCTCCGGCACAAACTGACGAACAAAGCACTAAGGCAATGAATAAACTGTCAGAGCTGCCACCCGGTGCTCCCTACCACCTTTTATACTTACTTGGTAATTAGGACAAACTGCACCCTACGCGTGAGCACATCCATCATCTCGTGACCCAGAACAAAAACCACCCAGCAATTAATTCTGGATTGTTTTCAGTCAGTTATCAAGAGCTTTGTAGATGTCTCAGCTGGACTGCTTGTGGAGGAGGGAAACCTGGTGAGTCTTGGCAGCTGGCCTGGTTTTCTCCCCTGAATGGCAGCTCTGGGCCTCTGGGCTGGCTGGAGCTGATATACATCTATATACAATATTTCCATCTCTATTGCTTTCTAAGTATATGCTATATCTTGTCATTGCATGTACTATGTGTTCCTTATGCATTGATTTTACATCTCTTTTCGAGCCAGTTATGTCTTCTAGTACTCTGTTTCCTCCTCTATCTCTTAGTTCCATCGTTAGTTTGTCCAGTTAGTTTGTCGCCGGGGGTAAGGCCACCTATAAAACATTTTGTAGATGTTTTCCTTATAGGATGCCGACATTGTCAATTTATAATTTTTCCCCATACTTTTTCCCAGTGTTCCAATTCAATATTGAATTGGAACACTGGGAAAGAGGCGGTTGTGAGGCCCTTACTCAAGAAGCCTTCCCTGGACCCAACTGAGCTAGCTAATTATCGTCCCGTCTCCAACCTTCCCTTTTTAGCGAAGGTTGTAGAGAGTGTGGTGGCCCAACAGTTCCCACGTCACCTGGAGGAAACTGATTATCTAGACCCGCGCCAGTCCAGTTTCCGACCCGGACACAGCACAGAGACAGCCTTGGTCGCGTTGGTAGATGATCTCTGGAGGGCCAGGGATAGGGGTTGTTCCTCTATCCTGGTCCTATTAGACCTCTCAGCGGCTTTTGATACCATCGACCATGGTATCCTATTGCACCGGCTGGAGGGGCTGGGGGGAAGGGGCACCGTTTTGCTCCTACCTCTCCGACCGGATGCAATGCGTGTTGGCAGGGGAGCAGAGGTCGACCCTGAGGCCGCTCACTTGTGGGGTGCCACAGGGGTTGGTCCTCTCGCCTCTCCTGTTCAACACATATATGAAGCCGCTGGGTGAGATCATTCGTGGTTTTGGGGTGGGATACCATCTGTACGCTGACGATACGCAGTTGTACATCTCCACCCCGAACCACCCCAACGAGGCCGTCGAAATGATGTCCCGGTGCTTGGAAGCCGTACGGGTCTGGATGGGTGACAACAGACTTAAGCTCAACCCCTCCAAGACGGAGTGGCTGTGGCTACCGGCCCCCCGGTTCAACCAGTGGATTCCATCGCTGGCCATTGGGGGCGAGCAACTGGCCCCCATGGAGCGGGCGCGCAATTTGGGTGTCCTCCTAGATGCTCGGCTGTCTATGGATGACCATGTGGCAGCCGTGGCGAGGGGGGCGTTCCACCAGGTTCGCCTGGTGCGCCAATTGCGCCCCCTACTGGACCGGGATGCCCTTCGCACAGTCACTCATGCGCTGGTGACGTCCCGTCTGGACTACTGCAATGCTCTCTACATGGGGCTTCCCCTGAGATGCACCCGAAGACTACAGCTGGTCTAGAATGCGGCCGCGCGGGTAATTATGGGGAGTACGAGATACTCCCATATAACACCTCTCCTGTGTGAGCTGCACTGGCTTCCTGTGGTCTACTGGGTGCGTTTCAAGGTGTTGATCACCATCTTTAAAGCGCTCCATGGCACAGGACCTAGTTACTTGCGGGAGCACATCCTGCCCCATACATCCCTATGACCAATTCGCTCTCACAGAGAGGGACTCCTCCGGGTGCCGTCCACTAAGCAGTGCCAGAGGGCGGCACCCAGGAGCAGGGCCTTCTCTGTGATGGGCCCAGCCCTCTGGAATGACCTCCCCCCCGACATTAGGATTACTACCGATCTCCGCTCCTTCCGTAAAAAACTCAAGACCCACCTGTTCCAACTAGCCGGCCTGGCTCAACTATAGTTCTATTCCCAATCCTCCTGGCAATTTTAAACTTTAAATTTTAAATTTTAGGGTATTTTAATGCTTTTTAACCTTATTATTATTGTTGTTTTATGTATTGTAACAATTGTTGTTGTGACTTTATACCTCCTCTGTGTAATGTCTAATGTGTAACATGTGATGTATTCATTGTACGCCGCCCCGAGTCCCTTTGTGGAGAGGGAGCGGCTAACAAGTCCAATAAATAATAATAATAAATAATATTGTACCTGAAGTTTTTGGCCCAAATTATCATTGTTTTCTTCACGGTTTCCTCCTCCATTTTGAATTTTAAGAGACAATTGTATGTTTTTGTAATCATTTTTTCTTCTGTTCCTGTTATTATTTTGTCCAATTCTTGTTGTTCATTTAGAAATCCATACTGTTCTAAATTCTTTTTGTATCTTGTTTGAATTTGTAGATACGGCCACCAGCCTAATTCAATTCCCTGTAATTTTAACTCCTGATTTGTTTTAAGTTTTTCTTGCTCATCCAATAACTCCTTATATGTCACTTTCCTGTTCAAATCTATTACATTGGGGTAGATAATTACTTCCATGGTTGATATCCATCTGTGTAGAAGTTTCTTTCGATTTCCATCCATATTTCTAATAAGGCCCCTCTTTACATGATGTCTCTGGAAATATTTATGGGTTTACTCTTTCCCTCCCAGATAAAAGCATGCCAGCCCAGCTATAAAAAATGGTCCTCTATCATCAATATTCTTTTATTTTCTTGTTTATTAAAAACAAGAAAAAAGTTAAGGAAACAATTGGTCCATTGCTGGGAGAAAGTGGCAAGAAGGTGACAAGCAACAGGGAGAAAGCAGAACTATTTAACTCAGTTTTTGCATCTGTCTTTACACAAAGGGATAAAACAGCCCAACCTATCAAAAACAGCACCACAAAATACAGATTAGGAACACAAGTTAAAATAAGGAAGAAAATGGTAAGTGAACACCTGTCTACCCTAGATGAGTTCAAATCACCAGGACCGGATGGATTACACCCCAAGGTTCTGATGGAACTGGTAGACAAGATCTCAGAACCACTGAACTATATCTTTCAAAGAGCCTGGAGCACAGGGGAACTGCCAGAGGACTGGCAAAGAGCTGATGTAGTTTCCATCTTCAAAAATGGGAAAAAAATAGATCCAGGAAACTACAGACCTATCAGGCTGACCTCAATAGCAGGAAAGATTCTGGAAAAGATAATCAAGCAACGAATTAGCGAACACCTAGAAGCAAACAAAGTAATAACCAAAAGCCAACATGGGTTTGTCAAAAACAGATCATGCCAGTCTAATCTTATTGCAACTTAGAACTAAGGAAAAATGAAAATGAAATTCAATGGTGAAAAGAGTAAGGTTCTACATTTAGGCAAGAAAAACAAAATGCACAGGTACAGTATAGCTGGTACCTTGCTCGATAGTAGTAACTGTGAGAGGGATCTTGGAGTCCTAGTGGACAACCATTTAAATATGAGCCAGCAGTGTGCAGCAGCTGCCAAAAAAGCCAACACAGTTCTAGGCCACATAAACAGAGGGATAGAATCAAGATCACGTGAAGTGTTAATACCACTTTATAATGCCTTGGTAAGGCCACACTTGGAACCATTTGTCTGAAGTGGTGTAGGGTTTCCTGCCTAAGCAGGGGGTTGGACTAGAAGACCTCCAAGGTCCCTTCCAACTCTGTTATTCTATTCTATTCTAATTAGTAAGGGCTCTGGAGCTTCCAGGATCATGGGAAGTGGGACTGGTAGAGATACAGTACCCACACAGTTGGAATACAATAACTTCAAGGGGGTATTTTGCAATTGCTAATGACAGAAAGAAGTGGTATTTTTCTTTAAAACCTGGATACTATGCAACCATCCAGCAAGTGATAGAAAATATGAACAAGATTATGGCAGATACTGAAGACCCTCCTAAACTGGACCTGAAATATGATTAGTTAAAAAGTAAGACTTAAAGATGGTGCATACAGCACTCTAGTTGCTGAAGAGCTTGGGAATATATTAGGCATACAGCATGAAGTCTGTACCCAAAAAGTCAACTTTGTTGCAGATATCATAGGAGGGTTCAACATGCTACACACACATATATATATATAGACATCGTAAGTCCACAGATAGTGGGTCAGTTCTATGTACTGTTACTGCCTTGTTTACCTGTGCAGGGTCGCGACAATGAACCATGGTAACCTTCTCCAAGGTACCTGAGGGTAGAACAAGAAGCAATGGGTGGAAACTAATCAAGGAGAGAAGCAACTTAGAACTGAGGAGAAATTTCCTGACAGTTAGAACAATTAATCAGTGGAACAGCTTGCCTCCAGAAGTTGTGAATGCCCCAACACTGGAAGTCTTTAAGAAGATATTGGATAGGCATTTGTCTGGAACGGTATAGGGTTTCCTGCCTAGGCAGGGGGTTGGACTAGAAGACTTCCAAGGTCCCTTCCAACTCTGCTATTGTATTGTATTGTATTATTTTGGTGTACTATCCATTCTTTGAGCCATGTTACTGCTGCTGCCTGGTAGTAAAGCTCCCAATCTGGGAGGCCAAATCCTCCTTCGATTCTAGAGTCTTGTAGTAATTTTAATTTTATCCTAGCTTTTTTCCCCAGCAAAATAAAATTTAAAAGTATTTTATTTAGTTCCACGAAAAAGTTTTTCGCTAATTTTACTGGTACAGTTTGGAATAGAAATAAAAAAAAATCGGTAGGATATTTGTTTTTATGGTCTCAATTCTTCCAATCAGCAATAATTGTAATTTAGCCCAATTTTCCAAGTCCTTTGGTATTTGTTGCAGTAAGTTTGAATAATTGTCTTGTTTTATAGTAGAACATCTAGCCGTTAGCCAGATTCCAAGATATTTTACCTTTTTAACTATTTGCATTTCCAATACTCTAATTCCTCATTTTGCCTTTGTGTAAGATTTTTAGTAATTATTTTCGTTTTATTTTTACTTATGTTTAAGCCTGCAACTTCACCGAATTCCTCTACTTCCTGAATTATTTTTTTCCCTGTTTCAAGGGGGTCTTCTATTATAAAAACCATATCATCCACAAATGCCTGTGTTTTGTATTCTTCTTTTTCAATTTTTAACCCGTTTATTTCCTCTTTTTCCCTAATCCGTGTTAGTAAAACCTCCAATGAGAGGATAAATAGAAGAGGAGATAGTGGGCATCCTTGTCTGACCCCTTTATTTATAGTGACTTTCTCTGTTGGATCTCCATTCACCATTATTTTAGCTGTCTGGTTTGAATATATTGCCTTAATCATTCTAATAAATTTTTCTCCAAATTTCATAATAGCTAATTGTGTAATAAGAAACTGCCAATTTAAATTATCAAAAGCTTTTTGCGTGTCTAGCAATACTAATGCTAATTGTTTTTCTGGATGTGCTTCATAGTATTGTAATACATTCATTATAATTCTTGTATTGTTTCTTAATTGTCTTTTGGGTAGGAATCCGTTTTGGTCCGAATGAACAATTTAATTTAATATTTTTTTAAGTCTTTCCGCAATAATCGTCATACATACTTTATAGTCAACATTTAGCAGCGAGATTGGCCTATAATTTTGGATCAATTGGTTGTCTGTTTCTTCTTTTGGGATTAATGTTATAAATGCCCCAGTCCATGAATTTGGCATTTTCACTTGTTCTACTTCATTGTACAATTGTAACACGATTTTCTCAAAAGTTTCTTGAAATTTTTTATATATCTCTGCGGGGATCCCATCTGGTCCTGGTGATTTATTATTTTTTTGTTTCTTAGTTGCCTCCTTTATCTCTGTTACAGTTATTTTCTCATTTAGCATTTCTCTTGCTTCCTCTGAAATACTTGGTAGGTTTCTCTCTTGTAGATAATTTGGAATTTCTTTTTCTGAAATATTTTCCTGACTATAGAGTTTGAAATTTTTTTTGGATTATACATCAATGACCAGTCACCAGAATCATACGACAGTGACGACGAGGGCAAAAACAACCCAATGGTGAGAGGACCAATTCGCCCTTTCCTTTTTCCAATACGCCTCACAGCCCCAAAGACAGGAAGCCAGGGGGATTTTCAAGCCCTAATAGACTCAGGCTGCACTAGATGCTTGATCAACCTGACCACAGTCCTGAAACGGGGGATCAGAGCAAAAAGACTGGCCCACCCAATCCGGTTCGAACAGGTCGATGGGTCCCTAATGGAGGGAAGCCTATGCCACCCACCTGACCGAACCAGTGAGACTAGAGCTAGTGGATCACTGGGAAGTAATTTGATTCATAATAGCCCTCAAAATGACAGATGCAGTCATACTGGGACTCTCCTGGCTAAACAAGTGTGGACCAACCATCTGGTAGCAAAGGGGTACCCGCAGACTTAGGATAGAAAAGGGGCCCCAACCCCTTCTACATCAACAAGCAGAAGCACTACTCAAGCAGGGAACCCCCTAAAAGGGCTCACCAGAACATTTGGGAGCTACATCCGACGAAACCACAGAGACTGAACAGATCCCAGGGTGTTCTGACCCCACCCTCTCGTATACCAAGTCACTCCAACACAAAGTCTCTTCAAGATGTTTATTTACATACAGGTTCAACCTTGGCAGCAATCCAGCCAGCCAAGGTCAAGATAGCACTTTGGGCAGCAATCCAGCTACAACGAACCCTTTGGCAGCAATCCAGCTACCAAGATCCAGATAACCACCTTGGCAGCACTCCAGCCTGCCGAGGTCCAGGGAACAGATTGGCAGCAATCCAGGTAAACACTTTGGCAGCAATCCAGTCTGCCAAGCTACGACACAGATCTGAGAGCGTCTCCAACTCAAATGATCAGTTGATTCCTGCAAAGGGCGTGTCCACAAGCAGCCCCTTTATAGTCTGGAGAGGAGTCTAATTATCAGCAGCTGAGAGCAATTACCTCCTGTAACTGCTCAATTGCTCCTTACGCCAGGTAGCACGCCGGTAACGAGCATCTAATAACTCACTGCTGATGTCTGACTCACTGTCCCGTGATTCTTCCCCACTGTTCCAAGGCATGACATCAGGAGCCCCCTTCCTTTGGTTTTCACCACTGCTCCATGCCTCAGGCGCCTCCTGATGGCCAACCAGCCTCTCTGCGCCCTGCTCAGAGTCAGAACCCTGTCCAGGGTCCTCCACATCCTCCTGAGCTGACTCATAGGGACCCTCGCTGTCTGAGTCTGGTGGCAACTCGAACGGCTCCTGCTGGGCCACAACACCAGGGGAATATCAGGAGCTCGCAGAAGTATTCAGCGAGACAGAGTGCAACATTCTGCCCCCCCCCCCCCATGAGGCAGATTGTGTCATCGAAATCATCCCCGGGGCAAAACTACCCAAACTCAAACTGTATGCCATGACGCCTCGGGAAATGCAAGAAATGCGCAAATACATAGACAAAAACCTAGCACGTGGGTTCATCGAGCCAGCCAAGCCACAGGTCGTGGCGCCAGTCCTCTTCAAAGAGAAAAAAGACAGAACTATGAGACTGTGTGTGGACTTTTGAGGAATCAATGTGGTCTGTGTACACAACCTATACCAATGATGGCGAACCTATGGCACGCGTGCCACAGGTGGCACGCGGAGCCATTTGTCAGGGCACGCAAGGTGCTGCCCTGTCAGCTGGCCAGCGTGCATGTGCGCGCTGGCCAGCTGAGTTCACCCTTTTTTAAAGCCATTTTTCGCCCTCCCCAGGCTCCAGAGGCTTTATATGAGCCTGGGGAGGGTGAAAACAGCCTCCCACGCCCCCCCGGAAGCCCTCCGGAGGTGTCAGGGAAGCCTCCGGACAGTCCCTGAAGCCTTCGGAGCGCTTAAATCAACCCTCCGAGCAAACCGGAAGTCACTTCCGGTTTGCTCGGAGGGTCGTTTTGAGAGCTCCGAAGGCATCAGCGAAGCCTCCGGACAGTCCCTGAAGCCATCGGAGCGCTCAAAACCACCCTCCGAGCAAACCGGAAGTGACTTCCAGTTTGCTCGGAGGATCGTTTTGAGCGCTCCGAAGGCTTCAGGGACTGTCTGGAGGCTTCGCTGACGCCTCTGGAGGGCGTCCAGGGGGGCGGGGGAGGTTGTTATCGCCCTCCCCAGGCTCCTATAAAGCCTCTGGAGCCTGGGGAGGGCGAAAAAAGCATGTAAAAATGGGAGGGGCAGCACCTGTAGTGCACGCATGCGCACTGGAGGTCACGCATTGCATTATGGGTGCGGCATGCCTGCACAGACCCCCCTGCGCTCCCCCCACTTATGGCACGCGAGCCAAAAAAGGTTCGCCATCGCTGACCTATACCCATCCCCCTCATGAAGGACATGCTATCTCACTTGGCCAAGGGAAAAGTCTTCACCAAACTAGACCTCAGAGAGGCATACTACCGAATACGGATCAGGGAAGGAGATGAGTGGAAAACAGCATTCAACTGCCCCCTAGGGAGCTTCCAATTCAAAGTGATGCCTTTTGGACAGCAGGGAGCCCCAGCAGTGTTCATGCAGTTAATAAACGAGGTGCTGCATGAGCCCCTCTACAAGGGAGTCCTCGTCTACCTGGATTACATCCTCATCTACACAGAGACTATGAATGACCACATACCCCTTGTCCGACAGGTAATGGAAAAACTTCCGGCAGCCAATCTGTACGTCAAGCTATCAAAATGTGAATTCCACCGTGCACGACTAGACTACCTGGGTTACTGAATGTCAAATGATGGAATAGAGATGGACCCAGCCAAAGTACAAGCCGTCGTAGGCTGGCAACCCCCTTGCACCCGCAGACAGCTACAAAGCTTCCTAGGGTTCGCGAACTTCTATAGACAATTCATCCCCTCCTTCATGAAGATTGCCAAACCCATGACAGACCTCTTAAAGACAGGCAGCCTAGGAACAAAACCTCACCTGGGACAACCTCTACAGTGGGACCTAACCTGCCAAAAGGCATTTGAGATGCTAAAAGAAACGTTTGCAAAGAAACCATTGCTGAAGCATCCTGACCCCGAGCAACCCTTCGTGATCCAAGCAGATGCCAGTGACATGGCAGTGGGAGCGGTGCTACTCCAAAGAAACAACCAAGGAAACTTAGAATCCTGCATCTACACCTCCCGCAAGGTCACAGACACAGAGAGACGATGGGCCGCATGGGAAAAGGAGGCTTTCTCAGTGTGATGGGCACTGCTAACCTGGAGACACCTGTTGGAAGGGGGCCATAAACTGTTCAAAGTTTGGACTGACCATAAAAATCTGGAGGCTCTCAGGACCCCGCGGAAACTATCACTCAAACAATTCCGATGGGCTCAATATTTCAACCGCTTCGACTTCATACTAAAGCACATTCCAGGGCAGAGGAACTTTCTAGCTGACGCCATCTCCCACATACCCCAGTACAAATGCGAACGGGAGCAGGTGGTGGATGCCATCATTCCCTCTACCCAAATAGCTGCCCAAGTGACCACCAGACGACAACGTCCTCACCGGCATGACCAACCAGCAGGCAACCTAACCACGAGACTCAAAACCGAACTGCTAGTTGACCCCTGGTTTCAAAACAACCAACACATCTCGACAAAAAGAGATGACCTCACATGGAAGGGGACAAGACTATGTCCTGGAATCCCTATGCACCCTAATTCTCCAGAGGAGCCATGACGCCAAACCGGCAGGCCACTTTGGATTCCTAAAGATGTTACACTTAGCCCAGAGGCAGTTCTGGTGGCCCGAAATAAGGAAAGATGTGGACAGTTACATGAAAAGTGGAACCATCTGTGCCACAATGAAGAGGAGACCGGGAAAAACCCCTGGGCTGCTGCAACCAGTAGCAGAGCCAATGAGGCCATGGGAGGAGATTGCAACGGACTTTATAGTAGAGTTGCCGAAAAGTGAGGGAAACAAGGTGATTTGGACTATAATAGACCTGTTCTCCAAACAGGCACACTTAATTCTCTGCAGTGGACTACCCTCAGCTCACAAGCTGGCCAAACTGTTCCTGAAGCACATCTACCACCTGCATGGAGTACCTCGAAGAATTATCTCAGAGGGGTCCAGTTCACGGCTAGGTTCTGGAGGGAGTTCCTGTGGCCCATTGGGTCATCCCAGGGCCTTAGCTCGGCTTTTCACCTGAGCACCAATGGGGGGGGGGGGCAGAGAGACTGAACGCTATGGTAGAGCAGTACCTGAGGTGCTACATGAACTATCAGCAGTCCAATTGGGCAGACCTTCTGTCTTTTGCTGAGGTCGCGTACAATAATGCTGTTCACAGCAGCACGGGACTTTGTCCCAATGCCTGAATATCCAAGGGAACCCCCTTCCTCAGTCAGCTTGACTGACTGGATGTCAATGCTAAAAGCAACCTGGGAGAATGTCAAAAAAGCACTAGCTAAAGTGGCACAAACCTATAAGAAACTGGCAGATAAACACCAAGCTCTGCAATGACCATTCTTAGTGGGAGAGAAGGTTTACCTCTCCACAAAATATTTGAGGTTAAGACTCCCTAGCAAGAAACTGGGACCAGAGGTTGTGGGACCATTCTCCATAGTAAAGATCATCAACCCAGTCACAGTGCAATTGAAACTGCCCCGACTGCTAGGGAAGATACACTCAGTATTCCATAGTAGTCTCTTAAAACCCATAGTCGGATCCACTCTGAGACCGGGGGCCAAACCCATTATGAGGTGCAACACATCCTTGATTCGCGGTGGCACAGGAGACAGCTCCAGTACTTAATAAAGTGGAAGGGCTACCCCTTGTCAGAGGCATCTTGGGTAAAGAGTAGAAATATCCAGGCTGATCGACTTATAGAAAGATTCCATGAAAAAAATCCAAACAAGCCTGGGGGGAGGACGTAGCCTTGAATCCTATACTTGTACTCAAATTGTTTTTGATTGCACAGATTGCTTTTGAAAAGTGAGGGGAGCTGGATGTCAACTCCCCATGTTGACGTTCCATGCATACCGTCGGCGGAGCTGGATCTCAGATTACAGTAGCTGGTTTGAGATGGGTGTATCTATTGGGTAACATGATTTATGACACAGACTGAGGGGAGCAAAGGAACAGGGCCAAAGTTCAGAAGCAGATAAACAAAGCAAAAGAAATGGCTGTGAATAAATCTTGCCTAATGAAGCTGTTAATCTATCACTAGTTTCTGGATTGAGACATTGGCTCTTATTATGAGTTAGTTACAGCATTGTTGGGAAACTTTACAGCCCTCTTGATATAGTTTGTAATCCACAGATGTATTAAAAATGACATATGAATAAAAGATGAAAAGAAAAAAATCTCAGCTGAAAAGAAAAAAATGGTATCTCAGCTGAGAGTAAAAAATGAAATATCAGCTTGTAGGTAGTATAAAAGATTATACAAAAACAGTAGTCTGCAATAATATGGAAGATGTTCCTTACTTTAAAAATATTGTAGTCTCTGACAATGTGTAATCCACAAAAGAAAGTAGAGTGATAGATGATGTTGTGGCCCGCCTTGGACTATGAGGAGGTTGTGGAGGAACTTAGGTCAGTTCTGGAGTCTGTGGAAGGCTCTGATGGATAGGTAAGCAACGGAGGACAAGGAGTCAACTCGGGAAGCAAAGCACGCGTTGTGGATGCTGAATGGCCCCTTCTTGGCTGGGGAATAAATAGAAGGAAAGGGGAGTGGTTGTTGTAGGAGACAACAGTTCGTATTTCTGAAGATTTTGCTCATTGTGTTTCGTGCCACAAAGACCGCTTGCCAGAACTTAATTTGCAGCCTTTCAGCTGGGAGCTCACGGCCTTGCAATTATTGCAAGGAACTGATAAGGTCTGTTACTGCAGTTAACTCCTTGAAGGACTATTGCCTGGACTTTTCAGTGGATGAATGCAATTAATTCACAAGAGGTAAATAAAGGGGGGGGGGTCTTTGGTGACAAGGAGTCTGTTTCTTGCTTCTGCTAAGGCTGGGTCAGAACAGATGAATAGACTCTGCAGTGTCCTACTGCAGATCCAGGCACAGTTTTACAACCCTCATAAAAGTTTACAATCCTCATAAATTTGCAGTCCCAGTGGTCAGTGTAAACAGCTTGAATAAATAGTTTTCTCAGAATCATTCAATATATATAAAATTTATATTTGGTTCATTCAAGATCATTTAGTTCATGTAATCCTTATAAATCCTTATAAATATGGAGAGAGAAAAAACATTCTTGACAACTGTTAAGTAATTAAGCTCCCCGTTAGAAGAGCGAGTATGCAGAGAAGCGTAATGCGAGTGATATGGAATAACACGCACAAACCAGCATACAGAGACACTGAATAGTATAAAAATATAGTAGTTTATTATGTAGAAATATAGAAGTATTCAGAGTTCAGTTAACAGTCCAAGTCATACACGGTTCAGTAATTCAGTTATCAATATTCTCAGTTTAACCCACAAAATAGCTAACAGTTGCAAACCACAATAACTCACTTTACAGTGGTGGGATCGAGAGACAGATAGGACGAAGATCTACCACCAGAATCTACGGATTCGATCCAGCCCCGGAGTTCAGCGGAAATTCCGGCAGCCATCTCAGCACGGCAAATTCGAACGCAGGACAAGATGGCGATGCACGCTCCACCGACTCCATACAACCCAATAACCGAGCATTGGGAATCCTACATGCTGAGATTTGAATGCTTCCTCGAGGCAAACGATCTCATGGGAGTACCGGACTCCCGGAAAAAGAATATGTTCCTGAGCTACTGTGGTCGAGAGGTCTTCGAGACGGCCAGGGATCTCTCTGAGCTGACCCCCATCCAGGCGATAACATGGACGGCGCTACAACAGACGTTGCAGACGCATTTCGCTCCAAAACCTTCCAGCCACGTTCGCCGCCACGAATTCAACATGCGGAACCAGAAGGCGGACGAATCCATCAACCAGTACGTTGCAGCGCTCCGAAAAGCAGCAATGCATTGCGAGTTCAGGGACCTGGACGAGCATATCCTAGCACGCCTCATATGCGGGTTAAGGGACATTTCGTTACAAAAACGATTGTTGGCCAAATCCAATTTAAACCTACAGATTGCGCTAGATGAGGCGAGAGCTTCGGAATCAGCGGACAGATCTACGGAAACGCTACAATGCGGATATAGCGCACCCCAATCCGGAACCAGACAAACCCGGGTGCGTCACGAGGCCACCGATCAAGAAACCGAGGACAGCGAGTGCGAAGACAGCCATCGCATGCGCAGCAACCACACAAAACCGGCGCGAAAATTCGAATCCCGCTTGCCACCCTGCGCAAGCTGCGGAGGGAATCATCCCTGGTCTACCTGCCGATTTAGAGACGTTGTCTGCTCGCGTTGCGACAAAATCGGACACATTGCAAAGGTGTGTCAGAGCGAAGTCCCTGCCACAACGTGGCAACCACCAACGTATCGCCGACAGAAGCCCACCCCAGGGGCTTGGCGAAAAAACAAAGGGCGCCCAGAGAGAGAACCAAGGGAGTCAGCCAAGAGAGAGTATTCCCAGAGAGCCGAGAGGGAGTATTCCCAGGGAGCCGAGAGAGAGTATTCCCAGAGAGAACCACTAAGAACCTATCTCACAACGATAGGACAGGTCCGCACAAAGCAACCTAAAAATCTGAAACTCACTGTCCTCCTGGAGGACTCCCCTTGCGAGCTTGAAGTCGACACGGGATCGTCACTGATGATCATATCGTGGTCAGCCATGAAAAAGGCGATTCCAAGCCTAAAGAAGCGCCAACTACGAACATCAGACATCCTGCTCCGAGACTACCAGGGGAACAGGGTCCCCATCGTGGGTCAAGGCACGTTTCGAGTCCAATTCAAAAACATCACAGCCCAGCTGCCCGTGACCGTTGCCAGCGCGCCATTACAGAGCCTCCTAGGACTAGACTGGTTCGAAGCCTTAGGGCTAGAAGTTACCGGGATCAACGCCGTGGGTAACAGCAGCACTGAAGGGATTTTTAAGGAGTTCGAGGATGTGTTCAGCCCTGGCCTTGGTAAGTATGTGGGCAAACCAATCTCATTTAATTTGGATCCAAATGTGGCACCTATCAGGCTCAAACCTAGGAGAGTGCCTTTTGCGCTCCGTCCCAAAATTGGTAAGGAAATTGATAAGTTGGTAGAGCAAGGAATCCTTGAACCAGTGGATCACGCTCGCTGGGAAACCCCAATCGTGACCCCCGTTAAGCCAGATGGGTCAGTCCGTATCTGCGCGGACTATAAATGCACAATTAATGTCACCCTACAACAAAGCGCATATCCTGTGCCCGTGGTACAACACCTATTGCACTCGTTGGGGCCAGGAAAATTTTTTGCGAAACTAGACATGGCACAAGCGTATCAACAGCTGCCAGTGGATAGCGCCACGGCGGAGGCCCAAACTATAGTGGTGCTATACAGGGGTGCTTTTAAATGCAACCGGTTACAATTCGGCGTAAGCATCGCTCCGGGATTGTTCCAAAGCGTCATGGAACGGCTTTTGCAGGGCATACCAGGAGTCGTCCCTTACTTCGACGACATCTTGGTATCAGCTGCAAACGAGGAGCAATTATTAAAGTGTGTAAGGACTGTTTTGGCCAGAATTCGAGAAAAGGGTCTCCGCCTAAAAAAGGAAAAATGCCAAATTAACGTGCCCAGTGTAGAATTCCTGGGTTACAGGATCGATGGACTGGGAATACACCCGACATCGAAAAAAATTAAGGCGATCCAGGACGCCCCCACACCATGAAATCAGACCGAGTTGCAGGCCTTCCTCGGACTTCTTAACTTCTACAGCATCTTTCTCAGATAGAAAGCCACCGTCGCTGAGCCGTTGCACCGACTTCTAGCAAAGAACGCGAAATGGACCTGGGGACGTTCCGAGGCGGCTGCTTTCGCCGAAGTCAAGCGCCTGCTGACGACCGACTCTCTGCTAATCCAGTACAGCCAAACCCTACCACTGGTATTGACCTGCGATGCCTCACCTTTCGGCGTCGGCGCAGTACTCAGCCACAGAATGCCAAACGGGAACGAAGCCCCCATCGCTTTCTACTCAAGAACATTGTCTTCGGCGGAACGCAACTACAGCCAACTGGACAGGGAAGCGTTAGCCGCTGTGGCTGGAGTCAAGCGTTTTCACGAATACCTCTACGGCCGCGATTTCGAACTTATAACGGACCACAAACCATTGCTGGGTCTACTGGCAGGAAACCGCCCCACACCGGTCTCCCTCTCCCCGCGCATGACCAGGTGGACTGTTTTCCTGGCTGCGTATTCCTACAAACTGGTACACCGACCGGGTTCTACATTGGGGCATGCAGATGCGCTCAGCCGCTGCCCGCTACCGGAACTGTTGGCCGACCCCACTCCAGAAATTCCGGTCCTTTTGATTGACTGTTTGGACACAGGGCCAGTATCTTCTGTGGACATTGCTAGGTTTTCTGCTAAGGACAACGTAATCAGACAAGTGCAAACTTGGGTATGGAGGGGGTGGCCCAAAGGGATTGTGGGACCCGAATTCAAACTGTTTTGGTCTAAGCGTGATGAACTGTCGGTTCTGAAAGGTTGTTTATTGTGGGGGGATCGAGTTGTGGTACCGCACAAATTGCGGAGAAATGTCTTAGAAGCTTTGCATGTGGGGCATCCAGGGATCGTAAGGATGAAAGCATTGGCTAGGAGCTACGTTTGGTGGCCTAACATGGATAAGGAGATAGAGAAATGGGTAGCCACTTGCAATCCGTGCCAAGAATCCAGACCAGCCCCCCTTGAAGCGCCCGCTACGGAGTGGGACAAACCGAAATCACCCTGGTCGCGAATACACATAGATTTCGCAGGACCAGTTCAGGGTCAAACGTTCTTAATAGTTGTGGACGCATACTCCAAATGGTTAGAAGTAGTCCTGATGACTTCAATCACGGCAGAGGCGGTCATCAAGGTACTACGGCGACTTTTCGCCACGCACGGCCTTCCCGACCTCCTGGTCTCCGACAACGGGCCCCAGTTCACGGCCATGCAATTCGAAGCATACTTAGCAAGTCAGGGAATTCGGCATGCCCTCGTCGCGCCATTCCACCCGGCATCGAACAGACAGGCGGAAAGAATGGTGCGCGCTGCAAAAGAGGCCCTCGCTAGGATGGGCCCGGGTGATTGGCAAACACGAATCGATCACTATCTTTTAATCCAACACATTACCCCTAGCGCTACGACGGGAAGGAGTCCCGCTGAACTCCTCATGGGTCGCCGGTTAAGGTCTCACCTAGACCGACTACACCCAAATTACTCTGCCACATCGCCCCCAGACTCCACAAGCAAAATTCGGAATTTTAGCATAGGGGATTCAGTGTACGCCCACAACTATGCAGGGGGGACACTGTGGATTCCGGCAAAGGTAATAGGCATCACCGGTCCTCGTTCCTACTTGTTAGAATTGGAAGACGGCAGGAATTGGAAAAGACACATCGACCAACTCCGAGGTCACCTAACGCACTCCAACCTACGATCATCGAATGAAGAACTCACCCCATCAGAAAGACTGCTGACTCAACAACCCGAATCTCCCAGCACAGACGACTACGGCACCGCAGAGCCTGGAGTGGAACCTGAGGCCAACGAAAGAGCGGAGCAGCCTCCCAGCGAAGGGAATCTACCATCCCCAGCCAGGGCAACGGAACAAAAAGGACACTCCGATCTCACGCACGCTCCTGTACAACCAGAACTACGCAGGTCCACCCGTACAAGGCAGAAACCTGCATACTTACAGGACTTTGTCACTAACCGGAACACTCCATCTAAGAGGGGAGGGGTGTTAGATATTTGCATAAACTGCTGTAGTCTCCACTCAGGTCCGCCACTAGGGCGGGAACAAGGGGTTGTTCTGATTGGACGGGAGGTCTGCCAGATCCCTATAAAAGGGGAGCTGCACGACCCCAAAGCAAGCTGGATCACTACTACTTAACTAATAAAGAGCTGTTTGTCACTATCGTCTGAAGTCTGCTCTCTCGTTGCCCGAATCTAACATCAGGGTTGTTAAAATCCCCCATTACTATTGTGATGTGCTTCCTACATGCCTCAGTTAGCTGACTAGCAAAAAGTTCATCTATTTCCTTTGTTTGTTTGGGTGGCCTGTAGTATAGACCTATGGCAATGTCATTACCCCCCCCCCCCCTTTAATATTGACCCAATTGCATTCAAGATAATTTCCATCATTGTTGTGCTCTATTTCTGTAGAGATGTAGTTATTTCTTATATATAGTGCAACTCCACCTCCTCTTTTATTTGGTCTATATCTTTTAAATAATTAAATCCCTCTAGCTGTATGTTCCATTTGTGGGTTTCATCCCAAGTTTCTGTTATGGCAGCAGTATCATATCTGCCCTCATTTAGTTGAATTTTTAATTCACCCTGTTTATTCCTAATACTCCGTGCATTGGTGTAGAGACATTTGAGTCCATTTTGATTGACTCTGTGTTTACTGTCTACATAACCTGTGTTGTGCCTGACTGCCCCTACGTTCTTGCCACCTTTTTGATTAGCGCACATGATATGGCACTCACTATTAAATGCTTCGTTGTGCTTGACAGCAGGGCTGATAATCTTACCCACACAAACTTCTATGTTACATGTACTGATAACCCTATTAATTTTAGATTGCTGGGGACAGAAATGTTTTTTATCAATTAATTATCTGATCCCAATGTTCAGTTTAAATGTTTATCCAGAAAATCTGTGAATTTAATGCCAAGTAACTCAGTCCCTTTCTTGGATGGGTGCAAACCATCTCTTTTGTACAGTTTTTCATTGGACCATAATGAGTAATAAAACCAAAGCCTTCCCTTTTACACCATTCCTTTAGCCACACATTAAACTCCGGTACACGCTGGCCTTTCCCTTTTTGTTCCTTATATACTGGCAAAACCTCTGAAAAGAGAAGCCTACAACCTATGCTACTAAGTTCATACCCCAAGCTCTGGAAACCATTCTTCACAGAAAGTACATCTTTTTGGGACAGATCATTTGTGCCAAGATGTATAATAGCATCAACATCACAGTCCTTACTTGCATTCTTGACTATCTTAAGAATACGCCTCTTGTCTCTGCTGGCAGTAGCACTCCGCTTTGTAGCAAGGGTTGTTGAGAGTGTGGTAGCACGTCAGCTTCCCCAGTACCTGGATGAAGCTGTCTACCTGGATCCATTTCAGTCGGGTTTTAGGCCCGGGTACGGCACGGAGACGGCATTGGTCGCGTTGGTCGATGATCTCTGGCGGGCCCGGGACAGGGGCTGCTCCTCTGTCCTGGTCCTATTAGACCTCTCGGCGGCTTTCGATACCATCTACCATGGTATCCTACTGCGACGACTCAGGGGGTTGGGAGTGGGGGGCACTGTTTTACGGTGGTTCTCCTCCTACCTGTCGGATCAGTCGCAGTTTGTGTTGACTGGAGGGCAGAGATCGACCCCCAGGCGCGTCACTTGTGGGGTGCCCCAGTGGTCGGTTCTCTCACTCCTCCTGTTCAACATATACATGAAACTGCTGGGCGAGATCATCTGTGGTTTGGGGTACGGTATTATCAATATGCTGATGATACCCAACTTTTTATCTCTACCCCAAACCACCCAAACAATGCCCTCGACGTGATGTCCCGATGCCTGGAGGCTGTGCGGATCTGGATGGGGAGGAACAGGCTCAAGCTCAATCCCTCCAAGACTGAGTGGCTGTGGTTTCCATCATCCCGATTTGTACATCTTGTTCCATCTTTGATGATAGGGGGAGAAGTTTTAGCCCCCTCAGAGAAGGCTCGCAATCTGGGAGTCCTCCTGGATACGCGGCTTAGTTTAGAAGAACACCTGACGGCCATGACCAGGGGGGCCTTTTACCAGGTTCGCCTGGTACGTCAGTTGCGCCCCTTCCTGGATCGGGATGCACAGTCACAGTCACTCATGCCCTCGTCCTTTCTCACCTGGACTACTGCAATGCTCTCTACATGGGGCTGCCCTTGAAGAGCACCCGGAGGCTTCAGCTGGTCGAGAATGCGGCCGCGCGGGTTGTCATGGGGGTACCTAGGTGCTCCCATGTTACACCCCTTTTAGGCGGCCTGCACTGGTTGCCGGTTGTTTTCCGGGTGCGATTCAAGGTATTAATTATGACCTTTAAAGCGCTCCATGGCTTAGGCCCTGGGTACCTGCGAGACCACCTACTGCCACCAGTAGCCTCCCACTGTCCAGTACAATCCCACAGAGTTGGCCTCCTCAGGGTGCCGTCGGCCAGACAGTGTCGGCTGGTGACCCCCAGGGGGAGAGCCTTCTCTGTGGGAGCGCCTGTCACTGCGTTAAATGTTTGCTAGCCTGAACTGAATAGCTGAACTGAAAGAGTTACTGCGCAGGTCATAAGGTCTTATCTGACAATGATGTACTCGCCTGCTCTTAACACATTCCAGAGACTTCATTCCTTTTGATCTTTGTCCATCTGCCAGGAAGCTGGTAGACAAACTGTTTCTGCCAAAATGTAACAATTAGATAGATTTGTTTATTTCTTTGTTTTATTATTTTTGTATTAAAGCTTGTTTTTCATTAGAATATGTTTTCCGGGATTTTTTTTCCCCGCACCTTAAAGATAATGCTGTTTGGAAAAGCCGCGATCTAAGACCTCATCTAGTTCAGGGTGAAATATTTTCCCCTGACAATTAATGGCAGCAGAGATGGTTATAATTTACGGCTGTTTCCTTCAAAGCTATCTTTAAGAGATAAGGCGACCAGGCTAACTAGCCATGCCAAGGAAGAAAAAGAAAAAACACAGACATGGAACACGCTCGGAGGGATCCATTCCCTCAGACACAGAGATGCAAGACCTTTCAAGCTTACTTCCAAAGCAACAGATTTCTTCAGCAGCCAGGCCAACTGTGGGGGCAACTTTTCAACAAGAGGAAGGAGCTACAGGAGGTGAGATCTACGAACCGACGTCAGTAGTTCCCCCTTCTCATTATGAAAGTTCCCAAATATCTCCAAGAGGCTATAACATGCTGGGGGCAAAGCCAAAACATTCCACGTTGCCAGAGCAACTTCACTCCCAAACTCTTGGAGATTATGAAACAATTGATGTCTGGCCAAAGCCCTCGCGGCAACTGCCGGCAGAGGAAAAACACCCCCATGCAGAAAGTGAATCTTATGAATCCTTCTCAGGCACTGGGGAATATATGAAAAGCTATCGTGAACAGATAGAATATTTTGAAAAACAAGCCCGAGAAGCTAGAAAACATTTTGAAAAATTGGAGAGAAGTAGGAGGGGTTTCCCCACTCCCAAAATGTCTGAGGACGCCATCTTGTCTTCTTCTAAACAACCTAAGACACACCCCCTAGAGGACATTGCCTTAGGCCAGTGGTGGGCAACCTTTTTTTTCAACTGAGCCAAATCTCGCCAAAACCACGATTGAAATTTATTTTGAGAGCCACATTTTTAAAACCGAAAATACATAGGATGGTACACTGTTTTTAGTTTCAATAAACTCTGGCATTTGAAGCACGCAAGTCTTAAAGCTGTCAAGTTACAAGATCCTTGCATCCCTAACCCTTTAGGAAAAAAAACCCAAGGGGTCTTCAAACCTGACAGCTTTAAGACTTGTGGACTTCAACTCCCAGAATTCCTCCTCCAGTCATGTTGGCTCAGGAACTCTGGCATTGAAGCATGCAAGTCTTAAAGCTGTCAAGTTGCAAGACCCTCGCACCCCCAACCCTTTAGAAAAAAAAACCCCAGGGTCTTCAAACCTGACAGCTTGAAGACTTGTGGACTTCAACTCCCAGAATTCTGAGAATTGAAGTCCACCAAGGGCATCAATCATATTAGCCCAGGGATCTGCAAAATTGGCTCAAAGACTTAGAGACTAAGGCTTGCACAACATTATTGATGTCCATGGATACTGAATTGCAGGTTACTTTTCCGCCTGATGCAACAGCCCAACAAATTTGGGTCCAATTGGAAAATTGCTACAGGCCCGTTTCAATCGAATCTTCATGTTTGCTCATGTCTGAGTTCCATGGTTCGAGATTGAAACCTGGTGAACAAATTGGAGGACATTTAACCAAACTGAAAGGAATGAGAAAAGAATTGAGAGAAAGAGGTCATTTTATTGATGATATTCAAATGATCAGCATTATCATTAACTCATTGAATTATGAATGGAAAGATGCCATTGCAAAGATTAACCAAGTGCCTATTGCTCAACGCACAGTGGACAATATTTGCAGGTTTTTAATTGAAGAAGAATCATTTATGTTAGTCACACCACATTTGTGAGGACCAACCGCATCAAGAGTTCCAGCGAGGCGTCCCTTCCAAGGAAGAGCCTACGTTCCAAGGATGCCAAGATGCTACATCTGTAACCGTGTGGGACATGTCACCCGGGATTGTCCCCAACGAGTTCCAGCTCCCGTCACATACCAGCCCAGAGGAACAGACTCCAGAGGCAGAGGTAGAGGCGGAAGACAAGGTCGTCATGGTCCAAGGCGTGATCCACAAGCTCCACTTGCAACATTGGCCATAACCAACGTTCCACAACCTGATCCAGAATACGACAGATGTCTTTTGTGGACTTTAGATAGTGGAGCAGCTGTACACGTTACCCACAGAAAGGAACTTTTCACAGAGATGGGCGAGCCAGAGCCAGAGTATCGAGAACTGTACACCTTTTCCAACCACACTTGCAAGGTCATGGGAAAAGGAACTGTTTACATTGAAGAGCTCGATACATTCATCCCTGATGTTTATTACATACCTTCAGCAACCAATAATTTGCTTAGTCAAAGTCACTTGTCTAGAGATTTAAAGTTCCAGGTTCACCACCTCGGAAAAGCAAGTTACATAGTTAAAGATGGAGATATTGTTGCTGAAACCATGCTGATTGGTGGTGTTTATTACTTAAAGCCAAAGCCTAAAGGGCAAGCACAGGCAAGTATGCAAACCCCAAAAAGGGACAGCACGGGCCCAGAGAGAGTTGGTTCAGAAAGAGAACCCGTTGCTACTCCAAAGGCTCCTAAAGCCAACAAACAGAGAAAACAGAAGCAGGTTGCTCAGAGCAAACCTGAGGTTCCTCATGAAACTGTTAATGTTGAGAATTCACTAACTGGTAAACCTTTGCATTCCAGGTGTATCCACAAGTGGCATAGAAAATTGGGGCATGCCAGTTTCCGTGTTCTTAGAAAGATGCCGGAGTTCGCAAAAGGTTTTGATCTAAAGGGGTGTAGGGTGTTTTTGGATTGTGCAGTTTGCAGGAAAGCTAAATCCAAAGCAGCTGCAATTCCCAAACACGTTACACGCCTGTCAAGACGCATTTTTGATTTGGTACACACTGACATAGTGGGTCCTTTCCCACCATCATTTGGTGGTAGAAAGTATTTCCTAACAATTGTAGATAATCATTCTAGATATGGATTTGTATATCCTATGAGAGAGAAATCTGAGACCTTTCAGATGTTTAAAGACTTTGCAGCTTTTGTTTCTACACAATACCAAGTTCACATCGCCAGAATCCAGAGTGACCGTGGTGCAGAATTCATGTCTCAGCGTTTCCAGGACTGGATGCGTAAGAATGGAATTCTTCATCAGACATCCGCTCCATATACACCGGCTCATAACGGAGTCGTAGAAAGAAGACAAGGAGTTCTACAAACCATGATGCGTTGTCTCCTAGAAGATGCCAATCTCGGTAGCATATACTGGGGTGAAGCAATCAAATATGCAAATTACATTGTCAACCGTACTTGGAGCAGTGTAATCAATCAAACTCCTTTCTACATGCTGTATGGCTACAAGCCTGATCTCAAGAACCTCCACATCTTTGGTTCATACGCTATGGTGAACACTCCCTTAAGTCAAAGAAGAAAGGGAGGTCCAGTAGAAAAGAGACTGAGATTTATGGGTATTGATGATAATTCAAAATGGTGCAAATTTATTGATCCTAAACATGTGATTGTCATTTCACAATCTGCTAATTTTGAGGAAGACATTGACTGGTCCAAGATTCATTCCAATGATCCTGGAGTTTATTTTCCTAGAGATGATGTTCCAGATGCCACGCAGCCTGATGACAATTCACAGGCAGATTCCTTCTACCAGTTCTTAACAACCTGATGTTCCGTCTTCGCAAGCCGCGGATGCTGATGCTAGCGACAAACGTGAGGACGAGGACGAAGAAGAAGAAGAAGAAGAATGGATTGTTGTTCCTAGACGTTCCAAGAGGGTCACAAAAGGAATCCCTCCACAACGATATTCATGGCAACTTACAAAATCACCATTACCTTTGATTTGCAACGTTACTCTTCCTCCTGAGACATTCACACAAATCAAGCAGCTTCCTGATTCCGAGCAAGACAAATGGTATGATGCAATGCAGGATGAAATGGACAGTTTAAAGAAACTTAATGTATTCACACCTGCAAAACCTCCAGCAAACAAGGAAGTCATTGGCACTCGATGGGTCTACAGAATCAAGAAGAAACCGAATGGTGAGTCTTTGTACAAAGCCAGATTTGTAGCTCAGGATTTCGCTCAACGTTATCCTGAGGACTACACAAACACTTACTCACCAACAGTCAGAACTGAAAGTGTAAAAATTGCTTTAACCACTGCAACTATTCTTGGTTTAGAAGTTTTCCAATTTGATGTGGACACAGCTTATCTACATGCAGACCTAGATGAAGAGATCTACGTGAGAAGCCCTCCAGGATTCCGAAAGCAAGAAGGGGATACCTGGTTCCTGAACAAAAGTCTTTATGGTCTGAAACAGTCAGGTTTAATGTGGTATTTATGTCTTACTGACAAACTAAATTCAATGGGCTTTATTAAGTCCGAAACTGATGAATGCGTGTTCACAAAAAGATCTAACAATGCATATGAGATAATTCTTGTTTATGTTGATGATATTGTTTACATTGGTCCAAATAAGAAAATGAGTGAGATTTTTGCCAAAAGTTTGCAGAGATACTTCACACTGAAATCTTTAGGACACATTAGCACTTATTTAGGTGTTCAGATTGAAAAGACACAGAAGGGGTTTAGTCTTTCACAAGAGGTGAAAATTGACCACATTCTGCATCATTGCAACATGAAAGATGCTAACACAACAAAGACACCCATGCAAACAGATTTTCACAACTTAACACATGAACCAAGTCCTGAATTCGAGGACCAAACACTTTATCGTTCAGTCATTGGTTCACTGTTATACATTAGTAGTTGGACCAGACCTGACATTGCACTTAGTGTTAATCTTTTATCACGACACATAGGTAAGGCAACACAATTTCATTGGGCATGCATTAAGAAGTTGTTGAAATACCTGAAACACACTAAAGACATGAAGTTATCATATCGCTCCTGACGGTTTTTTTTAATTGTGTATTTTGTATTGCAAATGAGGGATTTTAAATTGAAATTTTAATTCTATTTTATTCATTTGTTTCCTCCTCCATGCACATGCATATGTATATGTTTATGTATTGTTGTGTTTTAATTGTAAGCCGCCTCGAGTCCTTCTGGAGAGGGTGCGGCTAATCAAATAAAATCTGATTGATTGATTGATTGAGTTATTGCTAGAACCAACACACACTGATCATCCACAGTTAATTTGCTACGCCGACGCTGACTGGGCAAGTGATAAGAAATCACGCAAAAGCACTTCTGGTTACATGATGTTCCTAAATGGATGTCCTGTTTACTGGCAAGTGAGAAAACAGAGTTTTGTTTCATGTTCATCTACTGAAGCTGAATATGCTTGTGTTTCAGATGCATGTAATTCTCTAACATGGTTTGATGCTTTGATCACAGATATCTGGACACGTCCGATTCGACCAATCACCGTGATGGAAGATAATGTATCTGTGGTTTATATTTCTGAGTCACATTTCACAGGTTCTAGGTCCAGACACATTGACATTCGTTATCAAAACACAAAGCAATTAGTTAAGCAAGGTTTTGTTAAATTGCAGTATGTTTCTACACATGATCAGATTGCTGACATGCTTAACAAACCACTTGCCGCAGGTCAACACGAGTATCTGCGAAAGAAGATGTGCCTTAATTGATGATTTGATGATGTCATCCCAACTAGCAAAAGAAGGGGTGTCACTGCGTTAAATGTTTGCTAGCCTGAACTGAATAGCTGAACTGAAAGAGTTACTGCGCAGGTCATAAGGTCTTATCTGACAATGATGTACTGCACCTGCTCTTCACACATTCCAGAGACTTCTTTCCTTTTGATCTTTGTCCGTCTGCCAGGAAGCTGGTAGACAAACTGTTTCTGCCAAAATGTAACAATTAGATAGATTTGTTTATTTCTTTGTTTTATTATTTTTGTATTAAAGTTTGTTTTTCATTAGAATATGTTTTCCGGGATTTTATTTCTTTTTTCGCACCTTAAAGATAATGCTGTTTGGAAAAGCCGTGATCTAAGACCTCATATAGTTCAGGGTGAAATATTTTCCCCTGACAGCGCCTTCCCTCTGGAATGAGCTGCCCCTGGAGCTTCGCATAATCCCTGACCTCCGGTCCTTCTGGGATGTGTGTTTTTTAATGTTGTACGCCGCCCTGAGTCCTTTGGGAGGAGGGCGGCATATAAATCCAATAAAAACATACAAACCTGGCAGACACCTGACCTCTTTCAAAACCTCCATATCCTTTCCTAAATGTACATCCCTTGCAATTGAATCACCAACCAGAAGGTGGCTTCTCTTTTTGTATACCTTGCTCTTCTTGTGTGACTGATTCAAACTTTCCCCTTTCCAAAGTAAGTTCTTCATCTTGGACCACGATCCCCTGCTTATTTGAGTTATCATTATCACAGCTACCTTGACCTGTCACTTTAGTGTCCCTATTAAGGTCAGCAAGGGCACTGTATCTGCTATGCTGGGGCACAGCAAAAGCTTTGTGTTTATGGTTCACAGCTCTCACCTTGCCAGATCCGACAGTTGTCCATACTGCCCTTCTCTGGCAGGATCTTTGTGGTAGAGGGGGCTGATAGCGCGGCAGCTCAATAGAGTGGAATGGCTGAATTGGTCACCTAATTTCTGCTTGGAGAGCAGAATTGAATAGTAATAGTAATTGAATAGTAAAGTTGGAACTTTTGTTGTTGGGAAACGCGGCCACAGATGCATTGCTGGGGAATGTAATATAAAACCCTGATATGTCAAAAATGACACACTTCGGCCTTCTTAACCTAAATGTTGAACTTCTCTGGCCAGCCAACCCATTTAATTAGAAGTTCTTTGCTTTCACCTCCCTCTTTTACAGAGTACTTTTTCAATTCTGTAGATGCGTTCTTGGTCATTAAGAATCTTTTGGAGCTTCTGAAAGGAGGAGCCAACATCACGACGATACGGACGTGCGGTCTTGATGCTCCGAGACCGCAGCCAATACTTTTGCCGCTGGGTGGTCCAATCGGATCTATACCATCCCGCAGAGATGGTGAACAGGAATACGTCTTGCTGATCTCAGGGACATCGCAAAGTCCCTGATCAAGGCAAGATAAGTTCTTCAAGCCGGCGACAAAAAATCCAGCCAAGGTTGATGAAGTCGGTGCGGCTCCAAAACGGAAAGATACAGAAAGAGAAAGTGTTTCCAGCTGGTGAGGAATTTTTACCGTTTTAAAAAGAGACTCCCTATAAAAAATTTAAAATTAATTTAAATTGGAGAATAGAAGAAATAAGCATCGGAATTAAATTTGGAATGGTTTTGGACAGTGGGTTAGGTTACTTTTTAAATGCTATCTTCATGGATGGAATTTATGCAAGCCTTTTAAAACAAATGGATTAAGTTTTCTTCTATTTTTTTTTCTTTTATTACTCTTTGTAACCTATGGACTAAAATTCTCCTCTTTCATTACTGTGGGTGTTCTTCTAACTCATTCAAGAATCGGACTTTTTTAAAACTTGAAATACAAAAAAGATACAAAAAGAAACAAAGAAACTTGCAACAATAACACTGCTACTCGGAAGCTGGAAGATTTGTGTATTGGAAACGAAACACTCTTGTTTTTCTCACTGATTATCCTGGCTTGTTACAGATCAGTGTTACAGTTATATCCTGGTCCAGGACCTGCAAAATGTATTACTGTATTTTTTGCTCCATAAGATGCACCTGACCATAAGACACACTCCCGTTTTTGGCCTCCGCCCATCCTGTTTTCAACCTCTGTGCACTCCATTTCCGGCCTCCGCACATCCCGTTTTCAGCCTCCGCATGCCCCATTTTTGGCCTCCACATATCCCTCGTGGAGACTGAAAAGAGGGACCGCAGAGGCCAAAAACGGGACGCACAGAGGCCAAAAATGGGAGTGTGCAGAGGCCAAAAATGCGGTGCGTGGAGACTAAAAACGGCCAAAGGGTGGGGGCCGGCAGGTGGGCAGAGCTTTGGCAATATTTGCTCCAATAAGATGCACAGACATTTTCACCCACTTTTGGGAGACAAAAAAGTGCATCTTATGGAGCGAAAAATATGGTAAATCATTACCTATTACTGTGCTACCAGCGTCAGCATGTTTTTACTGCTGAATATATAAAAAACGTTTACTTACCCATACTGGTTCCTTGGACAGGAGATAAAGAGCATCTCTTCATCATTTCACAGGCTGCCCAGTAAGTTTTGTCGAGTCTATCTACAGTTTCCTGTTGCTTCGCATCAGCACGGTAGATGGCACAGTAGACGGCATCAAAAAAAAAATAGGTCTGAAGTAACTCCTTTATCAGAAATACAGCAACATGTTTATTCCAATCTGTTAAAAGAGGTCTTGACTTGCCCCACAATGTAGAAAGGTCAGCAACTCCTTTACTAAGCACTTCTGAGGGATCCATGGTATTACTAAATGGAGGACAGGCTTTAAACGGCTGAAATGCACAACTGCCTGCAGAGCCCCCCCCCCCTTTTTTTTTTTATCAGGACAGGCTCAGAATGACATGCCTGGGACAAGCCTGAACATGCCCTGAGAACTCCTGTCATTCTGAGCCTGTGCTGATAAAAGGGGGGCCTCTGCAGGTGGTTGCATATTTCAGCCATTTAAAGCCTGTAATAGTTGTGTTTCAACCCATGGAGATCCTTTCTTGGCATGTTCTCTCCCTATTCGGGAAAACTGTTTATTAACTTTCTGAGCAGTTTGGAGAACTGGTTGTTGGAAGAAATCTGTTTTTTGGCTCTCCTCAATCCAACTTGGGAAGAGACTAGGAAGCCACGCTTGCAACCGCTTTTCATTTTTCTTCAGTAAACCTTTGAATTGTTAACCAGACTTGTTTCTGTATTGTGAGGATTAAACTATTTGGGTCTTACATCTCACAATCTTGGTGCCCAATGTGGGGCTCGAGGGCCTCAATTGGGGTTGATCCTCAGTAATTCTGGGGGCATGCCTGTTGATTTCAACTGCCTAGAGTTATCTGAGACCTAGCTTCCATTTGCGGGCTCCGAGCCAAACTAAATTGACAACTCTGGTCTGCAATATCAAAGAGAAAAGAGAGAGAGAGAGAGAGAGAGAGAGAGAGAGAGAGAGAGAACGAACAACTGAGGCCCAGGAAACCCAGTGCACCGGCCCAGGTAAAAAACTTTTGCCCCAAAGGAGGGAAACATGCAATTGTACCTGGGTGGTCAGGAGAGCGATTGTGGGAGGTTTTTCGATAACAGCAGAGTGTGTGTGTTGGACTGTGTTCTGGGAACACTAGTGAGTCCAAAGCAAGTGCTGACCTGAAAGGTTGTGGTTCCTTCCATGAGGAGGCAGGCCAACCTGAAGGGAAGCAGACTGGTGTCGTGGATTTTGAGTGGCCATAAAATCGAGGACCTCAGGAAACCATAGTCAGGAAAACTCTCAAGAGGATGGGCAACAGTTGTAGTTGTGTTAAGCCTAGGGAAAACAAACTTAATATAACAATACTATAGAAATACCATCAGATAGTCCTCTGGGACAATTATTATCCCAATGGGATGATACTAACCTGGCTCCATGAACATGTAAATTAACCAAAGAGCCAGATGATTAGGTTGTATCAAAGAAAGTGGCCAAAATATAAGTCCTCCTGACTATCGTTGGGACCCATTAGGAGATCCAAGCTAGAAACCAGGTGCAAACAATGTGTGAACGAAGGTCTCTATACATCTTGATCTTTAAAAATAAGCCAGCACCTGCTGGGAGATTCAAGCTAGAAAGACAGGGTTTCAACCACAGGGCATAAACAGGTAGTAACAATCAAGTGCTTGAGGAGAAAGAACAATGGGTGTAACTTGAAGTAAAGGTGAGAAGTTCAGTAAAACAATTAGGAAGAATCCCAAATTGTAAATGGACCGGACTAGTCCTCTAGGGAAAAATACTTAGAGGTTGGGAAGCCCCTCCATACGTTGGGGCTGACCAAAGAAGATATGGTTAGTTTATGCTGTTATGCCTGGTAGGAAGACCCAGGAGTAGAAGAAAAAAAGAAATACTGCAGTGTTATAAAGATACCATTCTCAAAAGAGCCAGAAAACTCTGAAAGAACTAAGAATAAAGAAGAAAAGGTTTATTGTTCTTCCCACTCGGGGTTTAGCAGGTAATAAAAAGGTAACACCTGTCTAAGTCCAATAAGTCCAATAAACCTAAACCTAAATGGGAAGACTCAGACAATTTGACTTGATCAATTTGATGGGATTTCTGTTAAAAATATTTAGGTGTGCATCTATAATAATAGCTTGTAGAATTGAATGGGATTGAATTGTGATTTTTGACCAGCTGGCAAAATAAGTAAGCTTCCCAGCTTGAAGCTGTGGGAAAGAAGAGGTAGTAGTTAGGGCCCACAACCACATTTATGATTGAAACTACCCTCTGAGTTTTCCCACTACTTCAGGAATGAGGAAAGAAAAAAATGAAGATTTAAAGGGACAGAACCCCGGTCTGAAAATGTTCCATGGTATGTGTGTGTGTATGTGTCTGTGTGTAATCATTTCCAGACCTGGAGGGAGGTTGAGATCCTTTTGTTGGAAGAAATGTCCTTCTGGGTTCCGTTCCAAGTGGGGAAAAGACACTGAAAACATGGAGGCTACTTGGAAAGATGGTTTAATGGTAGACAGGACCACATGGTTTGAGGTCCTGAACAGAAAAGGTGATCACATGCTTCAAGATGTCGGGTGAAGAAAAGAGGGAGATGCTGAAAGTTCCTGGCTTTATACTCTCTCTTCAGCCCCACCTCTCTGTTTCCTCTTCCTGTGTAAGAAATGTATTCTGATTGGTTGTCAGACTCCCATGGGGCCATGCAGGGGCAACTCTCTAGGCTGTGTTTTGAGGCCAGGTTTGGGTTGAGTTCCCAGATGCCATGTGGTGAGTTTCTGTAGAAAGCTAATCCTATCTTTGTTATGCAGAGTAAACTAGCTCAGGGCCCCTAATGGCCCATGAGAAAGGTGGGGCTGTTAAGAGTGAGTGTGTTTCCTGCCTAAAAACATGTTTCTCCATTTCTTATCCAGGGAAATAAAATATTCTGCCTTTTCAATATTTCCTAGGATATTTCATTCTTCTAGGAGAGGGGTGGGTGCTAACTTCCTACAATCCCTCCTTTTCCCCCCCAAAACATATGAGTGGGACACACATGTTCTTGACAAAATGTTAAAATTGGTCAGATCAGGGAGACTTAATTTTTTCTGATGCATTGAGAGAGGCAGCAGAAGGCTGGCAGCAGAAGTGGCTCCCAAAAGGAGAGCTTTCAACCGTGAAGGTCTAGCAGCTAGGGCAAAAGTTTTGGAAAGAAATTTACAGTATCCAATTTTCTATGCCAAGATCCAGAAGGGGTCTGAAAACCATGGGCAGGAGGTGCCAGTACTACCGCCAGGCGGAGGTCCTCCTGGATCAAAGTGGGTCTGAAAACCGTGGGCTGAAGTTGCAAAGGGAAGGGGTGCCAGTACTCCGTAGGGAACCAGAGTCCCCTCAGACACTTTTTTGTCTGAAAACTGTGGCCTGAAGTTTTTTCCTTTTTGTTTGGGCCTGACCGAGCCAAAGTGAGCCCCACATCTGAGAGGGCACATGGGAAGCAGCAGTTCAAAGGCAACAATTAGGACCCCCTTAGGTGACTTACTCAAGGCATGGGACGAGCGGCAGATGCCTGTCCTAGCTGGAATGGGGGGGAAAAGAGCAAGAAAGATATGCAAGAAATGGGCTTTGCTGATCGGAGGGGCCACGCATCGCAGCGTTACCGCGGCTTTTCTGGTTACTCCAGATGAGCCGCTGAATCCCGATCGTTTGGACGGTCCGATTGGACCCAAGCTGTCCCGTAGAGTCAGTGGGAGGTAAGGGGAAATTCCGGGGGATCCAGAGACACCCGCAAAGTCTCTGGAAACCCTGGGGAAACCCCTTCTTGCCGGCGATCAAGAGCCAGCCCCCAGGCTGCCGAAGCTGCTGACGGCTCCGCAAAGCAAGAGCAGGAGAGAAAGAAGCATGCTACGTTTTGGTGAGACTATTTGAAAAAGTCATTTTTTTTTGTTTAAATTATACAGAGGACACCCTTAAATTGGAGACTCAAGGAAAATAGAAAATAACCGGAGACTTAGCGGCGGGTTTGAACAGAGTTAATTGAAACCATTTGGGTTTTTTTTCCCCCTTTTTATTTACCGGAAGCCAGACTGGACTTTTGTTACAGCTGTTACAATTGTTGTTGAAGCCCTTTCTTTACTTTTAACTTCCCTCTTTTTTTAAAGTGACTTCATTAGAGCCATTTTTTTCTTTTTTCTTTTACTTTATTCCTTTTAATGCCTGAAAGACCTTTTTTTCTTTTTTTTGCCTAGTCTAACTTTCCCTTTTACTAAAGGCAGCGCTTTAAGGGGCTAGGGACTGGATACATTTTAACACTGCGATCTAGCGGACTTTGAAACATTGTTACTAATTCCTACTGCTGGGACTATTTTGAGAAAAAACCATCCATTCAAGGTCAAGACCTGATAAGAGGCAAGAAGTACAGCTGTTTATTGCAGGCTGTTTCTTGTGGAGCTTTAAGGTCTGGAAACTTATCTTGGAAGACTTATAAGAGAAAACTGGAGTGATTTTGGAAACTACACCGAGTGTTTATACTATTCTGCTGGGGATGTGATGATTTTTCCTTTTCCTGGTTGGTGCGTGTGCTGTTTGTTACACTCTAAATCTCTTTTTTTCCCCGAAGTCCTGAAGCCTGGAAGCGCTGAATAATTTTTTCTTTTCTTTTTTTTTCCTGGTCCTCAAATTTTTTCTTTTTTTCTCTTCTTTTTGAAATAACAGAGACACAATTTTTTCTTTCTCTCCTCCCACTCCCTTCATCTACCCTCATCTTTCTTATACAGATTGCCTTTTTTTCTTTCTTTTCTTGCTCCTCTCTTTCTTCTACCCCTTTTCCGTATCCTTTATCATATTTCCTATATTCTGTGCTCTCTATTTAAATCTTGACTTCTCCCCTTATTACTTTTATCTAACTACTATACACTCTTTCTCCCTTTCTCCTCCTCCCTTCCTCTTTTCTTCTTCTTATCTTCTCTTTCTCCTAGTGTTTATTGCAATTGGACTGAACTACAAAACGAAGAAGAAGAAAAAGAGAGAATAAACTAGCAAGATGAGTAGAAAGCCAACACCAGTGGGCTCTACAACAACAACCCCTGCCTCCTCACCGGCAGGAGGACAAAGATCAATACAATCTATGATCCAACAGGAAAAAGAGAAGACCATATCGTTAGATTCAATTATGCAATCAATACAGAAACTACAAACAAGCTCCGATGAAAAATTGGATACACTTATAAAGAAAATGGGCAATATGAAAATGAAGATGGAGAACATAGAAAAAAAACAGATGAAGCAGAGAGAAATATAAAAGATATACAACAGTGGGTCAAAAAACAAGAAGATGATATGCAAAAAAATTGCTGAAAGAGAGAAGCAAAGAGAGAAGAGGGATGAAGAATTTGATTCTAGATTGAGTGAAGTGGAAACAGAAAGCAGTGCAATAATCGGATGGGAGATGGAGCGTTCCGAATATTTTCTGAGGTTTCAAAATATAGTAGAAGAAAAGGGTGAAAATCTGCCACAAATAATATCTGAAATTCTCATAGAAATATTAGAGATACCTGAAGAGAAGATATTGGACGGTATAGATGAGACATTTCGAGTTAATACAAGATATGCAACGAGAAACTCCCTCCCAAGGGAAGTTCATGTAAGATTTACTAAAAAAGCATTAAAACTACAAATTCTGCAAAATACAAGAGATAAAAAACTGGAATATAAAGGCAAGGAGATTGCAATTCTAAAGCAAATACCAAGAAGGGTGAGAGAGAAGAGAAGAAAATACCAATTCTTGACTACAGTTTTACTTAAAATAGGAGTTAACTATAGATGGTTGATTCCGGAAGGCCTCATGTTTTTATGGAAAGGACAGAGATACAGAATTGATACAATTGAGAAGGCAGAAGCTTTCTACACAGAACATTTGAGAGGAAAGGCAGAGAAGCCTGGAAACGAAGAGCTACCGGTGCAACTGCTGGATTTACCTATAACTGAAATTGAGAGGACAGAGGGTGCTGTAGGTGGAATTGACATTGAAGAAGGTGCTGTTGGGGGTGTAGGGGGTGCCTGTGGTGAAGAGGTGGGACGACGACGGACAAACAGGAGACCGAAGCGGCTGCGCCAAGGAGGTGGAGGGGGCAAGTCTGGCTCGGAACCCTGGTGGGCCTCAGCCATGAGTAGGGAAATGAACGGGGTCACCAAGGGCTGGTTTGAGGTGAGCAGACGGTCGGTTGTCTGCTTGGCTGTCTTGAAGTTTTGTTGGGTGGGGGAGGCTTTGTTTAGTGTGTGGTTGAGGGGGAATTGGAGCCGAGGTCTCTCTGTCGGAGATGATGTCTTTCCTCTTCCCCTTCCCGAACTGGTGATGAAGAGCGGTGACGGATGAAGGGCTGTGCGCTTTCCAGAGCGAGTTGGGCGAGGCAGGGGGGAGCATACACGGGTGGAGGAGATGTCCCTGGGTTGAAGGCTGTCCTCTTCCTCACTGCCCAGCCGAAGGAAACAAGTGATTGAGGAAGGAGCACGCCCCCCCCCCCAAAGTGGGCGTTGGGAGGATACGAAAGTGTTGAGAATTGGGAGGCAAGGCAGAGAGTCGTTTCTCTGAGTGGCGAAAGCATCCCTTCGGAAGAGGCCCTTTGCCTGCCTGTGTCTGCTTCTTTATGCAAACAACCACCAAACCAAAGATCGTCAAGTAAATGCCTCTGGTTGTGGGTTGAAATAGCTCGATTACCCAGAAGGAGGGTGCTGCTGTTTTTTTTTGATTAATTGTTCGAACTGTCAGGAAATTTCTCCTCAGTTCTAAGTTTCTTCTCTCCTTGATTAGTTTCCACCCTGTCAGGGTGTGAAATTCAGCCCTGTATTTAACGAGGGATGAACCGTGGCCTTTCCTTGAAGTATACTTGATAATTAAGCAAAATAAACCTGAGATATAGTCTAAGAAACACATTTTATTGTAAAGAAAGTAAAAACAAAACTTACTAGCTAAATGATTACATTTTGGCAGAGTTCCTGCCTACCACCTTGGCAGGCGAACAAAAGACAAAGAAAGATGAAATAATAATGAAGGAATGCGTACATGCGCAGTTGAGTTTAGTGATAAGAGTCAGATCAGTCTACCGTATGTCTTAGAGTTGAAGCACAGCTGGCAAACAAAAAAACAACGCAGTGACACCCCTTCTTTTGCCAGTTGAGCGGACATCAGGTACATCATCAAATAAGGCGCATCTTCTTACGCAGATACTCGTGTTGAGCTGCTGGAAGCGGTTTGTTGAGCATGTCAGCAATTTGATCATGTGTAGATACATATTGCAATTTAACAAAACCTTGTTTAACTAATTGCTTTATGTTTTGATAACGGATGTCAATGTGTCTGAACCTAGAACCTGTGAAATGTGACTCAGAAATATAAACCACCGATTCATTATCTTCCATCACGGTAATCGGTCGAATCGGACGTTTCCAGATATCTGTGATCAAAGCATCAAATCATGTTAGAGAATTACATGCATCTGAAACACAAGCATACTCAGCTTCAGTAGATGAACAAGAAACAAAATTCTGTTTCCTCACTTGCCAGTAAACAGGACATCCATGTAGGAACATTATGTAACCAGAAGTACTTTTGCATGATTTCTTATCACTTGCCCAGTCAGCGTCGGCGTAGCAAATTAACTGTGGATGATCAGTGTGTGTTGGTTCTAGCAATAACTTCATGTCTTTAGTGTGTTTCAGGTATTTCAACAACTTCTTAATGCATGCCCAATGAAATTGTGTTGCCTTACCTACGTGTTGAGACAAGAGATTAACACTAAGTGCAATGTCGGGTCTGGTCCAACTTCTAATGTACAACAGTGACCCAATGACTGAACAATAAAGTGTTTGGTCCTCGAACTCAGGACTTGGTTCATGTGTTAAGTTGTGAAAATCTGTTTGCATGGGTGTCTTTGTTGTGTTAGCATCTTTCATGTTGCAATGATGCAGAATGTGGTCAATTTTCACCTCTTGTGAAAGACTAAACCCCTTCTGTGTCTTTTCAATCTGAACACCTAAATAAGTGCTAATGTGTCCTAAAGATTTCAGTGTGAAGTATCTCTGCAAACTTTTGGCAAAAATCTCACTCATTTTCTTATTTGGACCAATGTAAACAATATCATCAACATAAACAAGAATTATCTCATATGCATTGTTAGATCTTTTTGTGAACACGCATTCATCAGTTTCGGACTTAATAAAGCCCATTGAATTTAGTTTGTCAGTAAGACATAAATACCACATTAAATCTGACTGTTTCAGACCATAAAGACTTTTGTTCAGGAACCAGGTATCCCCTTCTTGCTTTCGGAATCCTGGAGGGCTTCTCACGTAGATCTCTTCATCTAGGTCTGCATGTAGATAAGCTGTGTCCACATCAAATTGGAAAACTTCTAAACCAAGAATAGTTGCAGTGGTTAAAGCAATTTTTACACTTTCAGTTCTGACTGTTGGTGAGTAAGTGTTTGTGTAGTCCTCAGGATAACGTTGAGCGAAATCCTGAGCTACAAATCTGGCTTTGTACAAAGACTCACCATTCGGTTTCTTCTTGATTCTGTAGACCCATCGAGTGCCAATGACTTTCTTGTTTGCTGGAGGTTTTGCAGGTGTGAATACATTAAGTTTCTTTAAACTGTCCATTTCATCCTGCATTGCATCATACCATTTGTCTTGCTCGGAATCAGGAAGCTGCTTGATTTGTGTGAATGTATCAGGAGGAAGAGTAACATTGCAAATCAAAGGCAAGGGTGTTTTTGTCAGTTGCCACGAATATCGTTGTGGAGGGATTCCTTTTGTGACCCTCTTGGAACGTCTTGGAACAACAGTCCATTCTTCTTCTTCTCCTTCGTCCTCGTCCTCACATTTGTCGCTAGCATCAGCATCTGCGGCTTGCGAAGACGGAACATCAGGTTGTGACGAACTGGTAGAAGGAATATCTGCCTGTGAACGTTGTTCATCAGGCTGCGTGGCATCTGCAATATCATCTCTAGGAAAATAAACTCCAGGATCATTAGAATGAATCCTGGACCAGTCAATATCTTCCTCAAAATTAGCAGATTGTGAAATGACAGTTACATGTTTAGGATCAATAAATTTGCTCCATTTTGAATTATCATCAATACCCATAAATCTCAGTCTCTTTGCTACTGGACCTCCTTTTCTTCTTTGACTTAAGGGAATGTTCACCATAGCGTATGAATCAAAAATGTGGAGGTTCTCGAGATCAGGCTTGTAGCCATACAGCATGCAGAAAGGAGTTTGATTGATTACACTGCTCCAAGTATGGTTGACAATGTAATTTGCATATTTGATAGCTTCACCCCAGTATATGTTACTGAGATTGGCATCTTCTAGGAGACAACGCATCATGGTTTGTAGAACCCCTTGTCTTCATTCTACGACTCCGTTATGAGTCGGTGTATATGGAGCGGATGTCTGATGAAGAATTCCATTCTTACACATCCAGTCCTGGAAACGCTGAGACATGAATTCTGCACCATGGTCGCTCTGGATTCTGGCGATGCGAACTTGGTATTGGGTAGAAACAAAAGCTGCAAAGTCTTTAAACATCTGAAAGGTCTCAGATTTCTCTCTCATAGGATATACAAATCCATATCTAGAATGATTATCTACAATTGTTAGAAAATACTTTCTACCACCAATTGTTGGTGGGAAAGGACCCACTATGTCAGTGTGAACCAAATCAAAAATGCGTGTTGACAGGTGTGTAGCGTGTTTGGGAATGGCAGCTGCCTTGGATTTAGCTTTCCTACAAACTGCACAATCCAAAAACACCCTACACCCCTTTAGATCCAAACCTTTTGCGAACTCCGGCATTTTTCTAAGAACACGGAAACTGGCGTGCCCCAATCTTCTATGCCACTTGTGGATACACCTGGAATGCAAAGGTTTACCAGTTAGTGAATTTTCAACATTAACAGTTTCATGAGGAACCTCAGGCTTGCTCTGAGCAACCTGTTTCCTTTTTCTCTGTTTGTTGGCTTTAGGAGCCTTTGGAGTAGCAACGGGTTCTCTCTCTGAAGCAACTCTCTCTGGGCCCGTGCTGTCTCTTTTGGGAGTTTGCATACTTGCCTGTGCTTTTGGCTTTAAGTAATAAACACCACCAATCAGCATGGTTTCAGCAACAATATCTCCATCTTTAACTATGTAACTTGCTTTCTCGAGGTGGTGAACCTGGAACTTTAACTCTCTAGACAAGTGACTTTGACTAAGCAAATTACTGGTTGCTGAAGGTATGTAATAAACATCAGGGATGAATGTATCGAGCTCTTCAACGTAAACAGTTCCTTTTCCCATGACCTTACAAGTGTGGTTGGAGAAGGAGTACAGTTCTCAATATTCGGGCTCCGGGTCGCGTATTTCTGTGAAAAAATCCTTTCTGTAGGTAACGTGTAAAGCTGCGCCGCTGTCCAAAGTCCACAAAAGACCTCTGTCGTATTCTGGATCAAGTTGTGGAACGTTGGTTATAGCCAATGTTGCGAGTGGAGCTTGTGGATCACGCCTTGGACCACAACGACCTTGTCTTCCACCTCTACCTCTGCCTCTGGAGTCTGTTCCTCTGGGCTGGTATGTGACGGGAGCTGGAACTCGTTGGGGACAATTCCGGGTGTCATGTCCCATACGGTTGCAGATGTAGCATCTTGGCATCCTTGGAGCATGGCCTCTTCCTCGGAAGGGACGTCTAGCTGGAGCTTTTGATGCTGGGGGTCGTTGCAGATGAGGTGTGGCTAATTTGATAGCTTCCTCCTCAATTAAAAGTCTGCATACATGATTAAGAGTGCGTTGAGCAATAGGCATGTGATTAATCTTTGCAATGGCATCTTTCCATTCATAATTCAATGAGTTAATGATGATGCTGATCATTTGGATATCATCAATAACATGGCCTCTTTCTCTCAATTCACTTCTCATTCCTTTCAGTTTGGTCAAATGTCCACCAATTTGTTCACTAGGTTTCAACTTCGAACCGTGGAACTCAGACATGAGCAAACATGAAGATTCAATTGAAATGGGCCTGTAGCAATCTTCCAAAGTAGCCCAAATTTGTTGGGCTGTTGCATCAGGTGGAAAGGTAACCTGCAATTCAGTATCCATGGATATCAATATTGTTGTGCAAGCCCTAGTCTCTAGGTCTCTTATTGCAGGAGTCCATGGTTGGGCAGGAGGATTAAAGACCATACAATGGGTACCTTCTCTGCGAAGCAAGAGTGCAATCTCACTGACCCAGGCTTTATAATTCTGTCCTGACATCTTTAATTTGGCCTCACCAGTCAAAGGAGTGACAGAAAATGCCTGTTGAGGAATATGCATTTGAGCAGGTAAATCTGCTGGTTGTTGAACCAGGGGGCGCTGTAATCGGAGCGGTGGTTTCTGTGTTACAGGTGCATTTGAAGCTTGAGCAGCAAAATTAATTTTGCTTGCTTGAGAGGCTGGCATTTGCCTTTGCTGCATTAAGTTTTGCCTTGTTCCATCTAGGAAAATTCTAACACCACCAGGGGGGCGTTGAAAATTGAGCCTGTGAAGGCATTTGTTTTGCTGCTTGGACATCTGGACAAGCTACAGATATATTTGACCAAGACTGTTGCAATGCCTTTAACTGCTGCTGTAAAAAATTATTTCTGCCAGGAGATGGCAGTGCAGCTTCACTTTTCAGCTGCATCATTTCTGCCTGCGTGGCATAAGAACAAAGGAGATCACGTGGCTTCTGTGACGTGTACATATCTCTCTGTTCTGATTTGCCTGACACAATATCCACCAGGGTGTGTGCCTTAGGCTGTGAAGAAGAAGGCAAGATGGCGTCCTCAGACATTTTGGAAATGGGGAAGCCCCTCCTACTTGCCTCTAATCTATCATAGTCTCTTTTGGCTTGAAAAAGCTGTTTTTCAAAAGTCTATCTGGTCACGATAGCTTTTCATATCTTGCTCAGGGCTTGGGAAGAATTCATAAGTTTCTTTTTCTACCTGGGGGTGAAATTCTTCTGCCGGCTGTTGCTGCGAGAGCTGTGGCCAGACATCAAGTGTTTCATAATCTCTAAGAGATATTTGGGAGTGAATTTGCTCTGGCAGCATGGAACGCTTTGGTTTAGCCCCGAGCATTTCATAATCTCTTGGAGATATTTGGGAGCATGCATAATGAGAAGGGAGTATAACTGACCTCGGTCTGTTTCCTTCATTCTCGAAAGCAGCTCTATCTTTGTGAGATGTTCCTCCCATGGTAGATTCTCCTCTCGGCCCGGCTGTTGAAGTTCGGAGATTTGGAAGCCAGCTTGAAAAATCTTCCATCTCTGTGTCAGAGGGGAGTGAACCTTCAGAATGTGGTTCATTTCTGTCTTTCTTTTTCTTCGGCATGGTTAGGAAGTTGGATTTAAGTTTATCTCAATAGCTATAAATCATTCTCTCCTAATTAGGCTAGTTGTGTTTATCTCTTGGAGATAGTTTAACAAGGAAGAAGGCTGTAAATTAAGAAACCATCCTTCTGCTTCCAATTTGTGAAGGAGAGGAAATTTCCCCCCACCTTCAATTAGCGAGGTGCGGATCGCAGCCCTTCCAAGTAGCATATCTCAGAATAAGCAGTAAATAAAACCCGAGAACATGTTCTAATGAAAACAAACTTTAATATGAAAATAAAAATAAATCTTACTATCTAAACTTTACGTTTTGGCAAGAACAATGTTGTCCACCTCCTCTGGCAGGCAAACGAAGATCAGAAAGAGGAAAGTACAAGAATGTGTGACATATTATAAAACGTGTTAGGAGGCATGCGCAGTAAATCATTGTCAGATAAGAAAAACATTTCTACAGTATAACTCAGAATAGAAGCTCAAGTTAGACAAACAAATTAATGTAGTGACAGTACCACGCTTAACTTGGAACTGTTGTATTGTGGGAGTCTGGATAATGCATCCGCCATAAAGTTCTTCCCTCCAGGGATGTACTTTAGGGTGAAATTGAATCGGTTGAAATGTTGCGCCCAGTGCATTTGTTTTGGAGATAGTTTTCGAGGGGTCTTTAACGCTTCCAAATTTTTGTGATCAGTCCACACCTCAAAAGGGTGTTTAGCTCCCTCAAGGAAATGTCACCAGGTCACCAAAGCCCACCTGACTACAAAAGCTTCCTTTTCCCATATAGCCCATCGCCTCTCCGTCTCTGTTAGTTTTCGGGAGGTGTAAGCGCAAGGCTGCAGGTGCCCGTCAGTGTTTGCTTGAAGTAACACTGCTCCCACCGCCACATCACTAGCGTCAGCTTGAATGATAAATGGTGCATCCATGTCCGGGTGTTTCAAAACGGGTTCAGCTGCAAAGAGTCGATTTTGATTTTCGAATGCGGCCTGACATTCCATAGTCCATTTTAATGCCTTTCCCGGTTTGGGTTTGACCTCCCCTTTTGACTTTAGGAGATTTGTAATGGGTAGCGCAATGCTGGCAAAGGATGGAATAAATTGACGACAAAAATTCGCAAATCCCAAGAAACTCTGCAATTGTTTGCGGGTGCAGGGTGCGGGGGGGTGCCCATTCGGTAACGGATTGGACTTTAGCTGGGTCCATCTCGATGCCATTGTGGGAGATGCAATAACCAAGGTAGTCAATTTTTTCCTGATGAAATTCACATTTTGACAATTTGGCATAAAGCTCCGCCGCGCGGAGTTTCTTGAGAACTGAACGCACCAAAGTCACATGTTCCTCACGTGTTTCCATGTAAACGGGAATATTTTTTACCACCAAGTGTTGGTGGAAAAGGACCCACTGTCAGTATGTACCAAATCAAAAATGCGTGTTGACAGGCGTGTAGCGTGTTTGGGAATGGCTGCTGCTTTGGATTTAGCTTTCCTGCAAACTGCACAATCCAAAAACACCTTACACTCCTTTAGATCCAAACCTTTTGCGAACTCCGGCATTTTCCTGAGAACACGGAAACTGACATGCCCCAATCTTCTATGCCACTTGTGGATACACGTGGAATGCAAAGGTTTACCAATTAGTGAATTTTCAACATTAACAGTTTTGTGAGGAACCTCAGGCTTGCTCTGAGCAACCTGTTTCCTTATTTTCTTATTGTTGGCTTTAGGAGCCTTTGGAGTAGCTATAGGATCTCTCACTGGAGCATCTCTCTCTGGGCCTGTGCTCTCCTCTTTTGGAGTTTGTATACTTGCCTGTGTTTGCGGTTTAGGCTTTGGTTTTATGTAATAAACACCACCAATTAACATGGTTTCAGCAATAATATCTCCAGTTTTAACTATGTAATTTGCTTTTTCGAGGTGGTGAACCTGGAACTTTAACACTCTAGACAAGTGACTCTGACTAAGCAAATTACTAGTTGCTGTAGGTATGTAATAAACATCAGGAATGAATGTATTGAGCTCTTCAACATAAACTGTTCCTTTTCCCATGACCTTACAAGGATGATTGGAGAAAGAATAAAGCTCACGTAGTTCAGGTTCAGGCAAGTGCATCTCTGTGAAAATTTCCTTTCTGTAGGTAAGATCTGAAAGGTCTCAGATTTCTCTCTCATAGGATATACAAATCCATATCTAGAATGATTATCTACAATTGTTAGAAAATACTTTCTACCACCAATTGTTGGTGGGAAAGGACCCACTATGTCAGTGTGAACCAAATCAAAAATGCGTGTTGACAGGCGTGTAGTGTGTTTGGGAATGGCAGCTGCCTTGGATTTAGCTTTCCTGCAAACTGCGCAATCCAAAAACACCCTACACCCCTTTAGATCCAAACCTTTTGCGAACTCCGGCATTTTTCTAAGAACACGGAAACTGGCGTGCCCCAATCTTCTATGCCACTTGTGGATACACCTGGAATGCAAAGGTTTACCAGTTAGTGAATTTTCAACATTAACAGTTTCATGAGGAACCTCAGGCTTGCTCTGAGCAACCTGTTTCCTTTTTCTCTGTTTGTTGGCTTTAGGAGCCTTTGGAGTAGCAACGGGTTCTCTCTCTGAAGCAACTCTCTCTGGGCCCGTGCTGTCCCTTTTTGGGGTTTGCATACTTGCCTGTGCTTGCCCTTTAGGCTTTGGCTTTAAGTAATAAACACCACCAATCAGCATGGTTTCAGCAACAATATCTCCATCTTTAACTATGTAACTTGCTTTCTCGAGGTGGTGAACCTGGAACTTTAACTCTCTAGACAAGTGACTTTGACTAAGCAAATTACTGGTTGCTGAAGGTATGTAATAAACATCAGGAATGAATGTATCGAGCTCTTCAACATAAACTGTTCCTTTTCCCATGACCTTACAAGGATGATTGGAGAAAGAAAAAAGCTCACGTAGTTCAGGTTCAGGCTCGTGCATCTCTGTGAAAATTTCCTTTCTGTAGGTAACATGCAACGCTGCACCACTGTCCAAAGTCCACAAAAGCTGTCTGTCGTACTCTGGATGAGGTTTTGGATCGTTGGTTAAGGCCAATGTGGCGAGTGGAGCTTGTGGATCACGCCTTGGACCACGAAGACCTTGTCTTCCGCCTCTACCTCCTGCCTCCGGAATCTGTTCCTCTGGGCTGGTATGTGACGGGAGCTGGAACTCGTTGGGGACAATCCCGGGTGACATGTCCCACACGGTTACAGATGTAGCATCTTGGCATCCTTGGAACGTAGGCTCTTCCTTGGAAGGGACGCCTCGCTGGAACTCTTGATGCGGTTGGTCCTCACAAATGTGGTGTGGCTAACATAAATGATTCTTCTTCAATTAAAAACCTGCAAATATTGTCCACTGTGCGTTGAGCAATAGGCACTTGGTTAATCTTTGCAATGACATCTTTCCATTCATAATTCAATGAGTTAATGATAATGCTGATCATTTGAATATCATCAATAAAATGACCTCTTTCTCTCAATTCTTTTCTCATTCCTTTCAGTTTGGTTAAATGTCCTCCAATTTGTTCACCAGGTTTCAATCTCAAACCATGGAACTCAGACATGAGCAAACATGAAGATTTGATTGAAACGGGCCTGTAGCAATTTTCCAATTGGACCCAAATTTGTTGGGCTGTTGCATCAGGTGGAAAAGTAACCTGCAATTCAGTATCCATGGACATCAATAATGTTGTGCAAGCCTTAGTCTCTAAGTCTTTTATTGCAGGAGTCCATGGGTACAATGGGTACCTTCTCTGTGAAGCAAAAGTGCAACCTCACTGACCCAGGCCTTATAATTCTGTCCTGACATTTTTAATTTTGACTCACCAGTCAATGGAGCAACAGAAGATGCCTGTTGAGGAATGTGCATTTGAAATGCTGGCTGTGCAGATAAATATACTTGTTGTTGAACCTGTGGTTGTTGTAGTCGCACCTGTGGTTGCTGTGCTACAGCTGCGGCCGGTGCTTGAGCTGCAATATTAACATGGCCTGCTGGAGACGTAGCCGTTCTCCATAGTGAGGGGGGAGGAGTATCCAGGATGGGTTGACCTTATCCTCCAGCTGATTGGACTGAGTCAGATAAGCTCTTGGGACATGCCCCTGGCCCACCAGGCTCCGCCCAGTTATCGACTCAGTCCTCAACTGGACAGTTTGCCATCCTGGAGCTCCAGGAAGATTGAAGAAATTTAAAGAAAAAGAAGAAAAGAAGAATCAACAACCACCGCCAGTGGGCTAAATAGCTCCCAGAGCGGAAGGAATTGCCAAAAGCCCCCTTGGGGGTGGCAAGCTGCCCAGGCATCTGAGTGAGACAAGTATCACTCAGTAAAAAGATTCAGCTGGGCAAGCAGGAAACAGAGGGCACAAGCCTTCCATAGGCAAGCCCTGCTGCGTTAGATCCAGAGGAACTGGAGGGCGATCGGCTGAAAGGACAGCACAGGATCCCACCCAGGAGGTGAGCCCGCAGCTGGAAGCTCTGGTAGGCGCCAAAGCACTCCGCTGCTCCCCACTGGGTTGAGCAGCGAACCACGGCTTCCCAAACGCCACGGAGCGCCCGCGCCATCGCCCACGTGGCTCGCCTCATTGGAGGGAGTCCACGGACAGAGCAGATCCCCTAGCGCCAGAGAGAGGCAGAGGGGGACGAAGAGAGCGGCAGGGGAGGCGCGCGGCAGCTCCTTGCAACACAAGCAGCCAAAGGAAAACTTTTTAAAAAGCGTGCCCTTTCTACTGCTGGCGCGGGTGCCATTTTGAAGCCGGCTGGGACCACATGTTCCAAGATGGCGGCGCCCAGCAATCAGGAGGAAGCCGGCAGGAGCCCAGCACCTGCAGCGATGGACAGCAGCCCTGCCAAAAGCCCTGAGGAGCAGCCAGAGGTAGTGACCACCGCTAGGGCTGCCCGGGGTGGGGTGGGGAGGAAAGGCTAAGGAGAAGAGAAAGCACCTTTCCCCCAGGGCAGAGCTGGTAGAAGGTGGTCACAAGCCTGCCAAAGCCTTCAAGTATGAGACAAGAAGGCACAAGAGGCTGGAGCAGCTCTACAAGAAGGCAAGTGGGTACCAATCCACCCCAAGCCTGGGACAGAAGGGGAAGGCCCCTGGAGCCCCCTCCTCAAGAGGAGCCACAGGGGAGGAACCCCCTTTGCAAGCTAGGATCCCAATTGACACTTCAGGTCTTTGGGGTCTCGCCCAGGGGTGGCAGTCCCCTCCTCACACAACCCCTCAGCTCAGCCCTGCCCACGGGAATTCCAAAGCTGGGTTCCGCTCCTGCACAGGTGGGCATGGCACCCAACCAACAACTCCCACCAGGGGTCCCCAACTTCCAGGACCTAATGATGCGGGCACTCCAGCAATGCATGACAGCAGCTTTTCAGCAGCCACAAGCGCAGCCCCAGGTGGTGCCAGCCCCCAGGGCACCTGAAGACCTGGTGGACCAGGAGGATGACATCTCCATCTCCTCAATCTCATCGCAGGAGGACAGCGACCTAGATTGCGAGGAGGGGGAAGTCAGGGAGGATAAACTCTCCGAGGATGAAGGTATGCCCCCTCCTAAGCCGGCCTTCACTGGGTTGTTCCAGCCCTCATTGTACAAATCACTCCTGTTCAAGGCCAAGGCAGCAGCCAAGCTTGGAAACAGAGTGACAGAAGCGTCACCCCAACTCCAGGGGTTCTCGGCAGAGAACATCTTTGATGAGAAGGCCATTGAGACTGACACAGTGCCAACTCCCAAGGCCTTCCCGGAGTCAATCAAGCGACAGTGGGCAGCCCCCACAGCCGGCCCTACGCCCACATCCACAGATAAGATCTTTTTCAATGTGGATAAGGACATGGCGGGGGTGCTGTCTCAGCCCTCCATTGATGAGCCGGTGTGGGCACGGCACACCCCAACTAACCTCCCGGGGGAACCAGAAGAGGCTCTGAAGTTGGAGGACAGGAAAGCAGATCTTACCCTCCAAAAGGGACATCAAGCAGCGGCCTGGGCGGTGAAGGCAGCCACCACCTCCTCCTTCTTCAACCGGACGTCCTTACTTTGGCTACAGGAGCTGCAGCAGCGGATCCCCGTCACCGAGAGTAGAGCGCACCAGGACATCAATAAACTGGTGGCAGCTATCCAGTTTTCAGCGGACGCCACATTGTCCACGGCCAAGTTCACCTCCAGAGCAATCGCTTCTACAGTCGCATCCCGCAGACTACTGTGGCTGAGACAGTGGCAGGCCGAGGTATGACAAAAGTGGCACCTGGCGTCAGCTCCCTTCACAGGAGACTCCCTCTTCGGGACAGCCCTGGATCCGTACCTTGTAGAGAACAAGGACAAGAGGAAGGTGCTTCCCACGGCTGCAAAGAAGGGTCAGTTCAGAGCGACGCCTTACCCCAGACGGTCCTACCCCCGGGGACAGAACTTTGGGGCTTCCTTCCGTGGTCAGGACTCTTTCAGGGGATCTGAGGCGGGGTACTCAGGGGCCAGGGAGTACCAGGGTTTCGCTGCCAGGCAAAGATACCCAGATAGGCCACAGAAAGGCAAGGAGGAGGCGGCGGGAGGTGCTCCTTCCGCAAACACTGAGGCTGGACCAGATTCACCTCCCATTGGGGGGCGCCTAGCGTATTTCGCGGATCGCTGGGACCGCTCCTCCTCTGATAGGTGGGTGCAACACACCATCAGACATGGGCTGGCCCTGGAGTTCCTTTCCAGCCCCCCCAGGGTTCTTCCGGATCTGCCCAGTGTCCAATAACCCAGCCAGGAGGTTATTGATGCAGGAGGCCATACAGCACCTGCTGGATATCCGAGCCATCCAGCCAGTGCCCCTAGAACAGCAAGGTCAGAGGTATTACTCAATCCTTTTCGTAATCCCCAAGGCTTCAGGGGGATGGGGGGCTATTCTGGACCTGAAGTGGTTAAACCGCTTCATTGGCTACAGGAGGTTCAAAATGCATTTGCTCCACTTCATCCTGGAGGGGATTAGGCAGGGAGACCTCCTCACTTCCATAGACCTTACAGAGGCATACCTACACATTCCAATCCTGCGAGATCACCAGAGGTACCTCAGGTTCTGTTACCCGGGGCAGCATTTCCAATACCGGGTCTTGCCCTTCGGGTTGTCATCTGCCCCCCGAGTGTTTACCAAAGTAATGGCTGCCTTGGCAGCACACCTGAGACAGGTTCCGGTCAGAATCCAATGTTACCTGGATGACCTGCTAATACAGTCATCCTCCATTGAGGGGGCTCTAAGGGACATAGATACAACCATGGCGGCGCTAAGGGAACATGGGTTCTCCGTAAACCTGGCCAAGAGTCATCTTCACCCCTCTACTAGACTAATCCACCTAGGGGCTCTGGAAGGCAAGGTTTTTCTGTCTACAGAGAGACAGATCTCCCTGAGACGGCTAGCCATACAGGTGGTCTCGGGAGGTAGGGTGTCTCTAGCCACCTTGTCCAAACTGCTAGGCACCATGGTCTCGGCCATTGGCATTGTTCCGTGGGCATGCCTTCACACCAGAGACCTACAATGGTTCCTTTTGCCTTTCCAGCGAAGGCGCAGGAGCTGTTCCCAGACCAAGGTCCTACTCCCGGCAGAAGTCTCCCGCTCACTGATCTGGTGGACGTCCCCTGCGATTACAAAGGGCGAAGTCTTCAGAACGCCAGACCGGGTGACGGTGACCATGGATGCCAGTCTGTTCGGGTGGAGTGCCCACCTGCAGGATCAGCTAGCGAAGGGACAGTGGAGCCAGGCGGAACTGACGCACAGCATCAATTGGCTGGAGCTCAGAGCGGTCACGATGTTAAAAAGTTTGCTAGGCCTGAACTGCCTAAACTGACATTCAAGAGTTAAACTAAGAAAGCTTTATTGCGCAGGTCATAAAACAAAAAGTTCTTATCTGAAAGTGATTTATTGCGCATGCGGTTACACATTCCAAAATTCCTTTCTTCTTTGTTCGGCTGCCAACTTGGCAACCGGAGCTTTCATTATCAAAATGTAACATTTAGTTAACTTTCTGTTTTATTTTATTATTAAAGTTTGCTTATTAATTAGAATATACTTGTCAAAGGCTTTTATTTTATTTTTCTTAATATCTCAAAAGATATGCGGAAGGGAATCAGCCACGGTCCATTGATCTCAGATTTCTACAGGGCGTTTTTCCCCTGACAACTTGGTATGTAGAGTTTGGTTCGATGATACCAGCTGAGATGGCTACAATTTATGGCTGTATTTTCTCTTCGCGCTATCTTAAGATAACCGACTAAGGCTAATTAGCCATGTCAAAGAAGAGAAAGAAAAGAAAAAAACACGGACATGGAAAGCACTCGAAAGAATCCATTCCCTCAGACACAGAGGAGCAAGATTCTTCAGGTGCCGAGCCAGATGTGGGGGAAGGAGCTACAGAAGGCAAGATCTACGGACTGAGGTCAGTAAACCTCCCTCATTATCAAGATACAATTAATGAACGGCAAAAGTCTAAACGGCAACTGCCGGCAGAGAAAAAATCCTCCCACGCAGAAAGCAAAGTTTATGAAATCTCCCCAGATGATGAGCAAGAAATGCAAAGCTATCTATATCGATTAAAGCTGTTTGAAAAATATACTAGGGAGGTGAGAGAGTGCTTTAACGAAATAAAGCGAAGTAGGGGGAGCTCCCCCACTCCCAAAATGTCTGAGGACGCCATCTTGTCTTCAAAACAACAGCCTAAGACACACCCCACAGAGTTCATTGGTCAATTAGAACAAAGAGATATGTACATGTCACCGAGGTCACGTGATCCCTTTGAGCCCATTGAACTTCCGGCCATGTATAGAGGGCTGCAGCCAAGAAGTGAAGCTGCACTGCCATCTGCTGGCGGAGAAAAATCATTACAGCAAAAGATGATGAGGTTTAAAGAATTAGCTATGAGCCCTTTAGAAGCCAAAACTTTGCCTCCAAAGGTTAAGTCTTCAACACCCCCTGGCGGTGTCGAATCCTCCCTAGATGGAAAAAGGCAAAGCCAAAGGCGAATTCGAGGAAGCCAATTTGATGTTGCCACGCAAAGGCCAATGATGCAACCCCAGCATCCCCTGGTTCAACAACCAGATTTGCAACCAGAACAACAAATTGTTCCGATGCACATTCCTCAGCAGGTATTCACAGTCACCCCCTTGACTGGTGAGTCCAAATTAAAGGAGTCAGGAGAGAATTATAAAGCCTGGGTCAGTGAAATTGCGCTCTTGCTTCGAAGAGAAGGCACACATTCCATGGTTTTTAATCCTCCTCCTCCACCCTGGACACCTGCGATAAGAGACCTCGAAAACAGAGCAATCACGACTTTACTCATGTCAATGGAAATTGAGATCCAAGGTATCTTTCCACCTGATGCAACTGCCCAAGAAATTTGGGCTATTTTGGAAGATTGCTACAGGCCCGTTTCAATTGAATCTTCATGTTTGCTCATGTCTGAGTTCCATGGTTCGAAGTTGAAACCTGGTGAACGAATTGGTGGACATTTGACCAAACTGAAAAGAATGAGAAGTGAATTGAGACAAAATGGCCATGTAATCGATGATATCCAAATGATTAGCATCATCATTAACTCATTGAATTATGAATGGAAAGATGCTGTTGCAAAGATTAACTACGTGCCTATTGCTCAACGCACAGTTAACCACGTTTGCAGACTTTTAGTGGAAGACGAAGCTATCAGGTTAGCTACACCACATATGCAACGACCTCCAGCATCAAAGGCTCCAGCCAGACGTCTCTTCCGAGGAAGAGGCTACGCTCCAAGGATGCCAAAATGCTACACCTGCAACCGTGTGGGACATGACACCCGGGATTGTCCCCAACGAGTTCCAGCTCCCGCCACGTACCAGCCCAGAGGAACAGATTCCAGAGGCAGAGGTAGAGGCGGAAGACAAGGCCGTTGTGGTCCAAGGCGTGATTCACAAGCTCCACTTGTGACACTGGCCATAACCAACGTTCCACAACCTGATCCAAAGTTCGACAGACGTCTTTTGTGGACTTTAGATAGTGGAGCAGCTGTGCACGTTACCCACAGAAGGGAACTTTTCACAGAGATGGGCGAACCAGAGCCCGAGTATCGAGAACTGTATTCCTTCACCAACCACACTTGCAAGGTTATGGGAAAAGGAACTGTTTACATTGAAGAGCTCGATACACACATCCCTGATGTTTATTACATACCTTCAGCAACCAGTAATTTGCTTAGTCAAAGTCACTTGTCTAGAGATTTAAAGTTCCAGGTTCACCACCTCGAAAAAGCAAGTTACTTAGTTAAAGATGGAGATATTATTGCTGAAACTATGCTGATTGGTGGTGTTTATTACTTAAAGCCAAAGCCTAAAGGGCAAGCACAGGCAAGTATGCAAACTCCAAAAAGGCACAACGTAGACCCAGAGAGAGTTGTCCCAGAGAGAGAAAACGTTACTGTGCCAAAGGCTCCTAAAGCCAACAAACAGAGAAAACAGAAACAGGTTGCTCAGAGCAAGCCTGAGGGTCCTCATGAAACTGTTAATGTTGAGAATTCACTAATTGGTAAACCTTTACATTCCAGGTGTATTCACAAGTGGCACAGAAGATTGGGGCATGCCAGTTTCCGTGTTCTTAGAAAGATGCCGGAGTTCGCAAAAGGTTTGGATCTAAAGGGGTGTAAGGTGTTTTTGGATTGTGCCATTTGCAAAAAGGCTAAATCCAAGGCGGCTCCAATTCCAAAACACGCTACACGCCGGTGAACACGCATTTTTGATTTGGTACACACTGACATAGTGGGTCCTTTCCCACCAACACTTGGTGGCAGAAAGTATTTTTTAACAATTGTAGATAATCATTCTAGATATGGATTTGTATATCCTATGAAAGAGAAATCTGAGACCTTTCAGATCTTTAAAGACTTTGCAGCATTTGTTTCTACACAATACCAAGTTCGCATCGCCAGAATCCAGAGTGACCATGGTGCAGAATTCATGTCTCAGCGTTTCCAGGACTGGATGCGTAAGAATGGAATTCTTCATCAGACATCTGCTCCATATACACCGGCTCATAACGGAGTCGTAGAAAGAAGACAAGGGGTTCTACAAACCATGATGCGTTGTCTTCTAGAAGATGCCAATCTCAGTAACACATACTGGGGTGAAGCAATCAAGTATGCAAATTACATTGTCAACCGTACTTGGAGCAGTGTAATCAATCAAACTCCTTTCTACATGCTGTATGGCTACAAGCCTGATCTCAAGAACCTCCACATTTTTGGTTCATATGCTATGGTGAACACTCCCTTAAGTCAAAGAAGAAAGGGAGGTACAGTAGCAAAGAGACTAAGATTTATGGGTATTGATGATAATTCAAAATGGTTCAAATTCATTGATACTAAACATGTGATTGTCATTTCACAATCTGCTAATTTTGAGGAAGACATTGACTGGTCCAGGATTCATTCCAATGATCCTGAAGTTTATTTTCCTAGAGATGGTGTTCCAGATGCCATGCAGCCTGATGACAATTCGCAGGCAGATGTTCCTTCTACCAGTTCTTCACAACCTGATGTTCCGTCTTCGCAAGCTGCAGATGCTGATGCTAGCGACGAACGTGAGGACGAGGATAATGATGAAGAAGAAGAAGAAGACTGGACTGATGTTCCTAGACGCTCCAAGAGGGCCACAAAAGGAATCCCTCCACAACGTTATTCATGGCAACTGACAAAATCACCATTACCTTTGATTTGCAACGTTACTCTTCCTCCAGAGACATTCACACAAATCAAATAGCTTCCTGATTCAGAACAAGACAAGTGGTATGATGCAATGCAGGATGAAATGGACAGTTTAAAGAAACTTAATGTATTCACACCTGCAAAACCTCCAGCAAACAAGAAAGTCATTGGCACCCGATGGGTCTACAGAATCAAGAAGAAACCAAATGGTGAGTCTTTATACAAAGCCAGACTTGTAGCTCAGGGTTTCACTCAACGTTATCCTGAGGACTACACAAACACTTACTCACCAACAGTCAGAACTGAAAGTGTAAAAATTGCTTTAACCACTGCAACTATTCTTGGTTTAGAAGTTTTCCAATTTGATGTGGACACAGCTTATCTACATGCAGACCTAGATGAAGAGATCTACGTGAGGAGCCCTCCAGGATTCCGAAAGCAAGAAGGGGATACCTGGTTCCTGAACAAAAGTCTTTATGGTCTGAAACAGTCAGGTTTAATGTGGTATTTATGTCTTACTGACAAACTAAATTCAATGGGCTTTATTAAGTCCGAAACTGATGAATGCGTGTTCACAAAAAGATCTAACAATGCATATGAGATAATTCTTGTTTATGTTGATGATATTGTTTATATTGGTCCAAATAAGAAAATGAGTGAGATTTTTGCCAAAAGTTTGCAGAGATACTTCACACTGAAATCTTTAGGACACATTAGCACTTATTTAGGTGTTCAGATTGAAAAGACACAGAAGGGGTTTAGTCTTTCACAAGAGGAGAAAATTGACCACATTTTGCATCATTGCAACATGAAAGATGCTAACACAACAAAGACACCCATGCAAACAGATTTTCACAACTTGACACATGAACCAAGTCCTGAGTTCGAGGACCAAACACTTTATCGTTCAGTCATTGGTTCACTATTATACATTAGTAGTTGGACCAGACCCGACATTGCACTTAGTGTTAATCTTTTATCACGACACGTAGGTAAGGCAACACAATTTCATTGGGCATGCATTAAGAAGTTATTGAAATACCTGAAACACACTAAACACATGAAGTTATTGCTAGAACCAACACACACTGATTATCCAGAGTTATGCTGTTATGCAGATTCTGATTGTGCAAGTGATAAGAAATCACGCAAAAGCACTTCTGGTTACATGATGTTCCTAAATGGATGTCCTGTTTACTGGCAAGTGAGAAAACAGAGTTTTGTTTCATGTTCATCTACTGAAGCTGAATATGCTTGTGGTTCAGATGCTTGTAATTCTCTAACGTGGTTTGATGCTTTGATCACAGATATCTGGACACGTCCAATTCGACCAATCACCGTGATGGAAGATAATGTATCGGTGGTTTATATTTCTGAGTCACATTTCACAGGTTCTAGGTCCAGACACATTGACATTCGTTATCAAAACACAAAGCAATTAGTTAAGCAAGGTTTTGTTAAATTGCAATATGTTTCTACAAATGATCAGATTGCTGACATGCTCAACAAACCACTTCCAGCAGTTCAACACGAATATCTGCGATAGAAATGTTTCTTATTTGATGATTTGATAATATCAGCCCAAGTGACAAAAGAAGGGGTGTCACTACGTTATTTTGTTTGTCTACTTGAGCTTCTATTATAAGTTATACTGTAGAGAAGTGTTTCTTATCTGACAATGATTTATTGTGCATGCTTAACAAGTTTATATACATCACACATTCCAGAGACTTCTTCCCTTTTGATCTTTGTTCGTCTTCAAGAAGGCGGGCAACATTTGTTCTTGCCAAAATGTAACAATTAGATAGATTTGTTTTATTTCTATTTTCTTATTTTTGTATTAAAGTTTGTTTTCACTAGAACACGTTCTCGAGTTTTATTTTAATTTTCGCTTCTTGAGGATATGCCTGTTTGGAAAAGCTGTCGGTCTAAGCCTCATTAGTTCAGGGTGAAATCTTCCCCTGACAGTTAGCTAATCTGCTTTACGTGTCAGCCACCAAAAGGGACATACAGTTCTACCACTTATCCACTGGAAAGCTTGCGTACCTGCTGACATAGAGATGTTGTGTGGAGAATCATGTGCATTCAGACAAGCTTTTTGCACCCTATATGGCAAGGCAAGATATAAGTTGAAACTGCAGGAAATATTAGTTTGCAATACAGTGTTAGAATTAACATATCACATGACTCAATGTTTTCAAGTTTATTTGAACAGATGTTTGAACTCCAGTGCCCAGTGCTTCAGGATCATGAGTCAGTCTGCCCAAAGAGATTAGTTTTATCTTTTGAGGAAAACAGCTCCCATACAGCTAATATAACACAAAAGAAATGTTACTTAAACTCAGATCTACAATCTACAACTTGTGTCTACCATGCACAGATCCATATGCTCTGGCAGAAAAAAAGCCATGTGATTTCTTTAGGGGGGGGGGGTTCTTTTTGATCCTAGTGCTATTACAGAGATTAAAAAATAAGTGTCATCTAATTAATAGTAATAAATATTCTCAATGGTTCAGTGGTGGTTGCAGTATATTTCCAAATTATTTTTCAAAATAAATGTACAAAAGATAATTGCTAAATGCTCTCAGTCCAGTTTGCCTTAAAAATAACTGCTTTGTACAAAAGGTGCCATGTTTTGTGTTGGTAAGGATATGATCTATAATGAAATTGCAGAATACTTAATGTGCATTTTACTTTGATTTTGCAGATATTCTCAAACAGTGATGAGGCTATGATCAACAAAAAGCTTCCCAAAGAGTTGCTTCTTCGGTAAGATGTCTTCTGGTTTGTTCAAGGATTGAGCAGATGTTTAGATAATATGAGAATAAGACAAGATGCTAGTTGCCTGCAAACAAAACATTCCAATGCCTAGATTCTGAAATCTGGGAAACTAAATTCCTCGAGGTCGTAGGGAGTAAAGTCCTGTAATAAATGTCACAACAAGGGTACCCCCTCCCCAGCTGCTACACCAAAATAGCATGGGAGGTAGCACCTCCTGTCCCCATCATTAGAAGCGACGTTCAGGTAGGTACCAACGTTCGTTCTCAATGATGGGGAGCGGGAGGTGCTACCATCGGGACGTACCCAAGCTACTGTCCATAGGGAGGGAAATAAATTATGAATCCATAGCGGCTGCGGGAGCCACTACCTGCTGCAACACTCTACGTCCAAAGGATGCTTCAGCCAATGCATAACTGTCTAGTCTGTAGTGTCGAATAAAGGAAGTAGGGGATGTCCAAGAGGCTGCCCTACAGATATCTTCAAATGGCGCTCTAGTTGCCCATGCCACCATGGTGGCCGCACTGCGGGTAGAATGCACGGTAATACCCTGAGGTGGAACCTTGCCCTTGGCTTCATAGGCCTCAGCCATCTGCCTATCGTGTTCGGGGTTACTCTAGCACCTTGTGTGGCTGGCTGGAAAGACACCAACAACGCTTCCGACTTACAAAATGAGGCCGTTCGTCTGACATGAATTCTCAGTGCCCTACGGACATCCAGCCTGCACCAGAGATGCTCCCTAGTGTAGAAGGGAGCTGGGCAAAAGTTTGGTAATACCACCTCCTGCACCCTGTGAAAGGGAGTATTAATTTTGGGGAGGAAGGAAGGGTCTACCCATAATATTACCCTGTCCTGATGGAAAACGCACAAGTCGTCTCGAGATGAGAGAGTCCCGAGCTCTGAAATGTGTCTTGCCGACGTAATGGCTATTAAGAATGTGACTTTCAGAGTCAAAAGCTGAAGAGAGACTGTGCGTATGGGTTCAAAAGGTGGTTCTGTCATTGCCTGTAGGACCAGAGGCAAATCCCATGTAGGAAATCGATGTATGACTGGAGGGGCCAGATTAGCCGCCCCTTTTAAGAACCTCTTGATTATAGGCAGGTGTGATAAAGGGACCTGACCCTCCCCAGGTAGAATAGTAGAGAGTGCTGCTATTTGGTGGCGCAAAGTATTGTGGGCAAGGCCCCTGTCTAAACCATCTTGCAAAAGGTCTAAAACCTGTGGTATCGAGGTGTCCGATGGAACAATGGACGCCGATTCACACCACCTGACGAACACCGACCATGTGGCATTGTATATCCTGGTGGTCGATGGTCATCTGGATGCCTCCAAGGTGGAGATGACCCTAGCAGAAACATTTGCCCTGCTTAGAATGCCCCGTTCAAGTGCCAGGCGGTCAGTTTGAGCCACTGGGGCTCCGGGTGTATCAAGACCCCCTGGCACAGACAGATCTCCCTGGGGATTCTCCAAGGTGGGGACGCAGACAGCTGGATTAGGTCTGCATACCACGGTCTCCTGGGCCAGTTTGGTGCTAGTAGAATTATCTCCGCCTCCTCTGACACTATCTTCCTGATGGTCCCTGGAAGAAGGGGAAGGGGGGGGGGGAGCGTATAAGAGGCTTGATGGCCAGCTGCATCTCAGAGTGTCCATGTCCTTGGCCCCTCGTGTCTGGTATCTGCTGACAAATCTTGGAAGCTGTGTATTCGCCAGGGTTGCAAAGAGGTTGATCACCGGTGTCCCAAATCGGCAGCAGATGCGGTGAAAAAGATCCGGATGGAGCTGCCACTCCCCGTGGTCCACTGTGGCTCGACTGATTCAATCCGCCTGGTGATTGGCAGTCCCAGAGATATGGTCTGCTATGATCGATGTCACATGTGACTCCACCCACGACATGAGTCTTTGAATGAGTCCCACCTTGTCTGTTGACATGTGCCTTTGTGGCAATGTTGTCGGTGAGAAGTAGCACGTGCTTGTGTTGCAAGTTTGGCTGGAAGTGACGTAAGGCTAGACAGGCCGCTTTGAGTTCTAGATAGTTTATATTGTGGCGCAGATCTGTGGCAGTCCAATGACCCTGCGCTATCTTTGATCCCATCAATGCCCCCCAGCCATAAAGACTCGCATCCGTAGTCACTGTTACTCTCGCCGGCTCTCTGAACTGCGACCCACGGTTGAGTGCCCCAGAGAGCCACCAGTGGAGTGACAGGTGGACCTGTGGAGACACTGGAATGGCCAAAGGTGAGTTGCTCATCATCTCTCTTTGATATGGGATTAAGGCCCACTGCAATGTCCTGGCGTAAAGATGCGCCCAGGGAACTATTCCTATGCACAATATCATTGTGCCTAAAAGACGTGAAAGGCCTACTATAGGGACCACCCGCCTGGAACGTATCTTACGTACTAGTTGTTGTAGCTTTGATCTACGGTCCTGACAGAAAAACCACCCCCTCCCCAGAGTCTATTACCGCTCCTAGGTGTAATATTCTGGTGGTGGGTGCTGAAGGGTGTCAATGGTGAAGTGAAGGTCTTCAACTGCCTGTTCATATGAACGGACCTCTACTAGAATATCATCAAGGTAGCATTGGAGCGGCACCGGAATAGATTGAAGGTAAGCTGCCAATGCTGCCATAACCTTGGTGACTGACCTCGGAGCTGAGGCCAGCCCAAAAGGCAAGGCTCGATATTGATAATGAGACCTCTCCTGAGTGAACCTGAGGTATCTACGGTGGGAAGGCAATATCAGAATATGTAGATACGCTTCAGTGAGGTCTATAGAGGTCACGAAATCACCTTGCGTAATATGGACCTCAATGAGGCCATTTTAAATTGACGGTATACAATATATCTGTTCAGACATTTCAGATCTAGGATCATTCTCCACCCCCCCACCCCCGAGCTCTTCAGGACTATAAATAGGTTGGAATAAAATCCCAACCCTTGCTCTTCCAAAGGAACTGGCTCTATTGCTCGAATTTCTAGTAAGTGTCGAATTGCAAGCCTTACAAGATCACGTTTACAGGGTTCCGAGAGGAAGGAAAGGATCTAAAGAGATTTGGTGGGGAGGAGAGAAACTCCAGTCTGAGACCTTGTTGTACAGTAGTGAGGACCGAAGTGTCCATCGTTATACGTTCCCATTGTGTCACAAAGTGATACAGCTGGCCACCTATGGGAAGTGTGGGATTATTTTCACTTCCCCCTGCGGAAGGGACGACCGCCTCCCCCACGAAAGGGCTGTTTAGACTGGCCCTGGTTTCTATTCCTGCCAGGGAAGTAATTACTAGACTAGAATCTATCCCTCCTGGAGCCATAATACCTGTTTTGTTGGAACTCGGACTCATTGGGACAGAAGAAGGTTCGTCTGCAGTAAGGCGCAGGGCAGTTCTCCTTGTGTTTGGTCGTAGATGGGAGCACCTTTTTGTCCTTGTTCTCAACCAAAATTGGATCCAAGGACTCGCCAAAGAGGTTCCCACCCGCGTATGGTGCAGATGCTAGATGGAATTTCGATTTATTATCTGCCTGCCAGTTTTTCAGCCACAGAAGACACCTGAATGCTACAGAGGCAGACAAGGCTCGAGAGGCAAATTTAACAGAGTCAAGTGTGGTATCCGCCGAATATTGGGTTGCTGCAATGATTTTACTGAGGTCCTTCATTGTACGGGCGTCCTCAGGAGGAGTATGCTCCTGCAATTGCTGTAGCCACAGCAACGTAGTTCTATTAATGAAGGAGGCAGCGGCTGCCGCCTTTATGGCCCAAGCTGAAGCCTGAAATCCCTTCCTTAGGATGAGTTCAGCTTTCTTATAGTGGCCAAAGATGATAAGGCAGTGACAGGGGTGGCAACAGAAGGTACCTGGAGTGCCTGGGAAAAGGTTTGATCTAGGTTATAAAAACGTCTGTCATTTGCCCCAGGGTTCGGAAAGGTCCCTGGGTGGGTCCACTGGTTTTTAACTACCTCAAGAAAGAGAGGTGGAGTTGGAACCTCCTCCTTGTCCAAGGTAGTTTTAGCAAACATAGTTTGCGTTAAAACCTTTTGAGTGTCCGAAGCGGAAGCCTCAGTGCTGCTACCCAGTTTGGTTGTAGATTTGGCCTTGCCTAAAAGTTGTTTAAAAAGGGAAGGCTGGAAGAGGCCAGCAAAGGCTGGGGTATCTGGCTTCCCAGAATCCTCATCATCTGACATCACCAACCCCCGCACGGGCTCCCCCCCTGTTACTGAACCCTCGCTAGCTAAGGATGGTGACCCAGGCCTAGCACCTTCATCTGGTTGGAGAACTGCACCTGTTGGTTTGTCTACTGTAGTAGCAATGCGTGGATGAATCTGGGACTTTGGGGGGACTTGATCCTGCTTGTTTTGATGCTTCATGCCTGAATCTATGCCATGTGATACTGCTGAGGCAATTTATGAATATTGGGAGCTAAACTGCAGCACCTCATAATCCTCATCCAGATCCTTTACCACAGGGAGGTCAGATTGGGGTGCTAAGACAGGATGTGGAACCAGAAAATCTCACGAGGAACCCTCAAGAGGCTCTCCCATCCCCCACCCCCGGATGGCTCTGGGTGAAACAGAGGGGGAAGGGGAAACATCCATCCTAAAATTCCTACCCCCCCCCCCCCACGACAGGAGATGGAGCTTGGGAAGAACCAGGACTGGAGGCCCTGGAAGGAGACCTGGATTCACGCTATTGTTGAACCTGCAGCAGGTGTTCAGCCTGGGCCACACGTTTTTCTAGGGCTTGCTGTCTGCGCAGTGTGGCCCTGGAAGGTTGTTGCGCTGCTGAGGGCTTTGACCTTAGCTCTGGTGCTAGGCCCAGAGGGAGCCCCGTCCGTTCCCTGAAAGTCAGAAGGATTCTCATATCTGGCCGGCATTTTCTATCCTGCCCTTGTCTGCTGTGCGCCACTGCGCACCCCCACAGAGTTAATCCGTACAATGGGGCTCTCCTTCCCACTTTCGCTGGGTTAAGGGCAGCTGAAATTCAAATTTCCCTTTTAAGGTCTATGTGCCAGGAGAGGATCAAGCCTCTGATATGTTAAGCCTCATGGCCGAATGCAAAATGGCCACCGTCTTTTACTGGCACTCAAAATGGCCACCTGACTCAAATAACGGCCTCCCGCTTTGCTGAAAATGGATTCGCTCGAATGAGAGGCAACGGCTATTAAAGAGGCCCTCTGGAGCGATCCCTGCCAAGGACCCCAACTAAGCCAGCAAGGAGCACGTGTATAGGCGGTCCGCGAGCTGCGTTGAGGTGGAGTGGTGGCTGACTGGCTCGCTGTAAGGGAAGGAGAAAAAAATGTGCGTCAGAAAGGTACTTTTAAAAAAGTGGGTTTTCCCCGATATACAGGGCTATAGCCGCGCGAGCCCTCCTAACTAATTGGGAAGCCAGCTGTCCTCTTTCCTCTATCCTCTCCATGTAGAGTTTCAGGCTGCCAGATCCAAGCTGAATGGTGATCCGGAGCCTCCGTGAGGTGGCAGCAATGCCTGACGCCCCGTTCGCTCGCAGCTACAGTCAGATCAATTTGGAAACTAAATTTAGATAAAAGCCAATTTAATCGAATTATTAGTTACTAATAAGGTGAAAGATCGCAATTTCTGCACTAGCTAAGAAACTAACAGCCTAATCAGACCATAGACTGAGAGGAACTGGGCAGAAGGAGTAGAGGCGTGGCTGCAATACTTTCAGTCTATGGACCAATCAGGATTGACGATAGCCCAATGGTAGCACCTCCCGCTCCCCATCATTGAGAACTTCTTGAATTGTTTGCTCTGTCAAATTAGTTCTGTTATATGCAATGAAACCTTTCAGTAGATTTAGAAAAGGGCTGCTTACAGTCAGTAGTGGGATTCAAATAATTTAACCTGTTTTCTGCCCTAATGACCGGCTGCGTAGGCATGGTTGGGTGGGTGTGGCCAACTCGATGTTACTCAAGTCAAGGGGTGCCTCGCCTCCTGGCCGCTCGCCTCAAAGGCATCATTAAAGACACTAGACTAGAAGTCAGGAGACTGCAAGTTCTAATCTTGCTGTTGAACCAGTCTCTCTCCCTCTCCCTTGCCTAAGAAGGCAAGGGCAAATACTGCCAAGAAAATGGCAGGGATCTATCCAAATAATCACCAGGTATAAAAACTCACTTGAATGCATTAAAAGCCCCAAATCATAAATATGCAGATCACACATGTACTTTGCACATCTCAGTTCATTCTGAGCTTTAACTTTCTGACATTTCTGTAATAGTGTATATATATTATTCTTTAGATCTACCCCATCTACTGTATATGCACAGTATATAGGGATGCACAAAATGTTACCTATTATCCAGACCAAACAGTCATTGTTGAACCACTCTCTGTCAGGAAATTTTTTAATGTTCACTTGCAATCTGCCTTCCTGTAACCTGAAACAAGTACATATACATGTCTTGCACTAAGGAATAAAAATAAATAAATAAAGCACTTCTATGTGATATATTTGAAAAACGCCATCATATCCCCCTTCTAAAACCTAAGTAGTATTTTTAAGTGTTGTGAGTTCATATCTGACCTCTACTTATACAGAAATTCTGCAGCTATGCCTTTTAGAAACATTCTATTTATTTGCTTTATATCTTGTAACATCTACCCTAGGAGCCATTTTTGTGAAGAGGCAAAGTCTCAGGCAACTAAGTTGTTCCATGAAAGCTCTGGTGACGCTTTCTCTCAGGGAATGTCACATTCTTTCTGGAAAAACAGCCATATTTAAGGAAAATTCATAAGTGAGCTTATGGCATTCCAGTTTGCATTTGAATCAAAATACATGGGCTTCTGATCTAATAAGAGATAGGATTCCAGGTGGTACTCCAGTGTCCCATTCCACTAATCTTGTGGGAAGTTGCAGTTCTGCTGGGATTTGGAGAGTCACTGCGCCACCAAAATATCTGGTTCTAGCTCACTTCTAGAGCCTGGAACCCTCATGCCGTCTTTTTTCCCTCGGCAGAAGAGAAAGCAGGGGTGAGTGGGGCAGGGTTGCATTGTGGCCCCACGTCATAATGGGCTCCAGGAGGAGGAGGGTGTTGTAGGAAGAGGGAAGGACACAGCCAAGCACTCTAGTGTAGGAAACAGTTTTATTATGCATAATAAAGGACCGAACAAAGAGAAAACAGCTTGTCCGGACCCCGAATGATTATCATAAACAGGGTTTTATACCCCACATTACGTATACAGTTGCTGATGGTTACATTTGACATATATGGTATGATAAGGAACTGAAAATGCTTCATACAGATATTTGGTTACAGTTAATGACAGAAAAGAGAGTTACACGCATCTCAAGAATGGTGCAAACCTTATCACATTCTAACTATTGCATTTGGGGAGGAAAGCAGAAGTGAATAACATCCGTCTGGGTCAGCTTGCCTTACTGCAGATAAAAATAAACATTAGTCATATCAGCAATTCTTACAAGAAAGGACATAAAGCTTTTGGACTTGATCAGACTTTTACAGGCCTGGGCCTGTAGCCTGATTTTTAGGCCTGAACCGAAGTTTTAGGCTATCTCACCCCCGCCCCCTTTGTGACTCATCTGACATGTCCAGAAGAGTCACATATTTTGGATCTCCTCCAACCTCTTGTCGGCGAAGCTTTTCATATTCCCACATTGCCATTACCTGAGCAGTTGCTTTCCTTTCAGCTAATAAAGATAGACTATTAGTGATAGTTTTAACAAAGATGGGTAGCACACATGGGAGTAGCACACAGCCAGCAGCAATTAACCTCACCAGACCCACAATGGCTTGCAGGCCAGGCAGTTTAGGCCACCAGCCTGAAAATATATCTTGTAGATTGAGACCTTTCCAACTTTGTACTGGCACATGGGCTATTTTAACCATTTTATCAGTGATTTATTTAATTACCTTACAACTTTCATCTATTTCGATACAACATTTAGTCAGATTGAACTTTCCACATACTCCTCCTTCCTTAGCTAACAGGTAATCTAAAGCTAATCTGTTTTGCATAATATAAGTTCTGGACTTTGCACTTTCCCTAGCTAATTGGGTAAGACCCTTAACTGTTTCATTAGTGATAATTTCCACAACTGCTTGCAAACGAATCAGACGGTTTAGGATGTACACAGGGGTACGATAGCCATACATGCCATCTTCCGCCCATGCAGCTGGTCCATATACCTGTATGATTCGTTCTGCAGGCCATTCTTCATCTCCCCAACTATGATGGTTACCTCCCACATTAACTTTCCCTATAATAGATGTGCCTACGCCTCTCTTTTTCCTTTGTACATTCCCAACCTCATCATAAACCGGAACCCCCCAAAATCTGTCTATTTCGTAATGGAAGTAGGAAGAATCCAGGTCTGATTATCCCAAGAACACATGTTCCACACCAATTAGCAGGTAATGATCCATATGCCATTTTTCCACAGATCCAGTATAGTCCATCAGGGGCTAACCATACGAGGGTTTGATTATCAGGATCATTCAAGAACTCCAGCCCCTTAATTTTAAACAGGGCCTGTTCATCAACTCCCTCTGTGGTATTGCTTCCTGACCACCATATTCCACTTTCCCATTTTCCTGTGCATATTAGATTACCTACTTCCTTACATCCAGTTTTACTTCTCCTTCTAAAACACACATTTCCTACCAAGTTGGTAGTGAGGGTCCAATCTCCATCTTTTCCCTGATTATAAGACAGGTTTCCTTGTTGCTCCATTTCTAATACCTTAGAGTGATTAAGTTCCTGAGCTTCCCAGGGCCACTTCTCTCCCATGTTAGTCCCTCCACACACAAAACAATTAGCTACACTCAGAGTATGGGCTATGTCCTCAGCTAATTTAACAAAAGTATTAGTTGCATATTGGGGAATTTCTGGTATGTTTAGTTTTTCCAGTTCCAGATAAAATGACCAAAATAGACCCTTAGTGTCCTGTACCTTTCTTCTTGTTTTGGTAATTTTCCATTTGAGTGTTACATGAGGGTCTGCTCCTTTTGCATAGATTCCTAATCCATACAACCCTTCCCATGTTTTCGTAGGTGTACAAGTCAGTTTTACAGGGTTGCATCTGTTCTTTTGACAATTACTAGTTGCTATCCCTTTCTCCATTTTGCACTTCTGATTACCTCCTGGGGCATCTCCTGACCACATAATTACACAAGACCAATAAGGACAATAGCTATAGGTGTCTCGGTCAAAACATTCCCCCTTATTGTGACACATGTATTTCTGTTCTAACATATAACTTCTTTCCCACTCTAATGATCCACATGTAGCTTTCAAGCAGTTGCGGTTAATAACCATGCATGCATCAAATGTTAATTCTACTGGCTTATTTAAGACTCTAAATTCAGTTTTATTCAATATTTCTTCCCTACCACATTCAGTTGTATATATGGACATCTCATATGTAGTAATAGACTTAGCCTCAGCTGGGTTGTAGCATTGGATTTTGCCCTTTAGAGTACACATGTGATATATGGTAGAATTTACTTGACAAGTAGGTGGCATGTGAGGTGAACATCCATCAGGCTTACTAGTGTGATATATCAGGGTATTAGATATTAAAGTACCTTGAACTGTAACCTTGATACAGGGACTGCATTCTGTCTGTTTATCTGTTGGTGATGTTCTAGGTGTCATTAGCGACTGTATAGTAGGGTATGCTTTAATTACTGAACCCTGATTTCCCCCAATGTATTGTGTAGGTGTTAATGAGGTAGCTCTCTTTGTGCGTTCCCCAAGTGGTTCCTTTAGTGTCAATGTCCTTTTCCTTGGGGTGTAACACAGCACTCCTTGTGTCCCATTGCACCTATTAACTATTACGGGTTGGTTAGTACCGAATACACATGTAGTTAGATCAAACTGCTCACATGTTTTAGGTATTCCCATCTCAATTTGGATGGCACGGCCATCCTGACTTACACATGGAGTACATGGGCCTAATCCTATATGATCTTTGGTGTCTCTAGTTCTTCTTCTTGGAGAAGAAGATTTTCACGGATTTTTTATTGTCATACCAAATTCAACAGTTCCAGCTACTATTTGTAACATGCATGTTCCCTGCCAACCCGTTCTCAATTGGGAGGGAGACGTCACAGGTTTCCATCTCCAGTATTGAGGTGTTCCACAATCTAAGGTGAGTGAGTTGCTTCCTTCTTTTAAGGGGGTTCTCTCACAAATCCCTCTCCTTAAGATACATATTGACAAACCTTAGGGTTTGAGTACCCTCGGGCTTGGCAAGTGATTGCAGCTATTTTGTCAAACAATTTAGGAGTCGTACACGGGTGGGGCAAAATACCATTCCAACGTTCAGGGGTAAACAGGATAGGTGATGGACTATGACAATTCCCTGTTCCAATGTTAAATGCTTGTATTATACGAGGCTGGTCTTCTGGCTTACTCCACTGACCCAAGTTGCTAACACATACCAGGTTACTGTCCACTCCATACACCATAGCACTCACCCATATCCACACAATACCATATTTTAGGAACATGTTTATCAGCTTCACGTTCTCTTTGAATCTCCTTGCGATCATCTTCCAATGCTTTCCTGATGGTGGGGCAAGATTTGAGCATGTAGTAGGAGTGTGTACCTACACCTACTATTTTATAAAACTGTAATTTATCCTCTATGATTACCACATCACACTCCACAGTACAATATGTGCAGAGAACACAATCAATACAATGCGCACAACAACAACATCCACATTTACACTTACAAAACCAACACATATAAGTAATACAAAGAAATTCTTAATGAATATCAGCAAAATCAAAAACCTTCTCATCCGTTCTTCCCCCGTGCGTAGAAAGTCAGCATCTGGAGTGACTTAGCAAGGGTCTTTTCTTTCTTCAAGGAACTCAGGCCACATAATCAGTTCTGGAGGAGAAATTGACTGAGGCTGGCTAGCCCAATTATTAAGAGGTTTTGATTGTCCACAGAATAGGAATTTATAGTGATAGAATAAAATGAGAGCCAATGAGATGATTGCCAGTAGCCAGAATCTCCACAACCAGGATTCCCACATAGATCGTTACCAATCTTCTGCCGTGCTCAGGAGACCAGAGTCCAGGAGTAGTCCAGCAGGGCAAATCTTCAACCTTTACACTTTAGTCTGCTAACAGCATCCTATTACACACACAACATATATTATCTAGACACGTTTGAAAGTAAGTTTGGTTGGGTTCTTCTGATCCACAGACACCTTCCAATTTGCATGTGCTGCAAACCTTAATTCATGTCCAGTGGATCCAGGACTTAGATCCTGCAACCTTCACTGCAAGCGGAGAAGACATAACAACAATAAAAGGCCCTTTCCACCTTCCCTCAAACTTTTCCTTCTTCCAATGTTTTACCCATACTTGATCCCCTGGTTTAAATGGGTGACGAGTCACCAACCTAGGGGGCACCCTTTCCATTACATAGTTTTGGAGTTTTTCAACTTGTTTATTCAATTCCTGCACTATTTCCATATTCCAAACACCCCCCTTATGACCCAAATCAGGCCATCCCGATAAACTTCTTCTCAGGAGATTTGGAGGCCTACCAAACATCAGCTCATAAGGTGATAACTTGTGTTGCCCTCTAAGAGAGCTTCTAATTGCATACAAGGCTAACGGCAAAGCATCTGGCCACTTCAAATGGCTCTCTGAGCATATCTTTGTTATTCGTTCCTTTAGGGTCCTGTTCATGCGTTCACAAGAACCCCCAGACTGTGGCCGAAATGCACTGTGAAACCTCCATTTTATGCCTACTGCACTTGATACAGCTTGATTAACCTGGTGTACAAACTCTGGTCCATTGTCAGATGACATATGACTAGGTATCCCAAACCTTGGGATTATTTCTTTCAACAACAATCTTGCCACCTCCCTAGCTTGTTTAGTCTTAGTAGGAAAGGCCTCTGGCCATCCTGTGTACATGTCTACCATAACTAACATGGCTTTGAACAATCCACACCTCAGCATGTCAGTAAAATCAACCATCACATAATCCATAGGGATATATGACCATGGTATTGCCCCTGGGGGCAGCAGGGGTCCTTGCCTTGGGTTTACCTTTGCACAAGTGACACATTTAGCTACCACCCCAGCTGCAATGCCAGCCAGGCCATTGATGTAATAATCCCTCTGTAGAGCAGCTTCTAATACAGTTTTCCCCATATGAGTAGCCTCATGGGCTAACTGAGCTAGTGTCCAAGCTACAGACGACGGCACAAAAACCCTGTTGTCTGGTAAGATATGCCACCCATCTTCCACTCTTGCCTTCAAATCAGTCACAGCTTTCACACTTTCCTGTTGGGAATATGTAGGTTTAATCTCAGGTGGGATCACTCCCATATCCATTGCCACACATACAGATAAGTCAGGTAATGGTTCAGATCTCTTAGCTGCATCCCTTGCTTCTATATCTGCTGCCCTGTTGCCCAATGCCACTTTGTCATCTCCTCTCTGATGTCCTTTGCAATGCATCACTGCTACCCTTTTAGGTTTCTGTACCGCATCAAGCAACCGGCTTATTAAATGTCCATACAAAATATACTTTCCTGCTGAATCTCTAAACCCCCTTTCTTTATATACAGCTCCATGTGCATGTAGTGTAAGAAATGCATACTTGCTGTCTGTCCACACATTCAAAGACTCTCCCTCAGCTCTTTCTAATGCTCTTATCAGAGCCCATAATTCTGCCACTTGTGCACTGTACCCTTGCCCTATAGGACCACTTTCTACCACTCCTTCATCATCAACAATTGCATATCCTGACACTCTTCTGCCTCCTATCATGTAGCTAGATCCATCAGTATACCAACTGAATTTAGCATCTGACCATGGTATGTCTGTTAAATCTGGGCAGCTTGAATACACCTTATCCAAATCCTCTAAGCAATTGTGTACTGGTGCTGTCTCTATTGGTAACAAAGTAGCAGGATTTAATCTATTTGAGGTTACTAATCTCACTTGTGGGTTTTCAACCATGAGTGCTTGGTATTTGGCTAAACGCTGTCCACTAATCCACAGATGCCCCTTAGCATCCAAAACTGATTGCACTGCATGTGGGGTGTGTACATTTATAGTACTTGAGAAAGTGAGCTTATTACAGTCTTGAATCAACTCAGCAATGGCAGCTAATACCTTTAGACAATGAGGCCAACCTTTTGCTACTCCATCTAATTGCTTAGAAAGATAATATATTTCTATTTGTGTCTACATATAGATTGAAAGGTTTTTGTAAATTTGGTAATGTTAATGCAGGAGCCTGTGTTAAAGCTTCTTTAACATCATGAAATGCCTTCTTTTGTTCTCCTCCCCATTCAAGGGGTTCCAGGTTTGCACCTTTAGTTGCGGCATACAAAGGAGCTGCCATCAAAGCAAAATTTGGAATCCAAATACGACAGAAACTTGCCAATCCCAGAAAACTCCTCAACTGTCTTTTTGTCTTAGGCTCAGCCAGAGCCAAGATTGCATGCTTCCTTTCAGGTCCTAATGCACGACTGCCTTGTTCTATGACATACCCAAGATATCTGACATGCTTCATCACAAGCTGTGCTTTTTTCCTGGAAACTCTATACCCACACTCTAACAACAAATCCAACAATCTCTTGGTATAATCCCAACAAGTGTCTTACCTCTACCACCACTGGTGGATGATGGGCTGCAAAGCCCGGCGGGTTGTCCTCTGCCCACAACCCAGGCACATCAAAATGGTACCAGATACCATCTTGAATCGCCCCCCCAATCTGCCTACCTACCATCAATCTCCATGTCTCCTCCGGCGAATGTCTTACTGTCACTCTCTGTCTGCCTTCATCAAAGGAAATGGTTGCCCCTAATTTACTAAGTAGATCTCTACCTAACAATGGAATCGGGCATTCAGGTATGTACAAAAACTCATGCTGTATTTTAGCGCCTTTAAAATCACAAAAGACAGGCCTCAGAACATTATGACCCAAAACCTGTCCTGAAACCCCCTGGACCTGAATTGCATATGGTCCAGGTACTGATATAGGCTTATTTACCACAGATCTCCCCGCTCCAGTATCCACTAAAAAAGTTGTTTGTTGACCCCCGACATTTACGGTTACCAAGGGCTCGGATGGGGTCTCTTCCAAGCCTGGTCCCCGTCAATCTGTCCCCGTCAATCTGTCCAATCTGTTTCAGCCAACCCTACTGTCTCTGACACCTCTTGGAGCCGGCTGGGATTCCCAAAACCTCTATTAAATCCCCTAGTACCTCTCCTTCCCCTAAATCCACCTCTGCCAATAAACCTACCAGCTCTCTGGCCTCCTCTGCTTTCTCCCTCAGGCTGCGGTCTTCCTCTTCCCCTCCATGCCCCCCTTCCTCTCTGCACTCGCTTCGGACACTCCCTCTGCCAATGCCCTTCACCCTTACAATAAGCACATTGATTTGGGCCCAAAGACATTCCTCCTTGTAAAGCCACTGCCAATAATTCTGCTTTCTTGTGCATTTTAGCTTCTTTCTCTTTCTTCTCCACCTTATCTCGGTTTACATAAACTTTCCTTGCTATTTCCAATAATTCACTTGTGTTTTTACCCAAAGCCCCTTCTTGCCTCTGCAGTTTCCTTCTAATATCTTCGTAACTCTGAGCGATAAATCTTTCATTCAACATTCTTACATTTTCAGGAAGTCTCGGATCAACTTGAGTATACAACTCATATGCTTCTATCAATCTCTGCAAAAATCCTTCAGGTCTTTCATCTGCTCCTTGTAATACTAATGAGGTTTTAGACATATTTACAGGGTGCTTTCCTGCTTTTCGAAGGGCTTTTACCACTGCTGTTCTATACTCAGTGAGGCGGGTCATGTCATTATCATCACGGGGATTCCACCCAGGGTCTTCCTCTGGCACCCTCAATGGTAGTTCCCTGGAAAAATCAGCATCTCCATCGAATGTCTCCCTCACACCCTTTCTCATAGCTGCTTTCCACTTCTCTCTCTCTTCTGGAGTCAATAACACATTCAACAACTGCTGAATATCAGTCCACGTAGGACTGTGAGTCTGCATAATAGTCTGAAAGAGATCTGCCATCTCTGTGGGCTTAGCAGAAAGGGGCCCATAATGTTGTTTCCAATTCAAAAGATCAGTTGTAGAGAAAGGAACATACTGAAACATTGGTATTACTTCTGCAACACCCTGCTGATTGATCACCTGCTGGTCCACCTGCCTCAAAGGAGCAGTGAATTCAGCAGCAGCAACTCTCGCCCTAGCTTTGGCTGCACGGGTCTGCACCCCCACAGCTTCCTCCTCTATTCCCCCTACTGCACCCAAAGCCCCCTCATCATCCTCCACATCACTCTGTCCACTTCCATCAGCAGACGGGCTTATCTTAACTCGTGCCCTTGTCACATCCCCACTCTTTCCTGCCTGATCTACCCCTATCGCTCCCCCAACAGCACCTCTTCCCTGGGGAGGCCGATAAGGCGGCAACAGCGGCGCACAGGGAGGGGGTCGAATAATCTCTTCCTCATCAGCAGCTAACACTTTCCTCATTCTGTCTCTCCGCTTCCTTATAGTATTTCGCCTATTATGTTTAAATCTAGGTCGTGCTACACACAGACGTACCATTTCTGCCTGACATTGCAACAAATCATCTGCTTTCTCAGTTAATGCATTTACCCATTGATCTATATATGGAAACTGATCTGGAAACTTTTCCTGGGCTACAGCAATTACCCCCCACACCTCATCAGCAATATCCTCTCTAAAAGTTCCCTCAGCTGGCCAACCTACCCCTAGAGTGGGCCACACCTGTTTACACAAATACTTCAATCTCTCTTTTGTCACCTTGGGATATGAGGGATCCCTAAAATAGCTATCAAAGCCTTTCACCATGCATGCCAACGGTGTGTTGGGCACGCTCTGAGTCCCCCCCATCCTAACACACTGTCACCGACTCGCAGCCCCGGTTCCCACAGCCACTGACGAGAACTGCGGTGACTTAACCTTCCCACACAATTACCTCACACGGACTTCGTTAGGACAGCCGTCTCGAGTCCAGGGGAGAGATCAGGTCCACTCTTCTGTCTGCAAATGAGACAGGTACCAATTGTTACAGATACTCGCCTGAAACTGCACACGTCCTGGCCAGGAAACACACGAATCCTCTTTCCTACACCACAGGGTTCTTGGGCTCGCTCACAGCACCGTCGGCCTCACAGGGAAGTCACTGCCGCCTCCCGGAAGTCAGGAAACTCCCGTGGCACCTGGAGGATGTTCAGGAGCAGCTGCCCCAAGGGCCCGAGGGGTTGAACGACCCTCAGTAAAATATTACCTCAGCCAGTCCCCTCGTGGGTCGCCACTTGTTGTAGGAAGAGGGAAGGACACAGCCAAGCACTCCAGTGTAGGAAACAGGTTTATTATTTATTATGCATAATAAAGGACCGAACAAAGAGGAAACAGCTTGTCCGGACCCAGAATGATTATCATAAACAGGGTTTTATACCCCAAATGACGTATACAGTTGCTGATGGTTACATTTGACATATATGGTATGATAAGGAACTGAAAATGCTTCATACAGATATTTGGTTACAGTTAATGACAGAAAAGAGAGTTACACGCATCTCAAGAATGGTGCAAACCTTATCACATTCTAACTATTGCATATGGGGAGGAAAGCAGAAGTGAATAACATCCGTCTGGGTCAGCTTGCCTTACTGCAGATAAAAATAAACATTAGTCATATCAGCAATTCTTACAAGAAAGGACATAAAGCTTTTGGACTTGATCAGACTTTTACAGGCCTGGGCCTGTAGCCTGATTTTTAGGCCTGAACCGAAGTTTTAGGCTATCTCAAGGGGACCCCATCTCCCCCATTGTGATGCACACTGAATTTCACTGTGCTGCTCAAGGCGCTGCGGGAGCAGTGGGCAGGCCATGAGGTGGCAACAGCAGTGGCATTGGCTGCGGTGCGGGTCAGGTCAGTGTCTCAGGGCGGAGAGCAGATGGCCTGTCTCCCCAAGCGACCAAGGTGCACCCAGCACCAACAAGGGCCAGAACAAGCCGCCCGCCATGTCCCGCTGCAGTCTGTCAGGCAATGAGATCCAGCAAGAGATGACACGCAAGAGAATCATCCCCAGCCGCTTCTGATGCCAAAGCAGCAGAAGGCGAGGACTGTGTTGGGTGCCACCAGCTGGCACAAATGCACTGTGATGAAGGCGGAATGCTGTTGCTGCAAAAAGGAAAGTACAGGGACACTTTGATCCCGCAGACTAAAACTCCGGCTATTGCCACCACTTCTTCGCTCCGCCTGTGCCGACCCACCTTGCCACAACAGCACCATTACTTCGCTCTGGCTGGCAAGGGCTACACTACTCCTTGCACCACGTCTTGTACCACCCTCTATGGCAGAGATTTCCAGCCCCACCCCAACCTGCCCAGCTGTTCCCTGGCAGACGTACCACGAGTCCCTTTCGGGAGAAGGGGCGGTCTATAAATACGAATAATAAATAATAAATAAACCCTCTACGATGGAGATTTCCAGCCCCACCCCGAGCTGCCCAGCAGTTCCCTGGCGGGCAGGTGCACCTGGGTGGAGAAGCTGCTCCGGGATGACCAATGGGCAAGTCCTGTGACTAGAGCTTTGGAATATGGGACCGACTTTCCCATAACTTGAGGTGCAGCATTATGATACCTTAAAACCTTGTTGGATTCGGGCAACGAGAGAACAGACTCCAGACGATAGTGACAACAACAGCTCTTTATTTAGTAGTAGTAGTGATCCAGCTTGACTTGGGGTCTAGAAGCTCCCCTTTTATAGGGATCGGGTACACCTCCCGTCCAATCAGAACAACCCCTAGTTCCCGCCCTAGTGGCGGATCTGAGTGGAGACTTACAGCGGTTTATGCTAATATCTAACACCCCTCCCCTCTTAGATGGAGTGTTTCGGTTCGTGACAAAGTCCTGTAAGTATGCCGGTTTCTGCCTTACTCGGGTGGACCGTCGGAATTTCGGGTTGGGTTGGAGCGGGCGCGAGATCGGCGTGTTCCTCCTGTTCTGCTTCGCTGGCAGGGGATGGTCGGTTCTCCTCGCTCGGAGGCTGTTCCGCTCTATCGTTGATATCAGGGTCCACCCCAGGCTCCGTGGTCCTGAAGTCCTCTGTGCTCGGATATTCGGGTTGGTGTGTTGGCGGATTTTCCGACGGAATGAAGTCTTCGTTTGCTGATCGTAGGTTGGAGTGCGTTAGGCGACCTCGGAGTTGGTCTATGTGCCTCTTCCAGTTCCTCCCGTCCTCTAGTTCCAACAAGTATGATCGAGGACCCGTGATACCAATTACCCTTGCCGGAATCCACAGGATCCCCCCTGCATAGTTGTGGGCGTATACTGAATCCCCTATACTAAAATTCCGAATTTTGCTTGTGGAGTCTGGGGGCGATGTGGCAGAGTAGTTTGGGTGAAGTCGGTCCAGGTGAGACCGTAAACGGCGGCCCATGAGGAGTTCAGCGGGGCTCCTACCCGTCGTGGCGCTCGGGGTGATATGCTGGATTAGTAGGTAATGATCAATTCGTATTTGCCAATCACCTGGGCCCATCCTAGCGAGGGCCTCTTTTGCAGATCGCACCATTCTCTCCGCCTGTCCGTTCGAAGCCGGATGGAATGGCGCGACAAGGGCATGCCGAATTCCCTGACCTGCTAAGTACGTTTCGAATTGCATGGCCATGAACTGGGGCCCGTTGTCGGAGACCAGGAGGTCGGGCAGGCCGTGAGTGGCGAAAAGCCGCCATAGTACCTTAATGACTGCCTCTGATGTGATTGAAGTCATTAGGACTACTTCCAACCATTTGAAGTATGAATCCACAACTATTAGAAACGTTTGCCCTTGGACTGGCCCTGCGAAATCAATGTGTATTCGCGACCAGGGTGCTTTTGGTTTGTCCCATTCCGTGGCGGGCGCTTCAGGGGGTGCTGGTCTGGACTCTTGGCACGGATCACAAGTGGCTACCCATTCTTCTATCTCTTTGTCCATGTTAGGCCACCAAACGTAACTCCTAGCTAACGCTTTCATCCTTACAATCCCCGGATGCCCAACATGTAAAGCCTCCAATACATTTCTCCGTAGTGCGTATGGTACAACAACTCGATCCCCCCACAATAAACAACCTTGTAAAACCGACAGTTCGTCGCGCTTAGACCAAAACAGTTTGAATTCGGGTCCCACATTCCCTTTGGGCCACCCCCTCCATACCCAAGTTTGTACCTGTCTGATTACATTGTCCTTAGCAGAAAACCAAGCAACGTCCACAGAAGAAACTGGTCCTGAGTCCAAACAGTCAATCAAGAGGACCGGTATTTCGGGAGTGGGGTCTGTTAACAGTTCTGGTAGTGGGCAACGGCTGAGTGCGTCTGCGTGCCCTAGTGTGGAACCCGGTCGATGTATTAACTTGTAGGAATACGCAGCCAGGAAAACAGTCCACCTGGTCATGCGCGGGGAGAGTGAAACTGGTGTGGGGCGGTTTCCCGCCAAAAGACCCAGCAATGGCTTGTGGTCTGTGATAAGTTCGAAATCGCGGCCGTAGAGATACTCGTGGAAACGTTCGACTCCAGCCACAGCGGCTAACGCTTCCCTGTCCATTTGGCTATAGTTTCGTTCAGCCGATGATAAAGTCCTTGAGTAGAACGCTATGGGTGCTTCGTTTCCGTTTGGCATTCTGTGGCTGAGTACTGCGCCGATGCCGAAAGGTGATGCATCGCAGGTCAATACCAGTGGTAGAGTTTGGCTGTATTGGATGAGTAGTGAGTCGGTCGTGAGTAGACGCTTGACTGCGGTGAAGGCGGCCGCCTCGGAACGTCCCCAGGTCCATTTCGTGTTCTTGGCTAGGAGTCGGTGTAGCGGCTCAGCGACGGTAGCTTTCTGTCTTAGAAAAATGCTGTAGAAGTTAAGAAGTCCGAGGAATGCCTGCAACTCGGTCTGATTTCGTGGTGTGGGGGCGTCCTGGATCGCCTTAATTTTCTTCGATGTTGGGTGAATACCCAGTCCATCGATTTTATACCCCAGGAATTCTACGCTAGGGACGTTAATTTGGCATTTTTCCTTTTTTAGGCGGAGACCCTTTTCTATGATTCTGGCCAAAACAGTTCTAACACGTTTTAATAGTTGCTCCTCGTTTGCAGCCGATACCAAGATGTCGTCAAAATATGGGACGACTCCTGGTATGCCCTGCAAAAGCCGTTCCATGACGCTTTGGAACAGACCTGGAGCGATGCTTATGCCGAATTGTAACCGGTTGCATTTGAAAGCACCCCTGTGCGTCACTATAGTTTGGGCCTCCACCGTGGCGCTATCCACAGGCAGCTGCTGATACGCTTGTGCCATGTCTAACTTTGCAAATATCTTTCCTGGCCCCAACGAATGCAATAGGTATTGGACTACGGGCACAGGATACGCGCTCTGTTGTAGGGCGACATTAATTGTGCATTTATAGTCCGCGCAGATGCGGACTGACCCATCTGGTTTAACTGGGGTCACGATGGGGGTTTCCCAGCGCGCGTGATCCACCGGTTCAAGGATCCCTTGCTCTACGAGCTTCTCTATCTCTTTGTCAATCTTGGGACGGAGTGCAAAAGGCACTCTTCTAGGTTTGAGTCGGATTGGCGCCACCTTTGGATCTAGATTGAATGATATTGGCTTTCCCACATACTTACCAAGGCCAGGGCTGAACACATCCTCGAACTCCTTAAAAATCTGTTCAGCGCTGCTGTTTTCCATGGCGTTGATTCCGGTGACTTCTAGCCCCAGGGCTTCAAACCAATCCAGTCCCAGGAGGCTCTGTAATGGCGCGCTGGCGACGGTCACGGGCAGCTGGGCTATGATGTCTTTGAACTGGACCCGAAACGTGCCTTGACCCACGATGGGGACCCTGTTCCCCTGGTAGTCTCGTAGCAGGATGTCTGGTGTTCGCAGTTGGCGCTTCTTGAGGCTCGGAATTGCTTTTTTCATGGCTGACCATGAAATGATCATCAGGGACGATCCCGTGTCGACTTCAAGCTCGCAAGGGGAGTCCTCCAGGAGGACAGTGATTTTCAGCTTTTTAGGCCGCTTGGTGCGGACCTGACCTATCGTTGTGAGATAGGTTCGCATTGGTTCTCTCCTGGTATACTCTCTCTCGGCATCCTGGGGATACTCTCTCTCGGCTCTCTGGTAATACGCCCTTTCAGCTCTTTGTGTGTATTCTCTCTTGGCTGACACCCTCGGTTCTCTCTCTGGGTGCCCTTTGTTTTTCCGCCAAGCCCCTGGGTTGGGCTTCTGTCGGCGGTACATAGGAGGCTGCCATTGTGAGGCAGGGACTTCGCTCCGGCACACTCGTGCGATGTGCCCAAGTTTGTCGCAATGCGAGCAAACAACGTTTCTGAAACGGCAGGTAGACCGGGGGTGGTTCCCTCCGCAGCTTGCGCATGGTGGCAAACGGAACTCGGGTTTCCCCGCCGGTCTTGTGTGACTGCTCCGCATTCGATGACTGTCTTCAAATTCGCTGTCCTCGGTCTCTTGATCGGCGGCCTCATAATGTACTCTGGTATGTCTGGATCCGGTCTGGATCGCGCTGTACCCGCGTTGTATTGTCTCGGAAGATCTGTCTGCTGATTCGGAAGCTCTCGCCTCGTCTAGTGCAATTTGCAGGCTTAGGTTGGGTTTGGCCAACAATCGTTTCTGTAATGAAATGTCTTTTAACCCGCATATGAGGCGTGCCAGGATTTGCTCATCCAGATCCCTGAACTCGCAATGCGTTGCTGCTTTCCGAAGTGCTGCAACATATTGGTTGATTGATTCTCCCGCCTTCTGGCTCCTCGTGTTGAATTCCTGGCGGCGAACGTGGCGGGAAGGTTTTGGCGCGTAATGTGTTTGCAGCGTCTGTTGTAGCGCCGTCCATGTTACCGCCTGGATGGGGGTTGGCTCAGAGAGATCCCTGGCCGTTTCGAAAACCTCTCGACCACAGTAGCTCAGGAACATATTCTTTTTCCGAGAGTCCGGTACTCCCGTGAGATCGTTTGCCTCGAGGAAGCATTCGAATCTCAGCATGTAGGATTCCCAATGCTCGGCGATTGGGTCGTATGGAGTTGGTGGAGCGTGCATCGACATCTTGTCTGCGTTTGAATTTGCCACTCTGAGATGGCTGCCGGAATTTCTGCCGAATTCCAGGGCTGGATCGAGTCCGTAGATTCTGGAGGTAGCTTCTTCGTCCTATCTGTCTCTCGATCCCACCTTCGTCGCCAATGTTGGATTCGGGCAACGAGAGAACAGACTCCAGACGATAGTGACAACAACAGCTCTTTATTTAGTAGTAGTAGTGATCCAGCTTGACTTGGGGTCTAGAAGCTCCCCTTTTATAGGGATCGGGTACACCTCCCTTCCAATCAGAACAACCCCTAGTTCCCGCCCTAGTGGCGGACCTGAGTGGAGACTTACAGCGGTTTATGCTAATATCTAACAAACATATCTATAAATAAGCAAAGAAACCTTATTGAAATGAATATATTTCTAAAACAAAATGGAAAATTGATAGGTTTGTTTCAGATTCCAAAAAATGTCATCATACAATACACTACAATACAATACAATAGCAGAGTTATTGCCTAGGCAGGAAACCCTATACCATTTCAGACAAATGGTTATCCAACATCTTCTTAAAGACTTCCAGTGTTGGAGCGTTCACAACTTCTGGAGGCAAGTTGTTCCGCTGATTAATTGTTCTAACTGTCAGGAAGTTTCTCCTCAGTTGTAAGTGGCTTCTGCCTTGATTAGTTTCCACCCATTGCTTCTTGTTCTACCCTCAGGTGCCTTGGAAAATAGTTTGACTCCCTCTTCTTTGTGGCAACCCCTGAGATATTGGAACACTGCTATCATGTCTCCCCTAGTCCTTCTTTTCATTAAACTAGACATACCCAGTTCCTGCAACTGTTCTTCATATGTTTTAGTCTCCAGTCCCCTAATCCTCTTTGTTACTCTTCTCTGCACTCTTTCTAGAGTCTCCACATCTTTTTTACATCGTGGCGACCAAAACTGAATGCAGTATTCCAAGTGTGGCCTTACCAAGGCATTATAAAGTGGTATTAACACTTCACGTGATCTTGATTCTATCCCTTTGTTGATGCAGCCTAGAACTGTGTTGGCTTTTTTGGCAGCCGCTGCACACTGCTGGCTCATATTTTAATGGTTGTCCACTAGGACTCCAAGATCCCTTTCACAGTTACTATTGTTGAGCAAGGTACCACCTATACTGTACCTGTGCATTTCGTTTTTGTTGCCTAAATGTAGAACCTTACTCTTTTCACCATTGAATTTCATTTTATTAGATAGTGCCCAATGTTCAAGTTTGTCAAGATCCTTCTGTATCTTAAGCCTATCTTCTGGAGTGTTGGCTATTCCTGCCAGCTTGGTGTCATTTGCAAATTTGATGAGTTCCCCATTTACTCCCTCATCCAAATCATTGATGAAGATGTTGAAGAGTACTGGGCCCAAAACAGAGCCTTGGGGTACTCCACTGCATACCTCCCTCCATGTAGATGCAGTTCCATTGAGGACTACACGTTGAGTGCGGTTGGTCAGCCAGTTACGAATCCATCTGGTGGTGATGCTGTCTAACCCACATTTTTCTACTTTATCTAGTAGTAGGTTATGGTCTACTTTATTAAATTCCTTAGTGAAGTCCAGGTAAATTATATCGAAGGCATTCCTCTGGTCCACTAATTTTGTCACTTTGTCAAAGAATGCAATAAGATTAGTCTGGCATGATCTGTTTTTGACAAACCCATATTGGCTTTTGGCTATTACTTTGTTTGCTTCTAGGTGTTTGCTAAATCGTTGCTTGATTATCTTTTCCAGAATCTTTCCTGGTATTGAGGTCAGGCTGATAGGTCTGTAGTTTCCTGGATCTGTTTTTTTCCCCTTTTTTTGAAGATGGGAACCACATCAGTTCTTTTCCAGTCCTCTGGTATTTCCCCGGTGCTCTGGTATTTCCCCAGGATCTCTGAAAGATATAGTTCAGTGGTTCTGAGATCTCGTCTGCCAGTTCCTTCAGAACCCTGGGGTGTAATCCATCCGGTCCTGGTGATTTGAACTTGTCTAGGGTAGACAGGTGCTCACTTACCATTTTCTTCCCTATTTCAACTTGTGTTCCTAATCTGATTTTTGTGGTGCTGTTTTTGATAGGTTGGACTGTTTTATCCCTTTGTGTAAAGACAGATGCAAAACATGAGTTAAATAGTTCTGCTTTCTCCCTGTTGCTTGTCACCTTCTTGCCACTTTCTCCCAGCAATGGACCAATTGTTTCCTTAACCTTTTTCTTGTTTTTAACATGTTGGAAGAAGCTTTTTTTGTTATTTTTTACTTTTGTGGCAAGCCTTTCTTCATTGTGAGACTTAGCCTTCCTTACTTCATCTTTACAGGCTCCGGCTATTTGCTGATATTCTGCCTTAGTTATGTCCCCCTCTTTCCACTTTTTATACTTATCTTTTTTGTTTTTCAATTTGTCAGAGAGTTCTTTATGCAGCCATGCTGGTTTCTTTGGGGAGCTGTTATTTTTCTTCTTCATTGGTATTGTGCTAGACTGGGCTTTTCTAATCTCATTTTTCAAGATTTCCCAAGCTTCTTGAGTTGTTTTCCCCTTGAGGATTCTCATCCATGGAATTTTTCCCAAGCTCTCTCTAAGTTTATTGAAATTAGCTCTCTTAAAGTCCAAGACTCTAGTTTCACTTTGTTCTACTACTTGTGTTTGCATAATGTTGAATTCCAACATTGCATGGTCACTTGCTCCCAGGGTTCCTGTGACTTCAACACCTTCTATCATTTCCTCTCTGTTAGTGAGAATTAAGTCCAATATGGCTGATCCCCTTGTTCCCTTCTCTACTTTTTGGGAAACAAAGTTGTCTGCTAGGTTTGTTAGGAACCTGTTGGATCTTCCACCTGGTGCAGAGTTTGTTTCCCAGTTGATGTCAGGGTAGTTAAAATCCCCCACTACTATTGTGGTGTGCTTCCTACATACTTAAGTTAGCTGACTAGCAAAAGGCTCATCTACTTCCTCTGCTTGGTTGGGTGGCCTGTAGTATAGACCTATGGCAATGTCATTTCCCCCACAACCTTTAATATTGACCCAAATGCATTCAAGATAGTTCTCATCATTGTTGTGCTCTATTTCTGTAGAGAGGTAATTATTTCTTATATATAGTGCAACTCCACCTCCTCTTTTATTTGGTCTATTTCTTTTAAATAATTTAAATCCTTCTAGCTGTATGTTCCATTTGTGGGTTTCATCCCACCAAGTTTCTGTAATGGCAACAATATCGTATCTGCCCCCTTTTACTTGAATTTCTAATTCGCCCTGTTTATTCCTCATATGCTATGCATTGGTGTATAGACATTTGAGTCCATTTTGATTAACCCTGTGTTTACTGTGTACATAACCTGTGTTATGCCTGACTGCCCCTATTTTCTTGCCACTTGTATGATTCATGCACATGGTATGGCACTCACTATTAAATGCTTGGTTTTGCTTGACAGTGGGAGTGATAATCTTACCCGCACAAACATCTGTGTTACATGCACTGATCATAGACAAGTAGTGCACCTTTAAACTGTTCTCTAGTATGCTCAACTATTTGTATGTCCAGATTCAAATTTGCTCCAAACAGACTTTATTAACCTTTTCTACTGAAAAAAATGTAAAGGGTGTAGAAACAACACAGGGGTGGCACTACTGCTGGTTTGCTCATGGGTGCTTCGTGCATGTGCACTTGATGCATGTTTGATGTGTGCTGCATGCGCATGCACAGTACAATAAAAAATGTTCTGCGCAGAAGCAAAAAAGATGGCACCTATGGTGCTGCATGGAGAACCAGTTCAGGGGCGTGGCAGGCCTGGGTCTCTACCAGTTCCAGCGACCCAGGCTGCCAAACCACTACTGGTTCACCCGAACAGGTCTGAACTGGTAGGAACCCACCACTGTGTTCTGTCCTGTGATTCTAATGAATATGCAGACACAGGCTTGGCTGTCTGCCACGACTAATGATGGACATAAAGCCACCCCTTGGCTAGGAGCCTAAAACGCTATCTTCAAGAAACCAAGATTAGACTTATGGAATGCTTTTTCAATGGCTAGTAAAGTGTTGTTTCCTGCAAAGATTCCCCTCCCGTTGCTCCACCTATAAGCTCTGTGAGAGGGGCCACAACAGTAGCCATCTGTCCCTATTTCCTTCTATGATGTCTTCTCCAAAGCTGCTCCCTTCTCTTCTCAGCTCCAAACGGATAGTGGGGGTCAGGATGCTTCAAAATGGGCTCTTTCATGAAGGCCTGCTGCAAGGCCTGGAACACGTGGTGCTCAGCCCCCCCCCCCCCAGTGAAACGGAACTTTTTTCTGCAGGAGCCAAGTGAGGGGCGCAGTCAGGGAAGCAAAGCCGGGGATAAAGGTCCGATAGTAGTTGGCAAACCCGAGGAGTCGCTTGACATCCTTCACTCGCCGAGGAGGTTGCCAACTACACAAAGACTCCACCTTGCCCGGCTGCATTGCAATGCCTTCGGGAGAGATACGATGTCCCAGGAACTAAATGGTGGACTGCCAAAACTGGCACTTCTCCAGTTTTGCATACAAGCGATTCTCATGGAGCCGTTGTAGGACCAGACGTAGCTGCTGCCGATGGCTCTCCCGGGAGGACGAGTAAATCAAAATGTCATCGAGATAAATGACGACAAAGTGGTCCAAAAGGTCCCGGAAGATGTCGTTCATAAAATGTTGGAAGACGGCAGGGTCAGCCCAAAAGGCATGTACTCAAAATGCCCGTACCTGGTGCCGAATGCCGTCTTCCATTCATCCCCGGGTCGGATCCGGACAAGATTGTAGGCTCCACAGAGATCCAATTTGGTGAACACCTTAGCCTCTCTGAGCCGCTCCAACAGTTCAGGAATAAGGGGCAGGAGATATCGATTGTGCACCATGATAGCATTGAGCCTACGATAGTCACAACAGAGTCTCAAATCTCCTGTCTTCTTTTTGACGAACAAGACCGGGGCAGACAATGGCGAAGACGAGGGTCTGATAAAACCCCGAGCTAGGTTTTTGTCCAAAAATTCCCACAATGCGGCCAACTCCGGGTCTGACATCGAATACAAATGACCCACAGGGAGCGGCACATCCGGAATCAAATCGATGGGACAATCATATGGCCGGTGCAGTGGCAATTGGTCTGCTTCTTGTTCACTGAACATGTCTGCAAAATCTGCTATGTCGAAGGCAAGGACACCCCTGGTGGACTCAGTAGCTGGCCTGCACAGACATGACGGGTGTGGTCCACACATTGCAAGGCTGGAAAGGTGACAGGTTCTGGGACCAGTAGATCTGTGGGTCGTGCGCCCGAAGCCAAGCCAAGCTCAAGACCACGGGGAAATGCAGGCCAGGGGTAACGTAGAACTGGATGGCTTCCTCATGAGCCCCGATGACCAGGCGCAAGGGTTGCGTGGCAGCCTTGATAGGCCCAGACAGAAGCACCCAGCCGTCAATGGTCTCCACAGGCATAGGAGGATCTACCAAACACAAGAGGGACCGCATACTTGGTCGCAAACGCCTCGGCCATGAAGTTCGTGGTAGCCCCGGAGTCAACCAGAGCATGCGCCGGAATCCCCTGCAGACTACTGGACAGGACTATTTGTGATGCCAGGATCAGGTGTCAGGGAGGCCCGCAAGTCACTGTCTCTGAGTATGGTCCTGAATTGATGCGTGCCCGACCCTAGGTCTCCCTTAGATCATGCTTGGGGGCCTTTCCCGACAAAACGTTCTGTGTCTGGGGTGTAGGTGATGCCCCTCGTCTCTTCTTGGGGCAAAAGGCTGCCATGTGCCCAGGTTCCCCACAATAAAAACACCTCCCCCCCAAGCGCCGTCTGTCTTTCTCCGTTATCGACGAGCAGGGTTTGGCTGCACTTAATTCCATGGGCTCCTCCCGTGGAGTTCGAGTCTCACGCATGACCGGAACCACCCTGGTCTCCTGGGACGTGCGGTGAATTCCCCGCCTCTGCAACTGAGCATCAATCTGGAGGCACAGATGGACCAACGCGTTGAAATTCGGTGGCCTATCCACACGCACCAGCTCATCCTGCAATTCTTCCGACAACCCATCCTCAAATGTGTCCATGAGGGCTGCCTCATTCCAAGCCAAATCCTGGCTTAGTAGCCTAAATTCACTGATGTAGTCTTGCAAGGAACCCCGGCCCTGCTTCAGAGTCTTCAGACATCAGGTAGCCATCTCCGTCTTAATGGGGTCCTCATACATTAACCGGAGGTGGTCACAGAACCCCCTGAAGTCATCCAGCAAAGGGCTAGCCTGGACCAGCATTGGCGTCGCCCAATGAGCTGTGGAATCTGTTAGATTCGGGCAATGAGAGAACAGACTCCGGACAATTGTGACAACAGCTCTTTATTTAGTAGTAGTAGTAGTAGTAGTGATCCAGCTTAGCTTGCGGTCTAAGGTATCCCCTTTTATAGGGATCGAGTACACCTCCCGTCCAATCAGAACAACCTTTTGTTCCCACCCTAGCGGCGGACCTGAGTGGAGACTTACGACGATATATGCTAATATCTAACACCCCTCCCCTCTTAGACGGAGTGTTCCGGTTAGTGACAAAGTCCTTTAAATGTGCCGGTTTCTGCCTTACTCTGGTGGATCGTCGGAGTTCGGGTTGAGTTGGAGCGGGCGTGAGATCGGCTTGTTCCGCTTGTTCCGTTTCGCAGTCGGGGGAGGGAAGGCTTCCCTCGCTCGGATGCTGTTCCGTTCTGTCGTTGATCTCTGGTTCCACTTCAGGCTCCGTGGTGCTGTATTCCTCTGTGTTCGGATTCTCGGGTTGCTGATTTTCTGACGGAATGTAGTCTTCGTTAGCAGATGGCAGGTTGGAATGGGTTAGGCGACCCCGGAGTTGGTCTATGTGTCTTTTCCAATTTCTACCGTCCTCTAGTTCCAACAAGTATGATCGAGGACCCGTGATACCAATTGACTTTGCCGGAATCCACAGCGTTCCCCCTGCATAGTTGTGGGCGTATACTGAATCCCCTATACTAAAATTCCGAATTTTGCTTGTGGAGTCTGGGGGCGATGTGGCAGAGTAGTTTGGGTGAAGTCGGTCCAGGTGAGACCGTAAACGGCGGCCCATGAGGAGTTCAGCGGGGCTCCTACCCATCGTGGCGCTCGGGGTGATATGCTGGATTAGTAGGTAATGATCAATTCGTATTTGCCAATCACCTGGGCCCATCCTAGCGAGGGCCTCTTTTGCAGATCGCACCATTCTCTCCGCCTGTCCGTTCGAAGCCGGATGGAATGGCGCGACAAGGGCATGCCGAATTCCCTGACCTGCTAAGTACGTTTCGAATTGCATGGCCATGAAATGGGGCCCGTTGTCGGAGACCAGGAGGTCGGGCAGGCCGTGAGTGGCGAAAAGCCGCCATAGTACCTTAATGACTGCCTCTGCCGTGATTGAAGTCATTAGGACTACTTCCAACCATTTGGAGTATGCATCCACAACTATTAGAAACGTTTGCCCTTGGACTGGCCCTGCGAAATCAATGTGTATTCGCGACCAGGGTGCTTTCGGTTTGTCCCATTCCGTGGCGGGCGCTTCAGGGGGTGCTGGTCTGGATTCTTGGCACGGATCGCAAGTGGCTACCCATTCCTCTATCTCTTTGTCCATGTTTGGCCACCAAACGTAACTCCTAGCTAACGCTTTCATCCGTACGATCCCCGGATGCCCAACATGTAACGCTTCTAAGACATTTCTCCGCAATGCGTATGGAACAACAACTCGATCCCCCCACAATAAACAACCCTGTAAAACCGACAGTTCATCGTGTTTTGACCAAAACAGTTTGAATTCGGGTCCCACATTTCCCTTGGGCCATCCCCTCCATACCCAAGTCTGTACCTGCCTGATTACATTGTCCTTAGCAGAAAACCTAGCAACGTCCACAGAAGAGACTGGTCCTGAGTCCAAACAGTCAATCAATAAAACCGGTATCTCGGGAGTGAGGTCTGTTAATAGTTCTGGAAGTGGGCAACGGCTGAGTGCGTCAGCGTGCCCTAGTGTGGAACCCGGTCGGTGTATCAGTTTGTAGGAATACGCAGCCAGGAAAACAGTCCACCTGGTCATGCGCGGGGAGAGTGAGACCAGTGTGGGGCGGTTTCCCGCCAAAAGACCCAGCAGTGGTTTGTGGTCTGTGATGAGTTCGAAATCGCGGCCGTAGAGATACTCGTGGAAACGTTTGACTCCTGCCACAGCGGCTAACGCTTCCCTGTCCATCTGGCTGTAGTTTCTTTCAGCCGATGATAAGGTCCTTGAGTAGAATGCGATGGGTGCTTTGTTTCCGTTTGGCATTCTGTGGCTGAGTACTGCGCCGATGCCGAAAGGTGATGCGTCGCAGGTTAAAATCAGTGGTAGAGTTTGGCTGTATTGGATGAGTAACGAGTCGGTCGTGAGCAGGCGCTTGACTGCGGCGAAAGCTGCTGCCTCCGGGCGTCCCCATGTCCATTTCGCGTTCTTGGCGAGGAGTCGATGTAGCGGTTCAGCGACGGTAGCTTTCTGTCTTAGAAAAACGCTGTAGAAGTTAAGAAGTCCGAGGAATGCCTGCAACTCGGTCTGATTTCGTGGTGTGGAGGCGTCCTGGATCGCCTTAATTTTCTTCGATGTTGGTTGTATACCCAGTCCATCGATTCTATACCCCAGGAATTCTACGCTAGGCACGTTAATTTGGCATTTTTCCTTTTTTAGGCGGAGGCCCTTTTCTCTGATTCTGGCCAAAACAGTTCTAACACGTTTTAATAGTTGCTCCTCGTTTGCAGCCGACACCAAGATGTCGTCGAAATAGGGGACGACTCCTGGTATTCCCTGCAAAAGCCGTTCCATGACGCTCTGGAACAGACCTGGAGCGATGCTTACGCCGAATTGTAACCGGTTGCATTTGAAAGCACCCCTGTGCGTCACTATAGTTTGGGCCTCTGCCGTGGCGCTATCCACAGGCAACTGCTGATACGCTTGTGCCATGTCTAATTTTGCAAATATTTTTCCTGGCCCCGAGTGCAATAGGTGTTGGACTACGGGCACAGGATACGCGCTCTGTTGTAGGGCGACATTAATTGTGCATTTATAGTCCGCGCAGATGCGGACTGACCCATCTGGTTTAACTGGGGTCACTATGGGGGTTTCACAGCGTGCGTGATCCACCGGTTCAAGGATCCCTTGTTCTACGAGCTTATCAATCTCTTTATCAATCTTGGGACAGAGCGCAAAAGGCACTCTTCTAGGTTTGAGTCGGATTGGCGCCATGTTTTGGTCTAGATTGAATGATATTGGTTTACCCACATACTTACCAAGACCAGGGCTGAACACATCCTCGAACTCCTTAAAAATCTGTTCAGCGCTGCTGTTCTCCACGGCGTTGATTCCGGTGACTTCTAACCCCAGGGCTTTGAACCAATCCAGTCCCAGGAGGCTCTGTAATGGCGCACTGGCGACGGTCACGGGCAGCTGGGCTATGACGTCCTTGAACTGCACCCGAAACGTGCCTTGACCCACGATGGGGACCCTGTTCCCCTGGTAGTCTCGTAGCAGGATGTCTGGTGTTCGCAGTTGGCGCTTCTTAAGGCTAGGAATTGCCTTTTTCATGGCGGACCATGAGATGATCGTCAGGGACGATTCCGTGTCGACTTCAAGCTCACAAGGGGAGTCCTCCAGGAGGACAGTGATTTTCAGCTTTTTAGGCCGCTTGGTGCGGACCTGACCTATCGTTGTGAGATAGGTTCGCATTGGTTCTCTCTGGGTCAACTCTCTCTCGGCATCGGTATCCTGGGGACACTCTCTCTCGGCTCTCTGGTAATACGCCCTTTCAGCTCTTTGTGTGTATTCTCTCTCGGTTAACTCCCTCGGTTCTCTCTCTGGGCGCCCTTTGTTTTTCCGCCAAGCCCCTGGCTTGGGCTTCTGTCGGCGGTACAACGGAGGCTGTCATTGTGAGGCAGGGACTTCGCTCCGGCACACTCGTGCGATGTGCCCAAGTTTGTCGCAATGCGAGCAAACAACGTTTCTGAAACGACAGGTAGACCGGGGGTGGTTCCCTCCGCAACTTGCACATGGTGGCAAACGGAATTCGGTTTTTCCCACCGGTCTTGCGTGACTGCTCCGCATTCGATGGCTGTCTTCGAACTCGCTGTCCTCGACCTCTTGATCGGCGGCCTCATAATGTACTCTGGCATGTCTGGCTCTGGTCTGGATCACGCTGTATCCGCGTTGTATTGTCTCGGAAGATCTGTCCGCTGATTCAGAAGCTCTCGCCTCATCGAGCGCGATTTGCAGGCTTAGGTTGGGTTTGGCCAACAATCGTTTCTGCAAGGAAATGTCTCTCAACCCGCATATGAGGCGCGCCAGGATTTGCTCATCCAGATCCCTGAACTCGCAATGCGTTGCTGCTTTCCGAAGTGCTGCAACATATTGGTTGATTGATTCTCCCGCCTTCTGGTTCCTCGTGTTGAATTCCTGGCGGCGAACGTGGTGGGAAGGTTTTGGCGCGTAATGTGTTTGCAATGTCTGTTGTAGCGCCGTCCATGATACCGCCTGTATGGGGGTTGGCTCGGAAAGATCTCTGGCCGTTTCGAAGACCTCTCGACCACAGTAGCTCAGGAACATATTCTTTTTCCGAGAGTCCGGTACTCCCGTGTAATCGTTTGCCTCGAGGAAACACTCGAACCTCAGCATGTAGGATTCCCAATGCTCGGCGATTGGGTCGTATGGAGCTGGAGGGGCGTGCATCGCCATCTTGTCTGCGTTCGAATTTGCCGCACTGAGATGGCTGCCGGAACTTCCGCCGAATTCCGGGGCTGGATTGAATCCTTGTATCCTGGAGGTAGCTTCTTCGTCCTATCTGTCTCTCGATCCCATCCTCGTCGCCAATGTTAGATTCGGGCAACGAGAGAACAGACTCCGGACAATTGTGACAACAGCTCTTTATTTAGTAGTAGTAGTAGTGATCCAGCTTAGCTTGCGGTCTAAGGTATCCCCTTTTATAGGGATCGGGTACACCTCCTGTCCAATCAGAACAACCCCTTGTTCCCGCCCTAGCGGCGGACCTGAGTGGAGACTTACGACGATATATGCTAATATCTAACAGAGTCGGAGAGTAAGCTAATCATAAACCCCACTTTATCTCTGTCAGTGGGGAAATCCTCTGCTCTCAAGCTGATAAATAGCTGGCACTGTCCCAAGAAAGCTGGAAACATGGCTTGGTTGCCATCGAATTTATCAGGCACTGCAACCAGGCATTTCCTCCGAGGTGGGGGTGGAGCAGGGTGAGCTTGGAGCTGTGCCACCTGGGCAGCCAACATAGCCACCTGTTGCGAAAGTTGCACGTTTTCAGCACGTAGCTGCTCCATGGTGATGATATTTACAGCTTTTGTTTTAAGGCAGGAAACAAACTGTTCTGTCCCATGATTCTAATGAATATGCAGACACAGGCTTGGCTGTCTGCCACGACTAATGACGGAGATAAAGCCACCCCTTGGCTAGGAGCCTAGAACACTATCTTCAAGAAACCAAGATTAGACTTACGGAATGCTTTCTCAACAGCTAGTAAAGTGGACTGTTGTTTCGTGCAAAGATTCCCCTCCCGTTGCTCCACCTATAAGCTCTTTGGGAGGGGCCACAACAGTAGCCACCTGTCCCTATTTCCTTCTGTGATGTCTTCTCCACAGCTGCTCCCTTCTCTTCTCAGCTCTACGCACACGCATATCAGGGACAACCTCCCTCTGTTCCTCCTCACTGCTCCCTGACTCAGATGCCACCTGGTGGCCAACAGGCCTCTCTAGTCCCTGCTCTGACTCCAAACACCCTCCAGAGTCTTCTTCATCCTCCAGAGCAGTCCCATAATGGTCTGAGCTGTCAGAGTCCACCAACAGCTCAGCCGGCCGCTGCTGGGCCACAACACACTGAAACAACAACTGAGAACATAATCTCCTTGGTGCTTTTCTTGGTTCACAATTGCAGAATTGTACGTCTCATCCTAGAGCAAAAGCCACAGATTTTAGGCTGATTTTAGCATTCTAGTTTAAGCTTTGTGGAAGAAAAGTCCAATCCTATTTTTTGTTCTTGTTAGCCTGTTAAATGTTCATCCATTCTCATGCTTTCAAACTCCAGCGTTATGGCACATCCAGGTAAGGAAAGGGAAGGTAAAATTTGCCTTTAGAAGAATTTTTAAAGCAATCTGCTTGCCAGAATTCAGGTTTATCACATCCTGATCAGCTGATTTCACTGTATCTCATCAGTATGACCTTAGAGATAAGACAATACAGTTAATCCTCAACTTACAACCATTCATTTAGTTTGAAGTTACAATGGCACTGAAAAAAGTGACTTATGATTCACACGTGCAACCATTGCAGCATTCCCATGGTCATGTGATCAAAATTTGGACATTCAGCAACTGGCATGTATTTATGACAGTTGCACTGTCCCAAGGTCATGTGATCACAATTTCTAACCTTCCCAGCCAGCTTCTGACAAGCAAAGTCAATGGGGGAAGCCAGATTTGCTTAACAACCACATGATTCACTTAACAACTGCAGTGATTCACTTAACAACTGTGGGAAAAAGGTTGTAAAATGGGGTACAAGTCACTTAAACACTGCCTTGTTTAACAATGGAAATTTTGGGCTCAATTATGGTTGTAAGTCAAGGACTACCTGTAGTTGCTATTGAAAAGTTGAAAAAAGCCCTTCAGTGCCGTAGCTAGAAATGCGAATAGATGTTAATTTTGTTTTATCTTTATTTAAGGCAGAAAAAAGGGAATCACATTATTTTTTTCTGGCTGGCACTTTAAATCAGTACCCTAAATCTAGTAATGTACCTTCAAGTAAAAATGGTTAGGTATTTTAATTACTAAGCTTTGAGAGGAAGAATACAAGGAGTATATGCAGGTTTAAAGATATGTTCAGTCTAGGACTGTATTACTCCCTATTCAAGAGAGACGTTTCTCCCTCACCTTTCTCTGGGTTTCCCCTCTTGACTAAAAAAAAAAAGCTAAGGAAAAGTTTAATTGTACTCATATCAGGAAATTAAACCAGGTGTTTTTGGTTTTTGCACTAATGTATATTTTTTCTACAAGGCAGACCTTTAAGGCAGACCTTTTTCACTTTTACCATGAACCCAGCTTCTGCGCTTCCAGAGCAGAATCCTTTTTTGTGACTTACTTTGCTCCCATTCTCATCAATTTTCTCTCAATTCCCTCTGAGCTTGTTTTTTCTCCATATTTGTTTACATTTAAATCATTCCTTTTTCTGCCTTTAGAACAGAGGTGTCAAACTTGCAGGCCGTGGGCCGGATGTTTCACGTGCTAACCCCACCCCCACCTGGTTTAGCAAAGGGGAAAAAGTCCTGATACGTCACATGATGCCACCGTGATGCCGCGAGTTTGACAACCCTGCTTTAGGAGGTCTTTTATTTTATTGCTCCCTATCCTAGGGTGCTTCCAGTCTTAACGTCTTCTTTCTTCCTAACATAAATCCTTCCAGGGTAAAAGAAATAGAAAGTATAAATACATAAATAATAAATAAATGTCACCATTCTGAATAAATAAATAAATGTCACCATTCCGATGCCTTTCTCCCTCAATAGTCCAGGTCCATAGCAATATAACTGTAGGAGCCTTTGTCTTTTGGAGTGATTATTTTTGTAGAAAGCTATACATTTGGTTCTATAATAGAGAATACTTTCAGAAATGCATCTCCTATGGAAATAAAATGCAGACTCTGTCCTCAAACCTCTGTATTTTAACATTTGAATTAGGCTATACCTATGAAAGTAATATGCCACAACAAATTATTTAGTTTTGAAAGTACAGTAATGCAAGACCTTTCTGCAGATCAAATTAACTCCTGTTTTGGGAATATTTCCTGACAAACTTAACTGCGTGCCTTCAGGATTCTCTGGTTCTGAGAATTTATATGAAATTAAACATAAGAAATAGTTTTGACATCATGGAAAGCTGGGAATCTGAAGAACTATGTGAAATCATAAAATTATGCATAAATCATTAAAATCAAGCCTAAATAGAATTCTGAACCCAGAGAAGCAGATATCTAAAGAAGAATTCAAAGAAGAAGGGGGGCAAGATAATGAAGGAGTGGAAACGGAGGGAAACAAAAGGCAGACAAAAGAGGTTGAGGCTGTTAGTGGCATAAGGGAAATTACAATACACTACAATAGCAGAGTTGGAAGGGACCTTGGAGGTCTTCTAGTCCAACCCCCTGCCTAGGCAGGAAACCCTATGTCTATCCAACATTTTCTTAAAGACTTCCAGTGTTGGGGCATTCACAACTTCTGGAGGCAAGCTGTTCCACTGATTAATTGTTCTAACTGTCAGGAAATTCCTCCTCAGTTCTAAGTTGCTTCTCTCCTTGATTAGTTTCCAACCATTGCTTCTTGTTCTACACTCAGGTGCCTTGGAGAATAGTTTGACTCCCTCTTCTTTGCGGCAACCCCTGAGTTATTGGAACACTGCTATCATGTCTCCCCTAGTCCTTCTTTCTATTAAACTAGACATATCCAGTTAAACTGGCATACCCAGTTCCATACCCAGGTTTATTTGTGAGCACCTTTAAGATTAGTTTCATCTGGACATAGCAACTGACTTTGACATGTCAGGAAAACTGGGTATATATCATCCTCCTTGAGTGACCAGAATCGGGACCAGCAAAGCAGTTGCTAAGTACAACTGTGCTTATGATCTTACTTCAGCTTTTCTTTGCTTTACAGACCTGCAAAGGTCATAAATGTGAGGATTGGATGCAAAGTTACTTTTTCATCACCATGTAATTGCATATGGTCTAAATGAGGCAATTGCTAAATGAGAATTACCTGCATTGCACGGGATTTTGGCAGAATTATTGCAAGTCAAATGCAAAGCGTGAAAAAAGTTCCATATTAAATTGAACAAGACTATTTACACATTGTCCCAATAAATTTTGCATTAAGAATAATATAAATACGATATCCAGAGGCACTTTTTCTGATGTCGACTCGCATTGTAGTTCTCATAATACCTCTGCTCTTGTTGCACTCAGACTATTAATTTGCTTTGGAATATGTGATAATAGAAACGAATGTTTTCAAAGGGAACAATAAAAATGCATTTAAATTTATTAATCACTGGTGCGTCATATTAATCCAACTGATGTTTCTAATTATAAGTCCAATATCTAGGTAGTATTTTGTGAATGGCTGCTTCCAGTGGTGAAATTCCAATGTTTTTACTACCGGCTCTGTGGGTGTGGCAGGGGAAGGAAACTGCAAAATCCCAATTCCCTCCCCACTCCTGGTGGAAGGATATTGCAAAATCTCCATTCCCACCCCACTCTGGGGCCAGCCAGAGGTAGTATTTGCTGGTTCTCCCCTGGCTTCTTCCTAGTACTTTATCTGAGAGTAGACTGATCTTCCCAGAAAATAAATGAAAGCAAGATCCAATGTAGTGACCTATAGAAAATAGTGGTTACGTGGGTTTGCATTGTGGTAAACTACATTTTGTTACTAGTTATGGCCTTTTTGGCAGCTATTTAGAAATGGGAAAGCTCCCCAGCAACTATTAAGGACAGAATTTGCAATATACAGGTAGTCCTCCACTTACAACAGTTCATTTAGTGACTGTTATGACGTTACAACAGCACTGAAAAAAGTGACATGACCCTTTTTCATACTTATGACCATTGCAGTATCCCAATGATTTACATTCAGATGCTTGACAACTGACTCACATTTATTACGGAGACAGTGCCCCGTAGTATTGCGATTCCCTTTAGTGACCTTGTGACCAGCAAAGTCAATGGGGAAGCCAGATTCACTTAACAACCATATTACTAATTTAAGAACTGCAGTGATGCATTTAACAAATGTGGCGAGAAAAGTCATAAAATAGGGCAAGCTCACTTAACAAATTTCTCACTTAGCAACATAAATTATGGGCTCAATTGTGGTCATAAGTTGAGGACTACCTGTATTCTGAAAATCTAAAATACACGCAGATACATATCCTGCTTGATTAGTTTCCACCCATTGCTTCTTGTTCTACACTCAGGTGCCTTGGAGAATAGTTTGACTCCCTCTTCTTTGTGGCAACCCCTGAGATATTGGAACACTGCCATCATGTCCCCCCTAGTCCTTCTTTCTCTTAAGCTAAACATACCCAGTTCCTGCAACCGTTCTTCATATGTTTTAGTCTCCAGTCCCCTAATCATCTTCATTGCTCTTCTCTGCACTCTTTCTAGAGTCTCCACATCTTTTTTATATCGTGGTGACCAAAACTGAATGCAGTATTCCAAGTGTGGCCTTACCAAGGCATTATAAAGTGGTATTAACACTTCACGTGATCTTGATTTTATCCCTCTGTTTATGTAGCCTAGCACTGTGTTGGCTTTTTTGGCAGCTGCTGCACACTGCTGGCTCATGTTTAAATGGTTGTCCACTAGGACTCCAAGATCCCTTTCACAGTTACTACTGTTGAGCAAGGTACCACCTATACTGTACCTGTGCATTTCGTTTTTGTTGCCTAAATGTAGAACCTTACTCTTTTCACCATTGAATTTCATTTTATTAGATAGTGCCCAATGTTCAAGTTTGTCAAGATCCTTCTGTATCTTTAGCCTATCTTCTGGAGTGTTGGCTATTCCTGCCAGCTTGGTGTCATTTGCAAATTTGATGAGTTCCCCATTTACTCCCTCATCCAAATCATTGATGAAGATGTTGAAGAGTACTGGGCCCAAAACAGAGCCTTGGGGTACTCCACTGCATACCTCCCTCCATGTAGATGCAGTTCCATTGAGGACTACACGTTGAGTGCGGTTGGTCAGCCAGTTACGAATCCATCTGGTGGTGATGCTGTCTAACCCACATTCTTCTACTTTATCTAGTAGTAGGTTGTGGTCTAACTTATCAAATGCCTTACTGAAGTCCAAGTAAACTATATCGACGGCATTCCTCTGGTCCACTAATTTTGCCACTTTGTCAAAGAATGCAATAAGATTAGTCTGGCATGATCTGTTTTTGACAAACCCATGTTAAATTGAAGGGGGAGGTTTTGCCCCAACAAAGAGAAATAAAAAACATCCTTTTGGTATTTTTCAGAGTATAAGACGCACCGTTTACCCTCAAAAAACAGGCTGAAAATCTGGGTGCGTCTTATACATTGAATACAGTATTTTTTGCCTCCCGAAGCCCTGCCCCCTTCACCAAAATGGCCGTGCATACCCTTATGGAGGCTTTTAGAGAGTTCCTGGGGGCTGGGGACGGCAGAAATGAGCAAAAAACAGGTGGGTTTTTGCACCCCCCCCCCAGCCCCCAGCAGCACTCTATAAAGCCTCCATAAAGCTATGCATGCAATTTTTTTGACAAAAAACGGGCCCGTTTTCACGAAAAATGGGCTATTTTTTGCTCATTTGTGGGGCCCCCACCCCCCAAGGAGCACTCTGCAAGCCCCCCCCAAAGCTATTCATGCCTCTTTTTTTTTTTGAAAAAAACCAGGCCCGTTTTCACGAAAAACAGGCCGTTTTTGGGAGGTTTGCAGACTGCAAAAACTTTTTTTTCATTTTGGAAAGCTCTTTAACTGATTGATGAGAATTACCGTATTTTTCGGCATATAAGATGCACCTTTTCCCCCCCTAAAAGAGGGTGAAAATGTGGGTGCGTCTTATACACCGAATGTAGCCTCACCCACCCGCCCCACCCTTTGGCCTCTGCCTTCCCAGCAATTTACCTCTTTGCAGCAAACAGGGCTTGCGGAGGCTTCAATAAGCTATAGCAATCCCTGCAGCCTCTAACAGCTGATGATCAGGAGAAATTGAAAGTGAAACTAGCTGTTTTCTCCACATGGCAAATTGCTGGGAGGCAGATTTTTTTTCTTGCCCTAATCAGACTGTTTGCTGCAAGGAGGTAAGTCAACAACTATAAGTGCCTATAGAATGTTCAAATTATTAGACTTATTTTTTAAAGACTGCTTTATTATTGTTCTAGACAACTTAACAAAATGAAGAGGCTTTTTAAAATAAATGCTTGATCTGAAGAGGCCCAGTGCTATTGTTTTAAAAAGTGCTATTCTTTTTAATAGCAGAGAATAACTATACTTCCAGAAAGCACATTTTAACAGTGTCTGTATAAGTATAGTCTGAAATATAACACTACAAACAGTGTATATTGTCTGCACTGTTTGTTGCAAGGAGTAACAAACGGCTGCGGATCGCGACGGGCATGCTTTGCTCGCCCCGCGCGCTCTTGGTGGGCTCCCCCCTGATCAGGGGGGCACAGGGAGCCTTGTAGGGGCCCCTGCCGAGGGGGCGGCTTAGCGGGGGACCCCCTGTGTCGGCGGCAGCCGGGGGGGGGGCTCCCTGCATCGCCCTAGGCACCGGGAGGCAAAAGGGGAGGCGCTTTTGCATCTTTGCGTCGAGGCAGCGGGGCGAGATTGACGATTTGAAGGCTGCAGCTACAATGCGGTGAGGTGGAAATTCCCCCAGTTCCCTTTCTTGACTGAAGGAAAAACAAAAGGAATGTCGGCTTTTTAAAACTTCAATCCACTCTTGGGAAGTGTGACTGGAGGGAGGGGGAATTTGCCGCAACGAGCTCCCTGCGACCAGCGGTCGCCCCGAGAGAGCGAAGAGAGGGCCGAACCGGAGACAGCGACCCAGTCAGAGGCAGCTCCGCAGGTCAGAGGCTGACGACCACGTGGCCAACCTCACCGCATCCAGCCAGAAACGCCAGGGGCACCACTCGATTCCAAGCGTCACGGTCCCTGTTCGGCACATGCGGATCAGCCGCCCAAGGAAGCTCAAAGTCACCGTTTTCCTTGAGGGTGCCCCCTGCGAGATGGAGATCGACACCGGGTCATCTCTCACGATCATCTCATGGGCAGTGCTGAAACGGACGATCCCCATGATGCGGAAGGGGGACCTCAAGAGCCCCGACGTCCATCTCCGCGACTATCAAGGAAACCTGGTTCCCCTCGTGGGACAAGGCACGTTCACTGTACGCTACAAACGGATCACGAAGAAACTGCAGGCGATCGTGGTGCGAGACAACCTCCAGAGCCTTTTCGGACTGGACTGGTTTCAGGCTCTGGGGATGGTCGTGGCCGAAGTCAACGGCCTAGATGAAGCAGATCAAGCACCCGCTGCTACCACTGGTAACGCCGCGGAAACCATTTTTAGGGAGTTCGAGGACGTTTTTGCCTCCGGCCTGGGTGAGTACAAGGGGGACCCCATATCGTTTAGCCTAGACCCAAACGTGGCCCCAATTCGGCTCAAACCCAGGAGAGTGCCTTTCGCCCTCCGGCCTAAAATTGATAAAGAAATAGACAAACTGGTGAGCCAGGGGATCCTCGAACCCATCGATCACGCCCGGTGGGAAACGCCAATAGTGACCCCAGTCAAACCTGATGGGTCAATCAGATTGTGCGCCGATTACAAATGCACAATCAAAAGGGGTTGCAACAAAGTGCATACCCCGTACCTGTAGTTCAACACTTGCTGCATTCCCTCGGCCCAGGGAAGGTCTTTGCAAAACTGGACTTGGCGCAGGCGTACCAGCAGCTGCCAGTAGATGGCGCTACTGCAGAGGCCCAGACCATCGTAACGCACAGGGGGGCGTTCAAGTGCAACCGCCTGCAATTCGGCGTTAGTATCGCCCCTGGGCTATTCCAAAGTATCATGGAACGCCTCTTGCAGGGGATACCAGGAGTCGTCCCCTATTTCGACGACATACTGGTCTCCGCTGCAAACGAAGCGCAACTTTTAAAAAGAGTTCGCACTGTATTAGACAGAATCCGGACTAAGGGCCTCCGTCTTAAAAAGGAGAAGTGCAAAATAAACGTACCCTGGGTGGAGTTTTTAGGATACATGATCGATGGCTCCGGGATTCACCCGACCAACCAGAAAATCAGGGCCATTAGGGAAGCCCCCACTCCCCAAAATCAGGCCGAGCTCCAGGCGTTCCTTGGACTCCTTAACTTTTATAGCGTGTTCCTCAAGCAGAAAGCGACGGTTGCTGAACTGCTACACCGCCTGATAGCGAAGAACGCGGAGTGGACGTGGGGGAAAGCCAAAGCCAAGGTGTTCGCCGCCGTGAAGGGAGTTTTATCAGCAGACTCTTTCCTGGTCCAGTACAGTCAAACCCTGCCGTTGGTACTGACCTGCGACGCCTCCCCGTTCGGAGTCGGCGCTGTCCTGAGCCACCGGATGCCGAATGGCACGGAAGCCCCAATCGCATTCTATTCGAGGACGCTGTCCGCCGCCGAACAGAACTACAGCCAGCTGGACTGGGAAGCCCTGGCTGCCATGGAGGGAGTCAAGCGATTCCACGAATACCTCTACGGCAGGGATTTCGACTTGGTGACGGACCACAAGTCGCTGCTGGGACTGCTGGCTGGAGACCGCCCAACACCGGTGTCACTCTCCCCCCGCATGACCCGATGGAGAATCTTCCTGGCCGCGTACTCCTACCAACTCATCCACCGTCTGGGCACCATGCTGGGGCACACAGACGCACTGAGCCGATGCACCCTACCGGAGCTGCTCGCCGACCCAACACCCGAGACCGTCGTACTCCTAATCGACTGCCTAGACTCTGGCCCCATCTCCTCCAGGGACGTCGCACACCACTCCGAGAAAGACCCAACCATCAAACAAATTTTGAACTGGGTGTGGAGGGGGTGGCCCAAGGGGCCAGTTGGGGCAGAGCTCAACCCATTCGCCACAAAACGAGATGAACTATCCGCCATTCGGGGTTGTTTGTTGTGGGGGGACCGAGTGGTCATTCCGAAACAGCTGCGAGTAGCCGTGCTAGAGGCCCTCCACAAGGGTCACCCGGGGATAGTAAGGATGAAGGCGTTGGCACGGAGCTATGTGTGGTGGCCCAATATGGACAAGGACATTCAAGAGTGGGTGGCCACATGCACACCATGCCAAGAGTCCAGGCCGGCTCCCCCAGAGGCACCCGCGAAAGAATGGGAGCGACTCCAAGCACCATGGTCCAGAGTCCACATAGACTTCACAGGGCCAATGCATGGGAAAACCTTCCTCATCGTAGTGGACGCATTCTTGAAGTGGCTGGAGGTAGTCCTGATGACACCCACCACCACAGACTCTGTCATCAGGACGCTCCGGGGACTGTTCGCGACCCACGGATTCCCTGACGTGCTGGTGTCAGATAATAGTCTACAGTTCACGGCCAAATCCTTCGAAGAGTTCCTAGCAGCACAGGGAATCCGGCATGCCCTCGTCGCCCCATTCCACCCGGCGTCCAATGGCCAGGCAGAACGGATGGTAAGGTCTACCAAGGAGGCCCTAAGCAGAATGGGCCCGGGCGACTGGAGAACCCGGATAGACCACTACCTCCTGGTCCAACACATCACGCCGAGCGCCACCACCGGCAGAAGCCCAGCGGAGCTACTCATGGGGCGCCGACTTAGGTCCCACCTAGACCGGCTGCACCCCAACTACTCCTCCGACACACTGCCCGACTCGATGGGAAAGATCCGGGCATTTACCATTGGCGACCCGGTCTATGCCCACAATTACACAGGGGGAACCCTGTGGATGCCCGCGATCAGGCCCAAGATCCTACTCCGTCAGGGTCGAGGATGGACGACACTGGAGGCGGCACATCGACCAACTCCGGGGATGAGTAGGAAACTCCCCGCTCCGGCAAACGCCACCAACACCAGCGCAGGTCGAGCCGCAACCCCCACAAACCGTGGCGGAAGGACCCCGGGACTTAGCTGACTCCGACAGAGCACGGGCGAGTCCTCCAGCAACAATGCCAGCCGAGGCCTCCGAAAGGTTCCAGGAGTCCCCGTCCGACGAGTCCGGAGAAGCAACGGGTCCGACCGCCCAGCATGAGGACACCCAACCATCTGAACTGCGCAGGTCCAGCAGGTCGACCCAGAGGCCCGCCTACCTGCGCGACTACGTCACTCATTAGGATGTTCCATCCTAGAGGGGAGGGGTGTTAATAATAATAATAATAATAATAATAATAATAATAATAATAATAATAATAATAATAATAATAACTTTTATTTCTAGACCACGCCCTTTCCTAGGCAGGACTCGGGGCGGTGTACAGTCATGTTAAAACCATGTACAAATACATAGACATGAACATAGACATAGACATAGACATAGACATAGACATAGATGTGGACGTAGACGGAGGAGGTAAAAAATATACTGTACAATTCTTAGTTAAAATACAAATATTAAAATTCCCTTAAAAATTCCCCAATAAAATGTTTGCCAGGAGGTAGAAGATGGAACTGTCAATCAGCTAAGCCAGCTAGTCGGAACAGGTGAGTCTTGAGCTTCTGTTGGAAGGAGCGGAGGTCATTGGTAATTCTAATATCGGGAGGGAGGTCATTCCAGAGGGTTGGGCCCATCACAGAGAAGGCTCTACTCCTAGGCGTCACCCGCTGGCACTGCTTGGCGGATGACACCTGGAGGAGTCCCTCCCTGTGAGACCGGATAGGTCGTAGGGATGTATGAGGTGAGATGCGGTCCTGCAGGTAACTAGGTCCCATGCCATGGAGCGCTTTGAAGATAGTAACCAACACCTTGAAACGCACCCGAAAAACCACAGGCAGCCAGTGCAGCTCGCGCAGGAATGGTGTTATGTGGGAGTATCTTGATCCTCCCATGATAACCCGCGCGGCCGCATTCTGAACTAGCTGCAGTCTTCGGGTGCATCTCAAGGGGAGCCCCATGTAGAGAGCATTGCAGTAGTCCAGGCGAGACGTCACCATCGCATGAGTGACTGTGAGTAGGGCGTCCCGATCCAATAGGGGGCGCAATTGACGCACCAGGCGAACCTGGTGGAACGCCCCCCTCGCTGCGGCTGTCAGATGGTCATCCATCGACAGCCGGGCATCAAGGAGGACGCCCAGATTGCACGCCCGTTCCACGGAGGGCAATATTTCGCCCCCTATGGCCAGTGATGGCGTCAACTGGTTAAATCGGGGCGCCGGTAGCCACAGCCACTCAGTCTTGAAGGGTTGAGTTTAAGTCTGTTGTCCCCCATCCAGACCCGCACGGCTTCCAAACACCGGGACATTTCGACGGCCTCGTTGGGGTGGTTTGGGGTGGAAATGTACAGCTGTGTATCATCAGCGTACAGATGGTATCCAACCCCAAAACCACGGATGATCTCACCCAGCGGCTTCATGTATGTGTTGAACAGGAGGGGTGAGAGGACCGAACCCTGAGGCACCCCACAAGTGAGTGGCCTCAGGGTCGACCTCTGCTCCCCTGCCAACACACACTGCGTCCGGTCGGAGAGATAGGAGCATAACCACCGCAAAACGGTGCCCCCACGCCCATCTCTTCCAGCCGGCGCAATAAGATACCATGGTCGATGGTATCGAAAGCCGCTGATAGATCTAATAGGACCAGGATAGAGGAACAACCCCTATCTCTGGCCCTCCATAGATCATCCACCAACGCGACCAAGGCCGTCTCCATGCTGTGACCGGGTCGAAAGTCGGACTGGCGCGGGTCAAGATAGACTGCTTCCTCCAGGTGACGTGGGAACTGTTGGGCCACCACACTCTCTACAACCTTCGCTAAAAAGGGAAGGTTGGAGACAGGACGGTAATTAGCTAGTTCCTCCGGATCCAGGGAAGGCCTCTTGAGCAGGGGCCTCACCACCGCCTCTTTCAAGGCGGCCGGCAAGGACCCCTCCTCCAGTGAAGCGTTCACCAGACCCAGGAGCCAGCCTCGTGTAACATGTGGTGGCCCGCAGTCACCCACGTAACCTGTCCATATCCTCGGCGGCAACAGAGTCAAACTCCTCCCAGAATGGTCCCTCAAGACTCGCCTCCGACGTCTCCCCTGGATCACTAAGGGAGACCCACTCACTCCGGATCTGAGCGATTTTGTCCTGCAGATATTCCCCAAATTCCTCTGCTCTACCCTGCAGGGGGGCTTCACGCGGCCTCTGTGAAAGGAGGGAGCAGGTCATCCGAAACAGGGCGGCAGGGCGGTTTTCTGCGGACGCAATAAGAGTGGCGTAGTATCGATGCTTAGCCACCCTTAGTGCCACAAGGTAGGTCCGTAAGTAGGCTCTTACCTGTGTTCGGTCAGATTCGGAGCGAGAGGATCTCCGTCTGCTCTCTAGGCGTCTCTTGTGGCGCTTCATCACCCTTAGCTCCTCGGAGAACCAAGGGGCCAGGGTGGTTCGCTGCCACCGGAGAGGCCGCAAAGGCGCAACCCGGTCCAAGGCCCCGGCCGCCGCATTGTTCCATGCGGCCACCAGGTCCTCCATCCGGGAGGGGGTCAGGGCTACAGGAAGTGGCCCAAGCTCCGTCTGGAACCTATCAGGTTCCATCAGTCGCTTGGGGCGGAACCAATCTAGGACCTTCTGGTTCCGCCTCCCCGCGATGGGGGGTAGCGCCAGGGAAGTCGAGCCGGAGAAGCGAGTGATCTGACCATGACAGGGGTGCAATAACCAAGTCCCCTATTCCCAGATCACTCTTCCACTGACCAGAGATAAAAATAAGGTCCAGCGTGTGGCCTCCCTCGTGTGTGGGTCCCTGAATTACTTGGGTCAGGTCCATGGCTGTCATGGAAGCCATGAACTCCCGAGTCGCCTCGGATGACTCGCCCGTCGACGGCAGGTTGAAGTCCCCCATAACTAATAGTTTGGGGGTTTCAACCGCCATCCGTGCAATCATCTCGAGGAGCTCTGGCAGGGCCGCTGATGCATAGCGAGGAGCCAAGTATACAATCAGCAGGCCCAACTGACTCCCTGGGCCCCATCTCACACCAAGAGACTCAAACCCGGATATCTGTGGTACAGTGAATTCTCTCGGTTCCAGACCTTCCCGTACAATTACCGCTACCCCGCCACCCGTACCCCGGGCACGAGGCTGATGGAATGCACAGTATCCTGGTGGGCACATTTCCACGAGGGGTAAGCCTCCCTCGTGGCCCAACCAGGTTTCCGTAATCCCTGCAAGGTCCGGCTCCCCCTCAGAAATCAAATCGTAGATGAGGGGGGCCTTATTGACAACGGACCTTGCGTTGCACAACATCAGCCTCAGGCCCTGGTTCTGTAGGCCCTGGCCACCTAGAATGTGGGGGTTGGTACAAACGACCGGGCGTGTCCAGCGACCACGGTCTCCCAACCGACTGCAGGATCTCCGTCTGTCCTCACATCCACCCCTTCCTATGACCGTTGGAATAAAGGAACCCTCTAAAGGAATGTCATTCTCCTTCCCCTCCCCCACTCCGCTCACTTCCCTCCCGACCCCACCTGTTTGCCTGGCTCTGCCCCCATTCCTGGCTTGGTTAACCCTTCCCCCTACCCTGGATCCCCGTAAAACAGTTAAAAAACATTTACATAAAAACCCCCTGAGTCTCTGCTTCCTCCACCTCTCTGGATTAATGAATCCGTCATCAAGGATTCATTAAAAGTACAATGACTATATATGTATACTTTTTTGTTCTATTTTTCTTTTTTTTAAAAAGGAGAATACATGTTTAAAATTAAATATGTATATTGAAAAGGAACTATAAACACCATCAACATAAAATGGAGCTTGCTCAGAAGCTGAAATACACCAAGCAAATGAGATGAAGAGTGGGAAGAAAAGGAGAGAGGTAAGGGAAGGAGAGAGGGTAGGAGGGGGAAAGAGGAGGAGAGAAATGAGTGGAAAGGGGAGAGAGGAGTAGGAGAGAGGAAGGGGAAGGAGAGAAGGGAAGGAGGACAGAGAGAAGAAAGGAGGTAGGGCGGGGGATGAGAGAGGAAGAAGAAAGTGAACGCACAAATACAGTATATGGAGAGCGGAAGAGCCAATAACTTTTTTTTTCTTATGGGGAGTTGATGGTAAGATTAATTGATGTAAACATTTAATAATACAATATGATGTTGGCTATGTAATAGTATACATGTATTATATGTTATGAAAAGGAAAAATAAAAAACTTTACAAAAAAAAAGAAATGGTTTTGAGAATGATAAAATTTTTGCATTCATGCTGAGTGAAAATTAATGCAAATTAGCACATGAGACTTTGAAAGAGAGCTTTATCAAGAGGATTGTCTTATAAACAATCTTCCGTTTCTGCAAGACAAAGTCTGGTGTGTTTTCTTACAGAATTATTGCATAAGCATTTGTTCCTACATTTTTTAATATCAAAGAATGTCTTGGCATCTCATGAATGGGGATGTCAAGCGAAAAGCATTGACTTTTTTCTCAAGTTGCAGTAGGTGTTCAATGGGTAACTTCCAATTTTGATTTGAATATTTTGATGATTAGGAATCTTTCACTGTGCCTGCCACTGAAGGCTCGTTTGCCTCTTCCCATTGCCAGTTTCTCATATTCCAGAAAACCAAGAAGATGAATGAAATAGAAGTATTAAAATCTATTCAGCATCTTCTTTCTTTTACACATTTAGTATTGGTTGCAATTACACACTTGTGGTAGAAATCAGAAAATATGAGTACCAGTAGTGACGTATAACTAGAACCTCCTTGATATGCTGTAGTGTAGCTCGTCATGTTACACATCATTAAGTCAAGTTGTGACTTATTAAACTTCAGCCGGTCATTACATCCATACCCATTCTGTAAACATATTGCAGTTAGTTTTCCAGTAACAAACCATAGTTAAAAGTCAACATTTACAGTTTTATATATCAGCTAATTCCTGATTGGTTTTTATGCTCCATTCACTAGGAAATATATGGGAGGCCAGAGTAGTTAAAAAACTGCAATTGCGCCAAATATTTGTTTTTCTTTGTGCTTTGTTCTTCTGGGAAGAAAAAAAATGAAAGTTTGAACTGCACAGATCTTGATGAAAATTATGGTAGTTCTTTGGGAGCTTTATTTTTCAGAATACATAATTGTAATGTTATATCTACTGTACCTAAGTAATTCTACCACCATGACCAATCTGTAGCTTAGACACAGGATTTCATGGCATTTGCTTGCCTAGTATCTTCATTCCAAGGCATTTTATAACTATGTGGTCCCAGGGTTGTAGGACAAGTATGAAGCATAAAGATGGGGACAGGCCTTTTCATGATTCTAGAGAGGATTCAAAAATAAATGCAGAATGAGATTGTGGCAGTACAGTTGGCTGAGAAATGTTCTTGAAAGATTTCCATTGTGCTGTGTTCAGTGTAAGACAAAAATGAATGCCTTGAGGGGGGGGAACCTGAAGTCTTTACACAAAAGGTTGACAGCTATTGTCATGGACACAAAGGATATCTTGCTTTTATTATGGGCAGAGCAATTATTATAACTAAGAAATGTCAGCAATATTGCCTTAAAACCAATGTCAACAACAGTCATTTGATAGTTAGATGGGCGGCATATACATTTAATAAATAAACTCTTTGGACAGTTTCACAGCCACCTGCTACTTTCTAATGGTAATGTATCTAGGCTGCTATAGCTTTTATATCAGACCTACTTGGTGTATATATTCTGTCAGGTTCCGAAGGGTTAAGGAAAACAGCCAAACACAGAGACGGTTTGAAAATGTAGTTTATATCCTCCGGCACAAACTGACCAACAAAGCACTAAGGCAATGAATAAATTGTCAGAACTGACATCCGGTGCTCCCCACCACCTTTTATAATTTATTTGGTATTTAGGCTAAACCCCACCCCTGCGCACGCGCACCCATCACCTTGTGGCCCAGAGTGAAAACCACCCGGCAATCAGTCATGGATTGTTCTCAGTCACTTCTCAGTTATGGAATGTTTTAAACATTTAGGTATGATAGCAGATTATAGGCACACTGTTAGTATGTGACTGACTGGGCCTATCAACTGGACCTGGGAAGGATAGTGTTAGATTCGGGCAACGAGAGAACAGACTTCAGACGATAGTGACAAACAGCTCTTTATTTATTATGTAGTAGTGATCCAGCTTGCTATGGGGTCGTGCAGCTCCCCTTTTATAGGGATCTGGCAGACCTCCCGTCCAATCAGAACAACCCCTTGTTCCCGCCCTAGTGGCGGACCTGAGTGGAGACTACAGCAGTTTATGCAAATATCTAACACCCCTCCCCTCTTAGATGGAGCGTTCCAGTTAGTGAAAAAATCCTGTAAGTATGCCGGTTTCTGCCTTGCTCGGGTGGACCTGCGAAGTTCGGGTTGTGCCGGAGCGGGCGTGAGATCGGAGTGTCCTTTTTGTTCCGTTGCCCTGGCTGGGGATGGTAGATTCCGTTCGCTGGGAGGCTGCTCCGCTCTTTCGTTGGCCTCAGGTTCCACTCCAGGCTCTGCGGTGCCGTAGTCGTCTGTGCTGGGAGATTCGGGTTGTTGAGTCAGCAGTCTTTCTGATGGGATGAGTTCTTCATTCGATGATCGTAGGTTGGAGTGCGTTAGGCGACCTCGGAGTTGGTCGATGTGTCTTTTCCAATTCCTGCCGTCTTCCAATTCTAACAAGTAGGAACGAGGACCGGTGATACCTATTACCTTTGCCGGAATCCACAGTGTCCCCCCTGCATAGTTGTGGGCGTATACCGAATCCCCTACGCTAAAGTTCCGAATTTTGCTTGTGGAGTCTGGGGGCGATGTGGCAGAGTAATTTGGGTGTAATCGGTCCAGGTGAGACCTTAATCGGCGACCCATGAGTTCACCGGGGCTCCTTCCCGTTGTGGCACTAGGGGTAATGTGTTGGATTAAAAGATAATGATCGACCCGTGTTTGCCAATCACCCGGGCCCATCCTAGCGAGGGCCTCTTTTGCAGAGCGCACCATTCTTTCCGCCTGTCCATTCGATGCCGGATGGAATGGCGTGACGAGGGCATGCCGAATTCCCTGACTTGCTAAGTACGCTTCGAATTGCATGGCCGTGAACTGGGGCCCGTTGTCGGAGACCAGGAGGTAGGGCAGGCCGTGAGTGGCGAAAAGTCGCCGTAGTACCTTGATGACCGCCTCTGCCGTGATCGAAGTCATCAGGACTACTTCTAACCATTTGGAGTATGCGTCCACAACTATTAAGAACGTTTGCCCTTGCACTGGCCCTGCGAAATCTATGTGTATTCGCGACCAGGGTGCTTTTGGTTTGTCCCACTCTGTAGCGGGTGCTTCAGGGGGGGCTGGTCTGGATTCCTAGCACGGATTGCAAGTGGCTACCCATTCCTCTATCTCCTTATCCATGTTAGGCCACCAAACGTAACTCCTAGCTAATGCTTTCATCCTTACGATCCCTGGATGCCCAACATGCAAAGCCTCTAATACATTTCTCCGCAGTTTGCATGGTACAACAACTCGATCCCCCCACAATAAACAACCTTTTAAAACCGACAGTTCATCATGCTTAGACCAAAACAGTTTGAATTCGGATCCCACAATCCCTTTGGGCCACCCCCTCCATACCCAAGTTTGCACTTGTCTGATTACATTGTCCTTAGCAGAAAACCTAGCAACGTCCACAGAAGAAACTGGCCCTGTGTCCAAACAGTCAATCAAAAGGACTGGTACTTCTGGAGTGGGGTCAGTTAACAGTTCCGGTAGCGGGCAGCGGCTGAGCGCGTCTGCATGCCCCAATGTGGAACCCGGTCGATGTACCAGTTTGTAGGAATACGCAGCCAGGAAAACAGTCCACCTGGTCATGCGCGGGGAGAGGGAGACCGGTGTGGGGCGGTTTCCCGCCAGAAGACCCAGCAATGGTTTGTGGTCCGTGATAAGTTTGAAATCGCGGCCGTAGAGGTATTCGTGGAAACACTTGACTCCAGCCACAGCGGCTAATGCTTCCCTGTCCAGTTGGCTGTAGTTGCGTTCCGCCGAAGACAAAGTTCTTGAGTAGAATGCGATGGGGGCTTCGTTCCCGTTTGGCATTCTGTGGCTGAGTACTGCGCCGACGCGGAAAGGAGATGCATCGCAGGTCAATACCAGTGGTAGGGTTTGGCTGTACTGGATGAGTAGAGAGTCGGTAGTCCGCAGGCGCTTGACTGCGGCGAAGGCGACTGCCTCGGAACGTCCCCAGGTCCATTTCGCGTTCTTGGCTAGAAGTCGGTGTAACGGCTCAGCGACGGTGGCTTTCTGTCTGAGAAAGACACTGTAGAAGTTAAGAAGTCCGAGGAAGGCCTGCAACTCGGTCTGATTCTGTGGTGTGGGGGCGTCCTGGATGGCCTTAATTTTCTTCGATGTCGGGTGTATTCCCAGTCCATCGATTCTGTAACCCAGGAATTCTACGCTGGGCACGTTAATTTGGCATTTTTCCTTTTTTAGGCGGAGACCCTTTTCTCGAATTCTAGCCCAAACAGTCCTAAAACGTTTCAATAACTGCTCCTCGTTTGCAGCCAACACCAAGATGTCGTTGAAATAAGGGACGACTCCTGGTATGCCCTGCAAAAGCCGTTCCATGACTCTTTGGAACAATCCCGGAGCGATGCTTACGCCGAATTGTAACCGATTGCATTTGAAAGCACCCCTGTGCGTCACTATAGTTTGGGCCTCTGCCGTGGCGCTATCCACAGGCAACTGCTGATACGCTTGTGCCATGTCTAATTTTGCAAATATTTTTCCTGGCCCCGAGTGCAATAGGTGTTGGACTACGGGCACAGGATACGCGCTCTGTTGTAGGGCGACATTAATTGTGCATTTATAGTCCGCGCAGATGCGGACTGACCCATCTGGTTTAACTGGGGTCACTATGGGGGTTTCACAGCGTGCGTGATCCACCGGTTCAAGGATCCCTTGTTCTACGAGCTTATCAATCTCTTTATCAATCTTGGGACGGAGCGCAAAAGGCACTCTTCTAGGTTTGAGTCGGATTGGCGCCACCTTTGGGTCTAGATTATAATAATAATAATAATAAATTTGAATTTATTAGCCGCTCCCTTTCCAGACAGGACTCGGGGCGGCGTACAGTAGAGCATAAAAAACATAAAACATATGTACAGACACATAAACATACACATATACAAAGACATACATGCACGGAGGAGGTAACAAATTACATCACATTTAGACAATTAAAAATCACCATTAAAATATCCCATTTAACACAATTTAAAAATTTAAAACGACTGTCAGGAGGAATAAGGAAAAAATTTACGGTTGAGCCAGGCCAGATAATTGAAAGAGGTGGGTCTTCAGCTGTACACGGAAGGAGCGGAGATCGGAAATAATCCTGATGTCACGGGGGAGGTCATTCCACAGGGCTGGGCCCATCACAGAGAAGGCTCTGCTCCTGGGTGTTGCCCCCCGACACTGTTTAGCGGACGGCACCCAAAGGAGTCCCTCTCTGTGTGAGCGGATTGGTCGTAGGGATGTATGGGGCAGGATGCGATCCTGCATGTAACTAGGTCCTGTGCCAGATTGAATGATATTGGTTTACCCACATACTTACCAAGGCCGGGGCTGAACACAGGTAGACCGGGGGTGGTTCCCTCCGCAACTTGCACATGGTGGCAAACGGAATTCGTTTTTTCCCACCGGTCTTGCGTGACTGCTCCGCATTCGATGGCTGTCTTCGAACTCGCTGTCCTCGACCTCTTGATCGGCGGCCTCATAATGTACTCTGGCATGTCTGGCTGCTGATACGCTTGTGCCATGTCTAATTTTGCAAAAAATTTTCCTGGCCCCAACAAGTGCAATAGGTGTTGAACCACGGGCACAGGATATGCGCTTTGTTGTAGGGCGACATTAATTGTGCATTTATAGTCCGCGCAGATACGGACTGACCCGTCTGGCTTAACGGGGGTCACGATTGGGGTTTCCCAGCGAGCGTGATCCACTGGTTCAAGGATCCCTTGCTCTACGAGCTTATCGATTTCCTTATCAATTTTTGGACGGAGCGCAAAAGGCACTCTTCTAGGTTTGAGCCGGATTGGCGCCACATTTGGATCCAAATTGAATGAAATTGGCTTTCCCACATACTTACCAAGGCCGGGGCTGAACACATCCTCGAACTCCTTAAAAATCCCTTCAGCGCTGCTGTTACCCACGGCGTTGATTCCGGTAACTTCTAGCCCCAGGGCTTCGAACCAATCCAATCCCAGGAGGCTCTGTAATGGTGCGCTGGCGACAGTCTCGGGCATCTGGGCTGTGATGTTTTTGAACTGGACTCGAAACGTGCCCTGACCCACGATGGGGACCCTGTTCCCCTGGTAGTCTCGAAGCAGGATGTCTGGTGTTCGTAGTTGGCGCTTCTTTAGGCTCGGAATCGCCTTTTTCATTGCTGACCACGAGATAATCGTCAGGGATGATCCCGTGTCGACTTCAAGCTCGCAAGGGGAGTCCTCCAGGAGGACAGTGAGTTTCAGCTTTTTAGGCCGCTTTGTGCGGACCTGCCCTATCGTTGTGAGATAGGTTCTCAGTGGTTCTCTCTGGGCATACTCTCTCTCGGCTCCCTGGGAATACTCTCTCTCGGCTCTCTGGGAATACTCTCTCTCGGCTGACTCCCTTGGGTCTCTCTCTGGGCGCCCTTTGTTTTTTCGCCAAGCCCCTGGGGTGGGCTTCTGTCAGCGATACGTGGGTGGCTGCCATTGTGTGGCAGGGACTTCGCTCCGACACACCCTTGCAATGTGCCCAAGTTTGTCGCAATGCGAGCAAACAACGTTCCTGAAACAGCAGGTAGACCGGGGGTGATTCCCTCCGCAGCTTGCGCAGGGCGGCAAACGGAATTCGAACTTTCGCCCCGGTTTTGTGTGGCTGCTGCGCATGCGATGGCTGTCTTCGCACTCGCTGTCCTCGGTTTCTTGATCAGTGGCCTCAGGATGCACCCGGGTTTGTCTGGCACCGGAGTGGGTTGCGCTGTACCTGCGTTGTAGCGTTTCCGTAGATCTGTCCGCTGATTCCGAAGCTCTTGCCTCATCTAGCGCAATCTGCAGGTTTAAATTGGATTTGGCCAACAATCGTTTTTGTAACGAAATGTCCTTTAACCCGCATATGAGGCGTGCTAGGATCTGCTCGTCCAGGTCCCTGAACTCGCAATGCGTTGCTGCCTTTCGAAGTGCTGCAACGTACTGATTGATGGATTCGTCCGCCTTCTGGTTCCGCATGTTGAATTCCTGGCGGCGAACGTGGCGGGAAGATTTTGGCGCGAAATGCGTCTGCAGTGTCTGCTGTAGCGCCGTCCATGTTACCGCCTGGATGGGGGTTGGCTCCGAGAGATCCCTGGCCGTCTCGAAGACTTCTCGACCGCAGTAGCTCAGGAACATATTCTTTTTCCGGGAGTCCGGTACTCCCATGAGATCGTTTGCCTCGAGGAAGCATTCGAATCTCAGCATGTAGGATTCCCAATGCTCGGTGATTGGGTTGTATGGAGTCGGTGGAGCGTGCATCGCCATCTTGTCCTGCGTTCGAATTTGCCGCGCTGAGATGGCTGCCGGAATTTCCGCCGAATTCCGGGGCTGGATCGGATCCGTAGATTCTGGTGGTAGATCTTCGTCCTATCTGCCTCTCGATCCCATCCTCGTCGCCAATGTTAGATTCGGGCAACGAGAGAACAGACTTCAGACGATAGTGACAAACAGCTCTTTATTTATTATGTAGTAGTGATCCAGCTTGCTATGGGGTCGTGCAGCTCCCCTTTTATAGGGATCTGGCAGACCTCCCGTCCAATCAGAACAACCCCTTGTTCCCGCCCTAGTGGCGGACCTGAGTGGAGACTACTGCAGTTTATGCAAATATCTAACAGATAGACAAGCAGCCGGTGATAGGAATGTATAAAATAAGCTGAGATCTGTAACTATCACCAGCCGCTTGTCCATCCTTCCTAGGTCTTGTTTTTTTACATAAACAAATTACAACTTCTTATACTGTATCTCACAGGGAGAAACGGTTTAAATTAGTGCTATAGTACTCCATTTGGAACTTAACAGTTGTTCTGTCCTGTGATTCTAATGAATATGCAGACACAGTCTTGGCTGTCTGCCATGACTAATTACAGAGATAAAGCCACCCCTTGGCTAGGAGCCTAGAACGCTATCTTCAAGAAACCAAGATTAGACTTACGGAATGATTTCTCAATGGCTAGTAAAAGGGACTTGTTTCCTGCAAAGATTCCCCTCCCGTCGCTCCACCTATAAACTCTTTGGGAGGGGCCACAACCGTAACCAGCTGTCCCTATTTCCTTCTATGACATCTTCTCCACAGCTGCTCCCTTCTCCTCTCAGCTCTACGCACAGGCACATCAGGGACAACCTCCCTCTGTTCCTCCTCACTGCTCCCTGACTCAGATGCCACCTGGTGGCCAACAGGCCTCTCTAGTTCCTGCTCTGACTCCAGACACCCTCCAGAGTCTTCCTCTTCCTCCAGAGCAGTCCCATAATGGTCATTTCTGTCAGAGTCCACCAACAGCTCAGCTGGCTGCTGCTGGGCCACAACAACAGTACAACTATTTCAATAATGTACTCTCAATTTAAGCAGTAACAGTGGAGCAAAAGGGGGAGTGCTGTCTTTAATTAATAATATGCATTAAATAAAATCTGACCCTAGGTTTTACATTTACTTCTAGATAATATTCATGCCTGGGCTTCAGCAAACATGCGCGGCAGTAACTGGAAGACTTGCTGGCTGGTGCGCATGTGTGTGCTGGAAACTGGAAGTTCATTTTCCGGCACGCACATGCCCTCTGGGCAGCTCCTCTTCCTTGTTGCGGCTCAGACAAGTGCGTGTGCATGAAGTGCTCCCTTTTTGGCACTTGGTGCTGAAAAGGTTTGCCATCACTGGCCTAGTACATTTTACTTACCTTCCATTCAATGGAAAATGTCTACTGAAAATCTCAGATTTTAGAAAAGTGTTGAATTAAGATTCCCAATGGTTGAGGGTAGGGCTTCAGTGCCCAAAGAATTCCTTACTGATAATCAAAGATTCCTCAATTTAAGAGCTTTATGATAAGCTATCTTATAATTGTGTCTTAATGATATCTGATATCAAGAATTAGGATAAAATTATACTTAATAATTACAACCATATTTTGAAACAATATTTTGTGATGTATTACAAGTTTTGTGATTTAATCTGGTTTGTTCCATTTTGTTTTTAACAATATCTCACACTTTTACAATTTTAAAAATAACATATAAAAGATAAGCATAAACATAATTCTTACTTTATATCAACCATGTGTTCAATCATCTCTTTCTTTGTCACTTTCTAGTATATCAACAATTACAATAATATTTCAAATACATTTATTTTTGTGACCTGAGCCTTTTCAATATTGCTCCCTCCTCCCTGTCCACAGGTGGAGCCATGCCCCCCCCTTCCCCATGTCTTGTACATTGCTGCCTTTCTCCCCACCTCCGCTATCTTCGTCCTCTGGGAGAGAAAAATATTTTTTAATAAAGGCTTCGGCCTCATCCACTGTCTTAATTCTAATTTGGCTTCCCTCCCAGAAAATCAGCATTCCTTCTGGCAATAACCATCTAAACCAAATTCCTCTATTGTATAGTTTCTTTGATAAGGAAGAATACTTCCTCCTTTTTTCTCTTATCTTTTTTGGAATTTGCTTTAGAATAGTAATTTCTTTATCTTGATATTTTAAAGGTCCCTCCCTTTGGGCCCCTAGCACGTCATCCCTCGTGGTCCTCCTGAGAAATTTAACATGTACCTCTCTTGGAACATTATGGGTTCTAGCATATGCTGAATTAATTCTATAAACCAGGTCCATATCCCACCACAACTGTTCTTTGTTTCTCTTAAGGTATTCTGCTAAAATTGTGCTCATAATATCTTTAAGATCTTCATTTTCTGTCTCTGGTAGGTTCTGGAACCTGAGAAAAAAAGACATTCTTTCAAATTCTATTTTGGCCATAAAGTTTTCCAGTTCTAAATTTTCCTTTCGGACCTCCTTAACCTTTTCCCCCATCCCAGCTGCCCCCTCCTCCAGCACCACAATTCTTTGTCCATTTTCTGTTATGTTATGATGTACCCCTCTGAGTTCGTCTTTGAGATCTGCCACTTCCTTCCTCAGTTCGTTTTGACCTCTCATAATTTCCTGAAACATTTGGTTGACAGATAATTCTTTTGAACTCTCTCCAGCCGCTTCTTTTTGTAACAATGAAGTAATTTTCGGCTGCTGCGTATTTGGACTGGAAGTTGCTGAAGCGGGAGCCGATAGTGACTTGCCCGTTGGTGGTTTCTTAGGTCCCATTGTCTAAGTTCAGAGATGGTAAATCTTTTACAAAGAAAATGGCGTCAGTGGAGCGTGCAGCTGGTCCGGTCCAAGGTAGCAGGAAAATCCGAAAGTAAAAAGTTAATTCTCCTTCACTGTTCCAAGACACAGAGGTACACCAGAAAGAGAAAAATCAAATAATCAAAATCCAGAAAGTCCATGTAACAGAAGAGGTCCAGGGCACCCTCAGGGGAGGTATTAAAAGATACCAGCGATTATCATTTTTTCCCCCCAAGGTGGTTTCAAAAGGCAGACTTCACTTATAAGTACAAAAACGAGAACGGAGGGAAGCCATCTTGACTCCTCCTTTTCACAGGGAGAAGAGCAAACGTTACGATTTTCAAAAACAGCTCAGCAAGCACCTCTTGCAACTACGATTTCAGTCTTTCTCGCATAGTTAATTCAAGTGGAAAGTCAGCCTTTGTTCTCTCTCCATTCCGATGTAGAGAGAGATAGTTTAAATGCCGCTTTGTCCGAGGGGGGGGGTGTTAAAGAAAAAAAACACACCCCTCTAATCTTCGGTTTTAAATAGATTGAACAGGAACTTACAATAGTCTGCTGCTTATCCGTTACCGATAGTTGAAGAGATTAGGAAGGATCCTCCACGACCAACATTTCAGCCACACTTCCTTTGATTGACTTGTTCCTCCTGGAACCCATTCGGCGAAGGGGCAAGCATGCCCCCCCTTCTGCTCCCCGGCTCCTGGGGCAAAGCTGGAAAACCCCCCACCGGCTGCCGCCGAGTCTGGGGGGCTCCAACAAGCTGCCCTACGGCATCTGACCCCTCCAAGGTCCCCTGTGCTCCTGAACGGAGCCCACCGAGAAGACAAGCGACAGACGAAACGTCCGTCGCCTACAGGGACCGGAAGTCAAATGAAAATAATAAAACTTTTTGAACTAATATCACATTTATAGTATAAGCATTGTAATTTAGATTGCTTCTATCAGTAGTTTTCATCTTTGTCTCCACAATTTCATTTAACTAATTTAACTAATTACTAATTCTGGTTTGTGGATTTAAATTTTAAGGAATGCAGAAGCATAAGATGTATATGTCCAGCTAACTAAAAGTTAGGTACATGATCCAATTCTATTATCTTAAGCAATGAAAAGTATGAGTTGTAAAATCTTTCTCTACTATACTTCAATTATTCAAATAATACATTAATAATAACATATGCCTTGAGATACACAGTTTATTGTAGTAATCAACCTACATCCTGCTAAATTGTTGCTTTAAATAAGTGACCACTCGACAGCTTTATTTAATTGATTGATTAAATGTCTTATTCTACTTTCAATTTTTCTGAACTGAATCCTGGGTTATTGATACCAGGCTTCCAGACAAAACTCTTGGTAGCTGTTGTTTAAATCATTTGTTACTAACAATTTTGCAGAAGACCCCTATACATTTAGTTACTTCTTTGTGTGTTTTAACAGAATATTCTCCTTTCTGGATGTGGTCACTCTATGCCGCTGCGCTCAGGTCTCCAGGGTAAGAATGTTTGCATACTAGTACTGGTAAGGCATTCTCTATTGGATATCTCAAGGTTGTCATCTTGAAACCCAGAAATCAAATCAAATCTTTAGTATGATTATAAACCAGCATATGAAAGCCAGGAATGTGTCAGCTTTAAGTAATATTTCAGTGTGAGTCCATGTTCTCCCACCGTCTCTGCAGTTTTGTGTTTGTATCGGTACAGTATCAAAAACCTCTACTCATTATGTTACTCTGACATGCAGACTCTCATGTTGTTTAGCTGTGGAAAATGGTGGGCCTATATTTTCTTCTCCTCTAATTCAAGTTCACAGGTCTGGGGTGGCAAAAGGGGAGGAGGAGGAGCTTCCGGAGGGAATGGCGGTCGGCTTGTGAGCTCCGCATGATTGCGGGGGGGCCTCCCTGATGGGAGGGGTGCTGCCGGCCCTCTGTCCCATCTTGAGGGTCGGAATTTCGTTGACGACCACCCTGGCTTCGCCCTGGCTTTGGGCTGGATCACCAGGGTGGTCGGAGAGCCAGACGGTGAGGCAGAAATGCGCTAGCTAGTTGATGCTGGGGCTGGGGCTGGCGATTGCCAGCTCGTGTGCAGAACGGAAGAACGGAGCAAAGCGGAATGGAGCAGAATGGAGCAGAAGGGAGCGGTGCGGAGGCAGCCTGAGGAGGAAAGGAATCCCGGACAACCCATGCAGCCCAGGCGGCGGAGGTTTGGGCAACGGCGGTGGTGGAGGTGGTTAAAGACGCCGAACGCCAGACCTTTTGGCCACCATGAATCCCGGACCAGCAGGGGGGCTGCGAGAGGTGAGAACGAGACCTGGGGCGCTTTCTGGGCGCCAAAGAACGCTAGCAGACCAGCGGAGACTGCAAGGAAGCTCAGGAAAGCCGAGATGGCCCTGCGGGCTCAGGAACAACAACCCCGGGCAGCCAGGCTGCCGAGGAGACAAATGGCCACTCATGTCTGAGACTGGATAGAGACGCTTGGGAGACTGGTGGCCATTTGTTGAAGGTCTGACTTTTTACCCTCTCACCCTTGCTGACAACTTTCCTTCCCTATTCAAATTACTATCTGACTAAGGCTTACCTTAACGCCCTGCTACAAACTGCTCCTTAGTACCACCTTGTTACAAACTGCTCCCCAGTTCCCCCTTGAGGCTCCACCTGTAGACCATTCTGGCTAGCCTGCTAGCTCACCAACCTACCCTTTCCATCCAGGGTAAGCATAACCACCATCTACATACCCCTTTTGTGGGGGAACCCTGGCTTACGAACAAACTTATGATTTTAACAACAGCACCTGAAAATGAGCTCGCCCCTATGACAACTTATGAACTCTATATATTCCAGGTCAGACCTACTACTACTGCGAGAGTCCCCCCTCTCGCAGGTATGGCCCTGAGACCTTTCAAGGACCCACCTTGATGACGGGTTTGTTAACCCAGAGAGGTGGAGGAAGCGGAAATTAAGGGGGTTTTTAATTAATCGTTTTTTAACAGTCTTAAGGGGTTCCAGGGTAGGGGGGAAGGGGACTCAGGCCAGGAGGGAAAGTAGAGCCAGGCAAACAGGTGTGGTCGGGAGGGGAGGGAGCGGAGTGGGGGAGGACGGGGACAATAGCATTCCAGTACAGGGCTCTGTTATACCAACAGTCGTGGGGAGGGGTGGGTGCGAGGACAGACTAAGAACCTGCAGTCGGTTGGGAGACCGTGGTTGTTGGTTACACCCGGTCGCTTGTACCAACCCCCGCACTCTAGGTGGCCAGGATCTACAGAGCCAGGGCTTTAGGCTGATGTTATGCAATGCGAGGTCCGCTGTTAACAAGGCCCCCCTCATCAATGACCTGATTTTGGAGGGGGAGCCGGACCTCGCAGGAATAACAGAGACCTGGATGGGCCACGAGGGAGGTGTACCCCTCGTGGACATGTGCCCACCAGGTTATTGAGCATTCCACCAGCCATGGGCCCAGGGTAAAGGCGGTGGGGTAGCGGTAATTATCCGGGAAGACCTGGAGCCGAGAGAGTTCACTGTGCCACAGACATCCGGGTGTGAATCCCTTGTCGTGAGATGGGGCCCAGGGAGACAGTTGGGCCTGCTGATTGTATACCTGGCTCCTCGCTATACATCAGCGGCCCTGCCTGAGCTCCTCGAGCTGATCGCAACGATGGCAGTTGAGACCCCCAAACTTTTGGTCATGGGGGACTTCAACTTGCCATCGGTGGGAGAAGCATCTGAGGTGGTTCAGGAGTTCATGGCTTCCATGACAGCCATGGACCTGACTCAGTTAATTCAGGGTCCCACACACGAGGGAGGCCACAGACTGGATCTTGTTTTTGTCTCTCACCAGTGGACGAGTGATCTGGGAATAGGGGACATAGCTATTACTCCCCTGTCATGGTCAGACCACTCACTTCTCCGACTTGACTTCCCTGGTGCTACCCCCCGATGCGGGGAGGCGGAACCGGAATATCCTAGGTGGTTCCGCCCCAGGCGCCTGATGGAACCGGAAAGGTTCCAGACGGAGCTTGGGCCACCTCCTGTAGACCTGACCCGCCCCCGGATAGAGGACCTAGTAGCCGCCTGGAATAATGCGGCTGCTGGGGCCTTAGACCGGGTGGCGCCTTTGCGGCCTCTCCTGCGGCAATGAACCACCCTGGCCCCTTGGTTCACCGAGGAGCTAAGGGTGATGAAACGCCACAAGAGACGCCTAGAGAGCCGATGGAGATCCTCCCGTTCCGAACTTGACCGAACACAGATACGAACCTACTTAAGGACATACCTTGTGGCAATAAGAGCGGCCAAACGTCGACATTGTGCCGCCCTTATTGTGTCCGCAGATAACCGCCCTGCCGCCCTGTTTCGGGTGACCCGCTCTCTTCTTTCGCAGAGACCACGGGAAGCCCCTCTACAGGGCAGGGCAGAGGAATTTGGGAAATATCTGCAGGATAAAATCGCTCAAATCCGGAGGGAATGGGTCCCACTCAGTGGGCTAGGAGGGATGCCCCAGGCGAGTCTTGAGAGACCATTCTGGGAGGAGTTTGACTCGGTTGCCATCGAGGATTTGGACAGGTTACGCGGGCGACTACGAGCCACCACATGTTCATTGGACCCGTGTCCCTCCTGGCTTGTACTGGCATCCTGGGAGGTTACACGAGACTGGCTCTTGGCGCTAGTGAACGCTTCATTGGGCGAGGGGTTCTTACCGGCCGCCTTGAAAGAGGCGGTTGTGAGACCCTTACTCAAGAGGCCTTCCCTGGACCCAACGGAGCTAGCCAATTATCGTCCTGTCTCTAACCTTCCTTTCTTAGCGAAGGTTGTAGAGAGTGTGGTGGCCCAACAGTTCCCACGTCACCTGGAGGAGAATGATTATCTAGACCCGCGCCAGTCCGACTTCCGACCCGGGCACAGCACAGAGACGGCCTTGGTCGTGTTGGTAGATGATCTCTGGAGGGCCAGGGATAGGGGTTGTTCCTCTATCCTGGTCCTATTAGATCTCTCAGCGGCTTTTGATACCATCGACCATGGTATCCTCCTGCACCGGCTGGAGGGGCTGGGGGTAAGGGGCACCGTTCTACGGTGGTTCTGCTCCTACCTCTCCGACCGGACGCAGCGTGTGTTGGCAGGAGAGCAGAGGTCGTCCCTGAGGCCTCTCACTTGTGGGGTGCCGCAGGGGTCAGTCCTCTCGCCTCTCCTGTTCAACACATATATGAAACCGCTGGGTGAGATCATCCGAGGTTTTGGAGTGGGATATCATCTGTACGCTGATGATACACAGCTGTACATCTCCACCCCGAACCACCCACACGAGGCCGTTGAAATGATGTCCCGGTGTTTAGAAGCCGTACGGGTCTGGATGGGTGACAACCGACTCAAACTCAACCCCTCCAAGACGGAGTGGCTGTGGCTTCCGGACCCCCGGTTCAACCAGCTAATCCCAACACTGGCCATTGGGGGCGAACAACTGGCCCCCATGGAACGGGCGCGCAATTTGGGCGTCCTCCTGGATGCCCGGCTGTCCATGGATGACCATGTGGCAGCCGTGGTGAGGGGGGCGTTCCACCAGGTTCGCCTGGTGTGCCAATTGTGCCCCCTATTGGACCGGGATGCCCTTCGCACAGTCACTCACGCGCTGGTGACGTCCCGCCTAGACTTCTGTAATGCTCTCTACATGGGGCTTCCCTTGAGATGCACTCGAAGACTGCAGCTGGTCCAGAATGTGGCCGCGCGGGTGATTATGGGGAGTACGAGATACTCCCATATAACACCTCTCCTGCGCGAGCTGCACTGGCTTCCTGTGGTCTATCGGGTGCGTTTCAAGGTATTGATTACCATCTTCAAAGCGCTCCATGGCACAGGACCTAGCTACCTGCGGGATCGCATCCTGCCCCATACATCCCTACGACCAATTCGCTCTCACAGAGAGGGACTTCTCCGGGTGCCGTCCACTAAGCAGTGCCAAAGGGCGGCGCCCAGGAGTAGGGCCTTCTCTGTGATGGGCCCAGCCCTCTGGAATGACCTATGTTATTATAATGATTGTATTGTGTTTTATACCTCCTCCGTACAATGTGTAATTTTATAATATGTGTTTTTATTTATTGTACGCCGCCCCGAGTCCCTTTGTGGAGAGGGAGCGGTTAACAAATTTAATAAATAAAATAAATAAATAAATAAGAATTCTGGAATGCATGGGTAAGGGAGGGCTTGCAAAATGGACTTTATACAGGCAGTCCTCAACTTATGACCAGAATTAATAATAATAATAATAATAATAATAATAATAATAATAATAATAATAATAATAATAATAATAATAATAATAATTTTTATTTGATTAGCCGCAACCCTCTCCCGAAGGACTCGGGGCGGCGTACAATCAAAACAAATAAAAATACACATAAGACAAACATATATACAAAAAGAACAGAGACATATACATATGTGCATGGAGGAGAGTTGACTTATAAGTGAAAGACAATTAAAAACACATTTTAAAATCCCCTTAAATAAAATTACTAAATTAAAAAACCCATCAGGAGCGATACGAAGTTATGGTTGAGCCAGGCCAGCTATTTGGAAAAGGTGGGTCTTGAGCTTGACACGGAAGGAGCGGAGGTCAGTAGTGGTCCTAATATCCGGGGGGAGGTCATTCCACAGGGCTGGGCCCGCCACAGAGAAGGCTCTGCTCCTAGGAGCCGCCCCATGGCACTGTCTGGTGGACGGCACCTGGAGAAGTCCCTCTCTGTGCGAGCGGATGGGTCGTAGGGATGTATGGGGCAGAATACGATCCCGCAGGTAACTAGGTCCTGAGCCATGGAGCGCTTTAAAGATCGTAATCAAGACCTTGAAACGCACTCGATAGACCACAGGAAGCCAGTGCAGCTCGCGCAGGTGTCACATGGGAGTACTTGGTACTCCCCATAATCACCCGTGGGGCCGCATTCTGGACCAACTGCAGTCTCCGAGTGCATTTCAAGGGAAGCCCCATGTAGAGAGCGTTACAGTAGTCCAGGCGAGACGTCACCAGCGCATGGGTGACTGTGCGTAGGGCGTCCCGGTCCAATAGGGGGCGCAATTGGCGCACCAGGCGAACCTGGTGGAACGCCCCCCTGGCCACGGCTGTCACATGTTCATCCATGGACAGCCTGGCATCTAGGAGGACGCCCAAATTGCGCGCCCGCTCCACGGGGGCGAGTTGAATGCCCCCAATGGCCAGAGATGGAATTATCTGGTTGAACCGGGGAGCCGGAACCCACAGCCACTCCGTCTTGGAAGGGTTGAGCCTGAGTCGGTTGTCATCCATCCAGATCCGTACGGCTTCCACACACCGGGACATCACTTCGACGGCCTCGTTGGGGTGGTTCGGGGTGGAAATGTACAGCTGAGTATCATCAGCGTACAGATGATATCCCACCCCGAAACCACGGATGATCTCACCCAGCGGCTTCATGTATGTGTTGAACAGGAGTGGTGAGAGGACCGACCCCTGTGGCACCCCACAAGTAAGGGGGCATAGGGTCGACCTCTGCTCCCCTGCCAACACACGTTGCGTCCGGCCAGAGAGGTAGGAGCCGAACCACCGCAAAACGGTGCCCCGGACCCCCAACCCCTCCAGTCGGCACAACAGGATACCATGGTCGATGGTATCAAAAGCCGCCGAGAGGTCTAATAGGACCAGGATAGAGGAACAACCCCTATCTCTGGCCCTCCAGAGATCATCTACCAACGCGACCAAGGCCGTCTCTGTGCTGTGCCCAGGGCGAAAGCCGGACTGGCGCGGGTCTAGATAATCATTCTCCTCCAGATGTCGTGGAAACTGAGAAGCCACCACACTCTCTACAACCTTCGCCAAAAAGGGAAGGTTGGAGACAGGACGATAATTGGCCAGCTCCGTAGGGTCCAGGGAAGGCTTCTTGAGCAAGGGTCTCACCACCGCCTCTTTTAAGGCGGCCGGGAGAGACCCCTCACCCAACGAAGCGTTCACTAGGCCCAGGAGCCAGTCGCGTGTAACCTCCCAGGATGCCAGTACAAGCCAGGAGGGACACGGGTCCAGTAAACATGTGGTAGGTCGCAGTCGTCCACGCAATCTGTCCAAATCCTCGATGACAACCAAGTCAAACTCCTCCCAAAAAGGTTTCTCAAGACTCGCCACTGGCGTCTCGACTAGGCCACTGAAGGGGACCCAATCCTTCCGGATTTGAGCGACTTTATCCTGCAGATATTTCCCAAACTCCTCTGCCCTACCCTGTAGAGGGGCCTCCCGCGGCCTCTGAAACAGAAGGGAGCGGGACACCCAAAACAGGGCAGCAGGGCGGTTCTCTGCGGATGCAATGAGAGCGGCACAATATTGACGTTTGGCCGTTCTCAATGCCACTAGGTACGTCCTTAAATGGGCTCGTACCTGTGCTCGGTCAAATTCGGATCGGGAGGATCTCCAATGACTCTCTAGGCATCTCTTGCGGTGCTTCATCACCCTTAGCTCCTCGGTAAACCAAGGAGCCAGGGTGGATCGTTGCCGCCGGAGAGGCCGCAAAGGCGCCACCCGGTTCAAGGCCCCGGTAGTCGCATTATTCCACGCGGCCACCAGGTCCTCTACCCGAGGGCGGGTCAGGGCTGCAGGAGGTGGCCCAAGCTCCGTCTGGAACCTGTCTGGTTCCATCAAGCGCCTGGGGCGGAACCATCTAGTGTTTTCCAGTTCCGCCTCCCCGCAGCGAGGGGTAGCACCAGGGAAGTCAAGTCGGAGGAGTGAGTGATCTGACCATGACAGAGGAGTGATGGTTAAATTCACTCCTCCCAGATCACTCAACCACTGGTGAGAGACAAAAACAAGGTCCAAGGTGTGACCTCCCTCGTGTGTCGGGCCTTGAATCATTTGAGTCAGGTCCATGGCTATCATGGAAGCCATGAACTCCCGAACCCCCTCTGATGCTTCTCCCACCGACGGCAGGTTAAAATCCCCCATCACTAGAAGTTTGGGGGTCTCAACCGCCACCGATGAGATCAGCTCGAGGAGCTCAGGCAGGGTCGCTGATGTATGGCAGGGAGCCAGGTATACTATCAGCAGGCCCAACTGCCTCCCAGGGCCCCATTTCACAACAAGGGATTCACATCCGGACGTCTGTGGCACAGTGGACTCCCTCGGCTCTAAGTCCTCCCGGATAATCACTGCTACCCCACCGCCCCTTCCCCGGGCCCGGGGCTGGTGAAATGCTTGGTAACCTGGTGGGCACATTTCCACGAGGGGTAACCCTCCCTCGTGGCCCAACCAGGTTTCCGTTATTCCCGCGAGGTCCGGCTCCCCCTCCAAAATTAGATCATGAATGAGGGGGGCCTTATTGACAACGGACCTCGCATTGCATAACAACAGCCTCAGGCCCTGGGCCTGCAGATCCTGACCACCTAGAACGCGGGGGTTGGTACAAGCGACCGGGTGTAACCAGCACCCACGGTCTGCCAACCGACTGCGAGTTGTTAATCTGTCCTCGTATCTGCCCCTCCCTACGACTGGTGGAATCAAGGAGCCCTGTATAGGAATGATATCCTCTCCCCCCTCCTCCTCTCTGCTCCTTCTGCTCAAGACCCCACCTGGTGACCTGGCTCTGTCATCGCTCCTGATCTGACCCACCCACCCCTCAACCCCTAAACCCCTAAAAGAATTTAAAAAACATTTAACTAAAAACCCCCTAAGTCTCCGCTTCCTCCACCTCTCGGGATTAATGAATCCGTCATCAAGGTGGGCCCTTGAAAGGGCGGAGGGCCACACCTGCGAGAGGGGGGATTCCCGCAGTAGGATTAGGTCTAGCCTAGAGTACATATGCTGTTAAAAATTCATCAGGGCCTAGGCTCTGTGCTGCAGATGGTGTGGTCAATACGCCATAGTCCAATAAAATTGAAAAAGCCGGGTTCCGGTGCAAAGAGAATCGTCCAGTCCAAGATGAGGGGGGGGTAGTGATGATAATAAGCTGGTCAGGTGCCGGTCAGTAAGTGGGGGCTAGTGGGTGGTCAATGGTGGATGGCGAGGGGTAGATGGATTTTTGCTTGATAATGGGCAGGGGCAGATGGTCAGTCCGATGAAGATAGGGAGGTAAAAAACCTCCAGGGCGTGCACGGATGAAAAACAGGGGCAGGTGTTAGTCCAAAAGCCAGCAGGGGGGGGTAAATGGAACAGTCAAGGAGGTGGCTGGCAGGAGGTAAAAAACTCCCCTGCCAAGTCTGATGTTAAACCTCCTGCCAGTTCCCAACAAGCCTGCCAGTTCCCAGCAAGCCTCCCTCCCCCCGGCCTCCAAGCAGCCTCCTGGAACGCAGCCCTTCTCCTACCAGGCCTTCGGCATTTAGGTCTTGCCTAGGCCTGCATCCAAGTTCTAAGCACTCCAGCCAAACCATTACAAGCCCCAACGCCGCTCCTACCGGCCTCCAGTCCTTCCTGCTCCAGTCCCTGGCTTGCTCCAAGCCACAAGCCTCCAAAAACGACCACAGCACGCCCCCGCACGCTCCAGGCGCCGTTTCTTTGCCTTTCCCCATTCTTCCGAGCTCCTCCAAACCTCTCCGCTCCCAGAACGGCGAACTCAACTCCTCCGGTCTCAAAAACGGCGTTTCTGGGCGGCATCTCTCATCGGCAGCTCACCGGTCCACTCTCCGAGCTATTTCCAGGTCTTCAAGCCACCCTGGGAGACCCCCTTGGGTCATAAAAGACCCAGGGTGGCTGTTTATTGGACACCTGGCCCCCATGATGTAAAAAGGGGGCCGGCAGCACTCCTGCTCCCTTAAAAGAGCTCGTGGATCTAAGGAGCTCTCAGGCAGACCGCCATTGCTCCAGGAAGCTCCTCCTCCTTGTGTGTGTGTTTTAAATTGGGACTGGACCTTCCATTGCTAAGTGATGTGGTCGTTAAGTGAGTCAAGGCCAGCTTTATGACATGTTTTGCCATGTTGTTAAGTGAATTACCATGGTTGTCAAGTGAATCCAGCTTCCTCCATTGACTTTGCTTGTTGGAAGACCCCTGGGTAGGTTGCAAATGGCAATCGTATAACTCCAGGGCACTGAAACTGTTGTAAATACATACCAGTTGTCAAGCAACCAAATTTTGATCACATGACATGAGGATGGTGCAATGGTCTTAAGCATGAGGACCAATTGTAAGTCACTTTTTTTAGCACTGTCATAATTTCAAACAGTCATTAAATGGAATGCTCAGGCTCATATTTTGTTAGACATCATCAGGAATGGAATTTTAAAACTGGAGATCAGTTAGTGAGAACACTTTTCTGTATGCCTGTGTGGTTCATCTGTTTCATATAAATCTATATGGTATACGTCAGAGAAGATCTTGTTTAATGGTGAATGGAATTGGCCATGAACAGAACAGAAAAGGAAGGGTCTCGAACGAGCTGGCAAGGGTGGACTGGATGTGGGACTGGGCACAAGCCAGGCTCCCAAAGGCCCAGATGGAATCCCTGGGGAGTACAATAGAGCAACTGAGGAGTTTGAACGGGCCACCCTTCATGATGAGGGGCCATCATGCCGCCCAAAAGAGAGGGGAGGGACATCTGATCCTGTTGAAGGGAGGAGACGCAGACTGGAGCGCAGCCTCCCTCCCCCACCCCATAGAAGGAGAAAGTGCCCAAAACAGCAACCAGTGCCTCTCCCATGCAGCAGGCAGGCTGCCAAGAGCAGGCAACCCCCTCCCTCTCGCCAAACTAGGGGTGAAGAAGATGACCAGCCATATCAGGTGCAAGCATACCAAGGCCGACAGGAGGTTGGGGGAGTAGGGCTGAACGACCCACCCCAATTCCGGGGAAACTTTGACGGGGACTCAGACCAGCTTACTCTATTCCTTGATTCAGCTGATATCCAACTAGAACGCTATGGGCACCTCTACCCATCCCCCAGGGCCATGGTGAATGCCATCACAGAGTGGCTAGAGGGAGAAGCAAGGGAATGGTTAGCAGCCCTCCACAAGAGTAGAGCCCCCCAACTGCAAGACATAGATGACTTCCAACAACTGCTAGAGGCCAGATTTGAGGAGGTGGAGGAGGACCCATATGCAGAACAGGAACTCAGCAACCTAAAGCAGAGGGGCCGCCCCATCAAAGAGCACATCTGTGAATTTAGGAGGGTCATAGGAAGGCTACCCCCTTTACCAGAGCGGCTGCTGGTGCATTTTTTCCAGAACAAGCCTGGACAAGCAAATTGCCCAGGTAACCGCATACTACGACATCCCAAATCGACTCTCTGAGTAGTTCCAAGTAGCAACAAAAGTCGACAGCGGGCTGTGTTGCAACAACATGAGAAAGCAACCAGACACAAAAGAGAGAGGTCAACCTGACCTGAAACCACCCAGCCGATGGGGAACCACAGCACCACAGCAGGCCCTAAGACCAGCCCTCCCATGAAGTCCACTGAAATGCTACAGACGCAGGGGATGGGCCACATGGCAGCTGCATGCCCAACCCCAGCCCCAAAACCAAGGCCAGACCCACCGCTCAGGGCACGACCAGAACGAGGCCCCAAATGGACCACCAACACGTCCATGAAAGCCCTCCAGGCTGCAGAATCCCCTTCCCCCTCAGGCGAAAGTGGTGGAACACCAGGCAATGACAAACATATGACAGTGAGGACAAGGGAGAAAAATGACCCAATAGTGAGTGAACCAATTCACCCTTTCCTTTTCCTAATACGCCTCATAGCCCCAAAAACAGGAAATCAGGGGGATTTTCAAGCCCTAATAGACTCAGGCTGCACGAGGTGCTTGATCAACCTAACCACAGTCCAGAAACTGGGGATCAAAGCAAAAAGACTGGCCCACCCGACCCGGTTCGAACAGGTTGACGGGTCCCTAATGGGAGGAGCCTATGCCACCCACCTGACTGATCCAGTGAGGCTAGAGCTAGCAGATCACTGGGAAGTAATTCGATTCATAATAGCTCTCAAAATGAAGATGCAGTCATACTGGGACTTTCCTGGCTAGACAAGTGGGGACCGACCATCTGGTGGAAAGGGGGTACCCGCAGACTTAGGATATCAAGGGGCCCCCAACCCCTCCCACACCAGCTAGCAGAAACACCACCCACACAGGAACCTGTTGTGGGCCAGCAGGAGCTGTTGGAGCTGCAACCAGACTACGACAGTGAGGGGCCTTATGAGTTGGCTCTGGAAGATGTGGAGGACCCTGGACAGGGTTCCGACTCCGAGCAGGGATCAGAGAGGCTGGTTGGCCACCAGGAGGCGCCTGAGGCATGGAGCAGCGGTGAAAGCCAAAGGGAGTGTGCTCCTGAAGTCATGCCTTGGAGCAGCGGGGAGGAGACAAGAAAGTGTGCTCCTGACGTCATGCATTGGAGCAGTGGGGAGGAGACAAGGGAGGTGGTTCTGGATGCCCGGCAACAAAGGGCTAATAGACGTAAAGAACAGCTACGCAGTTACAGGAGATAATTGAACTCGGGTGGTTGTAATTAGGCTCCTCTCAAGACTGTATTTAAAGAGGGACTTTCCACAAGCTGTTTGCAGGAATCAACATATTTACCAGAGCTGGAGAAGCTATCGGGTCTTGCCCTCTTGGCAGGCTGGATTGCTGCCAAGGTCTCGTCTGTGCTGGATTGCTGCCAAGGTCTAGTCTGTGCTAAATTGCTGCCAAGGTCTAGTCTGTGTGTTAATAAATCATCGTGCAGTATCTTTGTCTCGCCGTGTTTGGTGTATGAAGAGGGGGGGTCAGAACAGATTGATTCCTGCCCCAAACAAAGCTCCATTCAGCTACAATGGAGCAACTACATGCTGAGAATGCCCACTTGGCTCAACAGTTGGCTTTGCTGGCTGGGCAAGTAGTTCAGCTCCAGGGGCCTGCTAACCACCACCACCACCCCGCCACGGAGGAAATGCCCAGTGGCTACACCAGACAAGTTTGATGGCAAACAAGCTACGTTTGCAGCATTCTTGGGACAATGCCAGCTGTTTATCAGCTTGAGAGCGGAGGACTTTCCCACCAACCGGACGAAGGTGGGATTTATTATCAGCTTGCTCTCAGGCACAGCAGCTCGTTGGGCTACTCCATTCCTATCTCAGCCTAGCTCTCTGCTGGATGATTTCCAGGGCTTTTGTGACCATCTCAGGCTGATGTATGATGATCCCATTAACGGGGAAACAGCCACCAGACTACTTAAGCCGCTGCAGCAGGGCCATGGCTCCTTGCAGGATTATGTTAGTGAATTCCGGATGCTTAGTCAGGACTCAGCTTGGAATGAGTCAGCCCTCATGAACACTTTTCAGGATGGGCTGTCAGATGACCTGCAGGATGAGCTGGTGAGGGTTGACAGGCCACCGACGTTTGACGCGTTGGTCCACTTGTGCCTCTGGATAGACGCCCGGCTGCAGAGGCGGAGGTCTCGCCACTCATCCCAGGAGACCACTAGGGTGCCGGTCCCTCAGGAGACTACAGTTGCACGGGACGAGCCCATGGAGTTGGGTGCCGCCAAACCCCGCTTGTTGCACACGGAGATGGATAGACAGCGTGCAGGGGGTTTGTGTTTCTACTGTGGGGATCCTGGACACCTGGCTTTGGTTTGCCCCAAAAAAGGTAGGAGGGCTGCACGGCCTGCGGCCTCCCCCTCAATTCAGGAACAACGTGTCGGGAAATGGGTGGGGTCCGATCTGAGGGGGACCTTAGGTCGGGCACAGGCCGAAACAGAGGTGGACGGGCCCCCACGGCACATGGTCTTGGCAGCACACATCCTCTTGTCGGGTAGTCCGCAGGGAATTCCGGCCCATGCATTGGTCGATTCCGGGGCTACCACGAACTTTATGGATGCGGCGTTTGCTACAAAGTATGACGTCCCTCTGTGTCTGGTGGACCCACCGATGCGGGTCGAGACCATTGACGGCCGGGTGCTTCTGTCTGGGCCTATCAAGGCTGCCACGCAGCCTTTGCGCCTGATCCTCGGGGAGCACAAGGAGACCATCCAATTTTACATGGCTTCGGGCCTGCATTTCCCCATGGTCTTGGGCTTGGCTTGGCTGCGGGCGCACGACCCTCAGATCTACTGGTTGCAGAACCTGATCACGTTCCCATCCCTGCAATGTGTCAACCACACCCGTCACGTCTGTGCGGCCCAGGTACTTAGCTCGCCCAAGGTGGCCGTGCCGCCGGACTTAGCGGAGTTCGTGGACATCTTCAGCGAGCAGGAGGCGGATCAACTGCCACTGCACCGGCCTTATGACTGTCCCATCGACCTGGTACCTGATGCGAAGCTCCCTACGGGTCGCCTGTACTCTATGTCCGAGCCGGAGTTGGCCGCATTGCGGGACTTTATAGACAAGAACCTCGCCCGGGGTTTTATCTGGCCCTCGTCTTCGCCATTGTCTGCCCCGGTTTTGTTCGTGAAAAAGAAGACGGGGGATCTGAGACTTTGCTGTGATTATCATCACCTGAATTCCATCACGGTGCGTAACCGTTACCCGCTGCCCCTGATTCCTGAGTTGTTGGAGCAGCTCCAGGAGGCGACAATGTTCACAAAACTGGACTTGCATGGGCTTATAACCTGGTCCAAGTCAGGGCAGGGGAAGAATGGAAGACGGCCTTTGGCACCCGTTACAGACATTTCGAATACACGGTCATGCCGTTTGGGTTGACCAATGCCCCGGCAGTCTTTCAACACTTCATGAATGACATCTTCCGGGACCTCTTGGATCAGTTTGTCGTCATTTACCTGGACAACATCTTGATCTACTCGACGTCCCGGAAGGTTCATCAACAACATTAGCGCCTGGTCTTGCAACGACTCCAAGAACATTGTTTATTTGCAAAGCTGGAGAAGTGTCATTTCCGGCAGACTACCATCAAGTTCCTGGGGCACCATATATCCCCTGAGGGAATTGCGATGGAGCCAGGCAAGGGGGAAGCGTTGCGCAGTTGACAACCTCCTCGACGTATGAAGGATGTTCAGCGACTCCTCGGGTTTGCCAACTATTACCGGACCTTCATCCCAGCTTTGCTTTCTTGACTGTGTCACGATGTTAAAAAGTTTGCTAGACATGAACTGACTGAAACTGACACTGAAGAGTTAAACTGAGAAAGCTTTATTGCGCAGGTCATAAAAAGTTATCTGAAAGTGATTTACTGCGCATGATTCACACATTCCAGAGTTTTCCTTTGTTCTTTGTCCGACTGCCAAGCATGCTGGCAGGCGGAACATTTATTTTCAAAATGTAACAATTTAGTTAACTTTCTGTTTTATTTACTTTTATTATTTTCGTATTAAAGTTTGTTTATTAATTAGAATATACTTCTCAAAGACTTTTCTTTTCTTTTCTTAACATCTTATGATATGCCGCTGGGAATCAGCCCGGTCCATAGACTTCATTTTTCTCCAGGGTGTTTTTTCCCCTGACAGACTGCCCCCCTCACTCGGCTCCTGCAAAAGAAAGTGCTGTTTTGCTGGGGGCCCACGGAACAACAGGCGTTCGTGGCCCTGAAGCGCGCTTTTACGAGGGAGCCGATCCTGAAGCACCCTGATCCCCACCATCCATTTGTAGTGGAGGCGGACACGTCTGACATCGCGGTGGGTGTGGTGTTACTGCAGGCTCACGCCCCTGATGGTACCCTTTCCCCTTGCGCTTATTATTCTCGGAAACTCAATCCTTCCGAGCACAATTACACCATCTGCGAGAAGGAGTTGTTGGCTATCAAGGTGGCGTTTGAGGCCTGGAGGCATCACCTGGAGGGGGCCAGGTATCAGGTTGAGGTCCGGACGGACCATAAGAATTTAGAGTTTTTGACAACGGCGCATAAGCTGAACCAGCGTCCGATCCGGTGGTCTCTGTTTTTCGCCCGGTTCAACTTTAAAGTGACTTACATTCCTAGTGCGAACAATCAAAGGGCGGATGCCCTGTCTAGAAAACCGGAGTACTCGGACCCTGCAGACTCACTTCCACCCCGGACCGTTCTGCCCATCGAATCCTTCGCTGCAGTCCACAAGCCCGTGGACTTACGGTCTCTGATACGGTATGCGCAGCGGGGAGATGAGTGGGGAGAGCAACGGAGAGCAGAGGTAGGGCAGGCTTCCCCGTGGACCTTCGACGAGGACCTTTTGAGATACCGGGACCGGCTCTATGTGCCCACAGGGCCTCTCCATGGACTTGTGCTCTCCCAATATCACGACAATCCAGCGGCAGGACATTTTGGCCTTTTCAAGACTTTGAACCTGGTCTCCCGTACTTTCTGGCAGCCCCGTTTGCGACATGACATGCAGATGTACGTGACGTCGTGTGTGCAGTGTCGATAGGCCAAGTCAGCTATGGGAGCTCCTCCAGGCTTGTTGCTGCCATTGCCGACCCCGGACAGACCCTGGGGGGCCGTGTCCATGGACTTCCTGACAGAGCTGCCTCCATTGTCAGGTTTACCACGGTCCTCGTGGTGGTGGACAAGCTTACCAAGATGGCGCATTTCATCCCCTGTCGGAGATTGCCAACAGCCTGTGCCACTGCCCGCATGTTCATCCAGCACGTCTTCCGGCTCCATGGCCTACCTGACCGGGTAGTGTCGGACCATGGGACACAATTCATGGCCCAATTTTGGAAAGGGCTGATGGCGGCTCTAGAGGTCCAGGTTTGTTTGTCCTTGGTGCACAATCCCGAAACCAATGGGGGGACGGAGGCGGTGATTGGGATTCTGGAACAGTACCTGCGCTACTTTGTGAATCAGCAGCAGAACAACTGGGAGGAGTACCTGGCTGTGGCGGAGTTCGCGTTTAACAACTTGCAGCATACCTCCACACAGACGACGCTCTTCATGGCTAACGTCGGGTATCACCCTCGCTTTTTCCCTCTCACCCCAGTGGACTCCCCGGTCCCCGCAGCGCAGGACTTCTTCTCTGAGCTCCAGGCGGTCCATCAAGTGGTGCACCGCTATCTGAATCAGGCAAAGGAGGACTAGAAAAGAGTGGCGGATAAGTCTCGACGTGCGGTGCCGGAGTTGGCTGTGGGAGATCACGTGTGGCTGTCCACGTGGCATCTTCCGTCCCACCGGCCGACTAAGAAGTTGGACCACCAGTATCTTGGGCCGTTCCCCGTGGAGGCCGTCATCAACCCGGTGGCCTATCACCTGACCCTACCACGCTCAATGCGAGTGCACCCAGTGTTCCATCGCTCGCTCCTGATCCCTGAGCGGTCAGCTTGTCCTCTCCGCCAACCCTCTCCCCCCCAGCCGTCATCGCGTGAGGTGGAGAAGCGGCTACTGCACGAAGTGGCCCGGATCCGAGACTCGAGATGGCTCAAGGAACGTTTTCAGTACTTGGTTGACTGGATGGACGAGGGGTCGGACAGGGGGACCTGGACCGATGCAACTGACGTGCATGCCCCTGATTTGGTGCACGCCTATCATACGCAATATCCCTCGAGGCTGCACCCCGAGCGTCAGACCCGAGGGAAGGGCCCTGCGGTGAGGGATAGTGTTGTGGGCCAGCAGGAGCTTTTGGAGCTGCAACCAGACTACGACAGTGAGGGGCCTTATGAGTTGGCTCTGGAAGATGTGGAGGACCCTGGACAGGGTTCCGACTCCGAGCAGGGATCAGAGAGGCCGGTTGGCCACCAGGAGGCGCCTGAGGCATGGAGCAGCGGTGAAAGCCAAAGGGAGTGTGCTCCTGAAGTCATGCCTTGGAGCAGCGGGGAGGAGACAAGAAAGTGTGCTCCTGACGTCATGCATTGGAGCAGTGGGGAGGAGACAAGGGAGGTGGTTCTGGATGCCCGGCAACAAAGGGCTCATAGACGTAAAGAACAGCTACGCAGTTACAGGAGATAATTGAACTCGGGTGGTTGTAATTAGGCTCCTCTCAAGACTGTATTTAAAGAGGGACTTTCCACAAGCTGTTTGCAGGAATCAACATATTTACCAGAGCTGGAGAAGCTATCGGGTCTTGCCCTCTTGGCAGGCTGGATTGCTGCCAAGGTCTCATCAGTGCTGGATTGCTGCCAAGGTCTCATCTGTGCTGGATTGCTGGCAAGGTCTTGTCTGTGCTGGATTGCTGCCAAGGTCTAGTCTGTGTGTTAATAAATCATTGTGCAGTATCTTTGTCTCGGCGTGTTTGGTGTATGAAGTGGGGGGGGGGGGGTCAGAACAGGAACCCCACCCAAAAGAGCCCACAAGAACAACTGGCAACCACATCTGACAAAACCCCAGAGGCCGAACTGATTCCGATGGAATATCAGGACCTCACAGAAGTATTCAGAGAGGCTGAGTGCAATGTTCTGCCTCCTCACCGTGAGACAGACCGTGCCATCGAAAACATCCCCGGGGCAAAACTACCCAAGCCCAAACTGTATGCTATGACGCCCCAGGAAATGCAAGACATGCACAAATACATAGACAAAAACCTAGCAAGGGGGTTCATTGAGCCAGCCAAGCCACAGGTCGCGGCACCAGTCCTCTTCAAAGAGAAAAAAAAATGGAACTATGAGATTGTGTGTGGACTTTTGAGGGATAAATGGGGTGTGCATACACAACCTATACCCCCTCCCCCTCATGAAGTACATCCTATCTCATCTGGCCAAGGGGAAAGTCTTGACCAAATTAGACCTCAGAGAAGCATACTACCGAGTACGTATAAGAGAGGGAGTTGAGTGAAAAACAGCGTTCAACTGCCCCCTAGGGAGCTTTCAATTCAAAGTGAGGCTTTTCGGACTGCAGGGCCCCCCAGCGGCATTCATACAGTTAATAAACGAGGTGCTGCATGAGCACATCTACAAGGGGGTCCTTGTCTACCTAGATAACATCCTTATCTACACTGAGTCCATGGATGACCACATACCCCTGGTCCGCCAAGTACTGGAAAAACTTTTGGCAGCCAACCTGTACGTCAAGGTATCAATATGCGAATTCCACCGTGCACGGTTAGACTACCTGGGTTACCGAGTGTCAAATGAGGGAATAGAGATGGACCCAGCCAAAGTACAAGCCGTCTTAGGCTGGCAACCCCCTCGTTCCTGCAGACAGCTAAAAAGGTTCCTAGGGTTCGCAAACTTCTACAGGCAATTCATCCCCTCCTTTGCAAAAATTGCCAAACATTTGACAGACCTCTTGAAGACAGGGAGCCCAGGAACGAAACCTCATCCAGGACAACCTCTACAGTGGGACCTAAGCTGCCAAGAGGTGTTCAAAACACTAAAAGTAATGTTTGCAAAGGAGCAGTTGCTGAAGCATCCTGACCCCGAGCAACCCTTCGTGATCCAGGCAGAGGCCAGTGACATGGCAGTGGGAGCTGTGCTGCTCCAAACAAACAGCCAAGGAAACTTACAACCCTGCGCCTACACCTCCGGCAAGCTCACAGACACAGAGAGATGATGGGGCGCATGGGAAAAGGAGGCTTTTGCAGTGAGATGGGCACTGCTAACCTGGAGACACCTGTTGGAAGGGGGCCAGAAACCGTTCGAAGTCTGGACTGACCACAAAAATCTGGAGGCGCATAGGACTCAAACAAGTCCGATGGGCTCAATACTTCAACCGTTTTGATTTTGTGTTAAAGCACATTCCGGTTCCAGAGGAAGTTTCTAGCTGATGCCCTCTCCCGCATGCTTCAGTACAAATGCGAACGGGAGCACGTAGTGGACACCATCATTCCTTCTCCTCAAACAGCTGCCCAGGTGACCACCAGGTGGCAACGCCGTGACCAGCAAAACCAACCGGCAAGCAATCTAACCACGAGGCTAAAAACCGAACTGCTAGCAGACCCCTCGTTCCAAAACAACCAACACATCCTGACAAAAAGAGATGACCTTGCATGGAAGGGGACGAAACTCTATGTCCCAGAATCCATACGCACCCTAATTCTCCAGAGGAGCCACGACGCCAAACCGGCAGGCCACTTTGGATTCCTAAAGACTTTACACTTAGCCTGGAGCCAATTGTGGTGGACTGGCATAAAGAAAGATGTGGATAGTTACGTGAAAAGTTGCACCATCTGTGCCACAATGAAGAGACGAGCAGGAAAAATCCCCGGACTGCTGCAAACAGTAGCAGAGCCAACGAGGCCGTGGGAGGAGATCGCAATGGACTTTATAGTAGAGTTGCCAAAAAGTGGGGGAAACACAGTGATTTGGACTGTAATAGACCTGTTCTCCAAACAGGCACACTTCATACCCTTCAGCATACTACCCTTGGCTAACAAGCTGGCTAAACTGTTCGTGAAGCATATCTACCGACTGCATGGAGTACCTCGAAGAATTGTTTCAGACAGAGGGGTCCAGTTCATGGCTAGGTTCTGGAGGGAGTTCCTGCGGTCCATTCGGTCATCTCAGGGTCTTAGTTCAGCTTTTCATCCGAGCACCAATGGGGCAGCAGAGAGACTGAACGCTATGGTAGAGCAGTACCTGAGGTGCTATGTGAACTATCAGCAGTCCAATTGGGCAGACCTTCTGTCTTTTGCTGAGGTCGCATACAATAATGCTGTTCACAGTAGCACAGGACTCACGCCGTTCAAAATAGTGAGCGGTATGGACTTCATCCCAATGCCTGAGTATCCAAGGGATCCCCCCTCCTCATTCAGCTTTACTGATTGGATGTCGATGCTGAAAGCAACCTGGGAGAATGTCAAAAAAGTGCTGGCTAAAGTGGCACAAACCTGTAAGAAACAGGCAGATAAACACCCGGCTCTGCAACAGCCATTCCGGGTGGGAGAGAAGGTTTACCTCTCCACAAAATAATTGAGATTAAAACTGCTTAGCAAGAAACTGGGGCCAAAGTTTATGGGACCATTCCCCAAAGTAAGGATCATCAACGCAGTCACAGTGCAATTGAAACTACCTCAATAGTTGGGGAAGATACACCCAGCGTTTCATAGTAGCCTCTTAAAACCTGTGATCGGATCCACTCTGAGACCACTACCCCAGGAGCCTCCAGGCCCTGTGGTCATAGGGGGCCAAACCCATTATGAAGTTCAACAAGTCCTTGATTTGAGGTGGCACAGGAGACAACTCCAATACCTAATCAAGTGGAAGGGCTACCCCTTATCAGAGGCATCATGGGTAAAAAGTAGGAATATCCAGGATGATTGCCTTATAGCAAAATTCCATGCAGAAAATCCAGGCAAGCCTGGGGGAGGAACGCATCCCTAAATTATATACCTGTACTCAAATTGTTTCTGTGTCACACAGGTCACTTTTGGGAAGTGTGGGGAGCCGGATGTCAACTTGTAAAGCGTTGCCATGACTATTATCAGGTTGCCATTGGAGGGAGGATTCCATGTATACCTTCGGCCAGAGTCAGATCTCATATTTCTACAACCTTGTTGGTGAATATGATTTATGACCCAGACAGAGGGGAGGGGGACACAGGGGTAAAGTTCAAACGCAATTAAGCGGAAGCCAATTTCGGCTCCACAGAAGAACATGCCAAGATGTTGATCCTAATAAATGAATGGGTTTTTTAAAAACTTTGTCTCGAGGCTCATAAATTAATTAGGTCATTTCTTGGGAACTTCACAACATGATCTGAAGTTCAAGGCAAGAACACACAGCAATGAAATGAACACATTGTTCCCAGCATCATTTCAGTCCCCTTGCTGAGCTAAATAACTGCTTCCTGGTGCAGCTTATCAAGAGGGGTGAGGCTACCTTCTTGTGAGTAGCCTGGCTGACCATCATTGTGCCTGCCTTCTCTCAGCCCTACATGCTCTCGGATCTGGAGGAAGAGGTAGTTCTTTTCCATCTCCACTGACCAGCTGCAGCTGTGTGCCCTCTCAACTCGAAGCCTCTGGGCTTCCCAGCTGCAACTGAGCCTGTCCTGTCTCTAACTCAGCCAGCTGCTCATCTGGTTACTCCCCTGTTCTCTGCCCCTCCACTCCTGGCTCATAGCCCTTGGCTGCCAGCTCATCTTCCTCTGAGCTAGCATTTGGGGAGGCAACTGGGGACACATCCGGGGAAGTCATCACATTGACAAGCAGTTCCTGATGCCATCTTTGGGGGTCTGGCATGCCAATACACATATTCAAAATGTCAAAACCTGAGCAAAGTTATTAAAGATTACAGATCATTGGATTTGCCCACACATACCCCCAACTGGCACCGTGGGGTTGGTCATAGAAGCCACACCATTTGAGGTCCCCATGTTTAAACTTGATAATATCACTGAGGGGTGGAAGACCCCCATTTATTGAATGGGGAAGCTAACGTTTGCAAAATTAGGGACACATACAGCACTGAGCAGCAGCCTGCCAAAATTATTTTAATTCTTCCTCCAAATACAAACTGGGCATCTATGTGCATTGTGCCATCACATAGAAAGTTAACCACACCAGTACTTGGGATGGGCGGTATAAATGTCATTGAGCCTTTGGCCTCAACCCACATGAAAGCCCTTCAATCCTGTGTAATTCGGAATGGGACTTTTAGGCTTCTACCCTTGGCCATGGCTGCTTCTCTGCCAGGGTCCCGCCTCTGTGCATTAACCTCTAGCTTTTCTCTTCAGCTGGCCCGCCCCTAGCTGTTCTCCCTGGACAATGGGCCACAACCCCTCCATCCCACGTGCTTCAGCCGGGCCCATTCATAGAAACACAGTTCATCCTGGGCTTTTGGCCACCCGGGACAGTTAGCTGCCAGCCAATTGGCTAACTGCCAATGCTGGCAGCCAGAAGCCACAGTGCAATTGATTGCAGCAGCTGGGGGGCTTGGAGGGAGGTACTGCAGCCAAACAGCCACAGGGGCTTGTTAGGAGAAGGAAGGGGAGAGGGTGGAAGCTCCCCTGTACCTTATTGTGCCTCCCTGACACTGAACGGGAAGGGAAGAGCGAGGGGGGGGGGGCGATAAGTAAGCCGGCTTTGTCCAAAGGAGTTTTGGTTTCTGGTGAGTATCCTAGCCTTAGAAGGGGAGAGGGAAGGAGGAAGGGAAGGGAGAGAGATAGAAAGAGAGAGCAAGAAGGGAGACAAGAAAGAAAAGAAAGAAAAGGGGGAGAGAGGGGGGGAGAAAAAGAAAGGGAGGGAGGGAGGGGAGAAAGAAAGAAAGAAAGAAAGAAAGAGAAAGAGAAAGAGAAAGAGAAAGAGAAAGAGAAAGAGAAAGAAAGAAAAAAATGAAGTTGTTACCTTGCAAACCTAAACTCCAGGGATATATTTGGATTAGGGTTTGAAGAACCTGAACATAAGAAGCACTCCAAGAAATTGGATTTGGATTATAAGTAATAACCTCACCTTTCTCTGGGACTACAATTTAAGTACATTACTGGTAGAGTATAAATTATCAAGATTTTTTAATATACAAATATGAAGAAAACAACATCATCATCATCAGCGCCTACTTCTGCTGCCTCCAGCCCTGCTGGCAGAAGAACGATGGAGCCTATGCTTCAACAGGAAAAGAGTAATGTTTTACAAGCAGAAATAAAAGCCATGTAACAAATCTTCCATGAGGATTTGAAGGAAAGAATAGGGAAAGTAGAAGAGAAAATTGAAGAGAAAATTGAAAAAATAAATTAAAGAATAAATTAGAGAACTTACAACAAATAATGGAGAAAAATGAACAACGCATACAAAAAATAGAAGAGAAAGCTGAAATGACAGAAAAAAGAGTGGGAGAACTTGACTACAGGCTCACAACAGCAGATTAAAGAAAGGCCAATAATATCCTTGGAAATGGATTGAGCCAATTATTATTTGAGATTCCAGATCATGGAAGAAGAAAAGGGAGAAAACTTGGAGATAATGGCGGATTTGCTGGCAGGGGTGATGGAAGAACCTAAGGGGAAAAAAATTGGCTGATATCGATGAAATATTTAGAATGCATACCAGATATGCAATGAGAAACAAACTCCCTAGAAAGGTTCATGTTAGATTTACGAAGAAAGCAATAAAAACAGAAATTCTGCAGCGAGCGAGAGATGACCCTTTGAAATATAAAGCGAAAGAAATAGTAGTGTTGAAACAAATTCCAAGAAGAGTTAGAGACTTAAGAGAATACCAGTTTTTGACAAAATAATACAATAATACAATACAATAGTAGAGTTGGAAGGGACCTTGGAGGTCTTCTAGTCCAACCCCCTGCCTAGGCAGGAAACCCTATACCGTTTCAGACAAATAGCTATCCAACATCTTCTTAAAGACTTCCAGTGTTGGGGCATTCACAACTTCTGGAGGCAAGCTGTTCCACTGATTAATTGTTCTCACTGTCAGGAAATTTCTCCTCTGTTCTAAGTTGCTTCTCTCCTTGATTAGTTTCCACCCATTGCTTCTTGTTCTACCCTCAGGTGCTTTGGAGAATAGTTTGACTCCCTCTTCTTTGTGGCAACCTCTGAGATATTGGAATAATGCTATCATGTCTCCCCTAGTCCTTCTTTCTCTTAAGCTAAACATACCCAGTTCCTGCAACCGTTCTTCATATGTTTTAGTCTCCAGTCCCCTAATCATCTTTGTTGCTCTTCTCTGCACTCTTTCTAGAGTCTCCACATCTTTTTTACATCGTGGCGACCAGAACTGAATGCAGTATTCCAAGTGTGGCCTTACCAAGGCATTATAAAGTGGTATTAACACTTCACGTGATCTTGATTCTATCCCTCTGTTGATGCAGCCTAGAACTGTGTTGGCTTTTTTGGCAGCTGCTGCACACTGCTGGCTCATATTTAAATGGTTGTCCACTAGGACTCCAAGATCCCTTTCACAGTTACTACTACTGAGTAAGGTATCACCTATACTGTACCTGTGCATTCCGTTTTTGTTGCCTAAATGTAGAACCTTACTCTTTTCACCATTGAATTTCATTTTATTAGATAGTGCCCAATGTTCAAGTTTGTCAAGATCCTTCTGTATCTTAAGCCTATCTTCTGGAGTGTTGGCTATTCCTGCCAGCTTGGTATCATCTGCAAATTTGATGAGTTCCCCATTTATTCCCTCATCCAAATCATTGATGAAGATGTTGAAGAGTACTGGGCCTAAAACAGAGCCTTGGGGTACTCCACTGCATACTTCCCTCCATGTAGATGCAGTTCCATTGAGAACTACACGTTGAGTGCGGTTGGTCAGCCAGTTACCAATCCATCTGGTGGTGATGCTGTCTAACCCACATTCTTCTACTTTATCTAGTAGTAGGTTATGGTCTACCTTATCAAAAGCCTTACTGAAGTCCAAGTAAACTATATCAACGGCATTCCTCTGGTCCACTAATTTTGTCACATTATCAAAGAATGCAATAAGATTAGTCTGGCATGATCTGTTTTTGACAAATCCATGTTGGCTTTTGGCTATTACTTTGTTTGCTTCTAGGTGTTCGCAAATTCGTTGCTTGATTATTTTTTCCAGAATCTTTCCTGGTATTGAGGTTAGGCTGATAGGTCTGTAGTTTCCTGGATCTAATTTTTTCCCTTTTTTGAAGATGGGAACCACATCAGCTCTTTTCCAGTCCTCTGGTAGTTCCCCGGTGTTCCAGGATCTCTGAAAGATATAATTCAGTGGTTCTGAGATCTCGTCTGCTAGTTCCTTCAGAACTCTGGGGTGTAATCCATCCGGTCCTGGTGATTTGAACTCATCTAGGGTAGACAGGTGCTCACTTACCATTTTCTTCCCTATTTCAATTTGTGTTCCTAATTTTGTGGTGCTGCTTTTGATAGGTTGGACTGTTTTATCCCTTTGTGTAAAGACAGATGCAAAACATGAGTTAAATAGTTCTGCTTTCTCCCTGTTGCTTGTCACCTTCTTGCCACTTTCTCCTAGCAATGGACCAATTGTTTCCTTAACTTTTTTCTTGTTTTTAACATGTTGGAAGAAGCTTTTTTTGTTAATTTTTACTTTTGTGGCAAGCCTTTCTTCATTGTGAGCCTTAGCTTTCCTCACTTCATCTTTACAGGCTCGGGCTATTTGCTGATATTCTGCCTTAGTTATGTCCCCCTCCTTCCACTTTTTATACTTACTTTTTTTGTCTTTCAGTTTGTCAGATAGTTGTTTATGCAGCCATGCTGCATGTTTAATCAAAAAAAGGAGTGAACTTTAGATGGCTGATACCAGAAGGAATTTTGGTGACCTGGCACGAGCAAAGATAGACTAGATTCAATAGAGAAGGCAGAACAATTTTATGATCAGTACCTGGGACCATCAGAGGAGGAGAGACTGAGAGAGGAAAGAGAGATTAGACGACAGGAAGAAATTGCTGAGGGAAGAGACATACCACAAAAGGAGGATGTAAGAAAATGGGAGGAAAGAGCAATAAGGGAAGAAGTAACAAGAGAAGCAAGAGAGATAAGAGTGACGAGGGCAGGAGAACCCATTTATAAGTAAGTAATATGAAGTAGAAATAAAGTTATTGTCAATTAATGTAAATGGACTGAATTCAGCTATAAAAAGGGAAAGAACTTCTAGAAAATTAGAAAAACTAAAATTGGATATAATTTGCATGCAGGAAGTACATATTAAAAAACAACATTAAAAATGCTGGAATACCTGAAAATTGGAAAGTTATACACCTCCCTCTTGCAACACAGTAAGAGGGGGATAGTGCTATACATTAACGAGACAATAAAATCTAAGCAAATATTTGTGGATGAGGAAGGGAGGATCCTAATGGTAGAGTTAGCAATGAACAATAAACAAATAACTTTTAGTGGCAATATATGCACCAAATAATAGTCAAGAGGAGTTCTACGGCAAACTTCACAAGAAAATAATACAACTGGAGCATGAACATATATGTATTGTAGGAGACTTTAATGCAATCATGGAAGCAGACTTGGACTATAAAACTAGCAAAAAAAATATTAAAAAGTGAGGAAAACACTTCCCAAAACTTTTTTTTAATGGTGGAAGAATTAGGTATTCAAGATGCCTGGAGAGGAATCTACTCTAAGAAAGAGCAATTTATGTTTTACACAAATAGACACATGTCCTGGTCCAGAATTGATATGATGTGGATGTCAACTGAGCTAATTCATAGCATACATATTGAAACGAGTACCTGGGCGGACAACGACCCAATAAAGGTTGTATGGAAGAGACAAAAAAGAAGTTTGTCACTGCGTTAATTGTTTGCTAGCTGAACTGAATAGTTACTGCGCAGGTCATAGGCCTTATCAGCAATGATTTACTGTGCATGCTTCTTAACACGTTTTTTAATACATCACACATTCCAGAGACTTCTGTACCTTTGTTCTTCTGTTCGTCTGCCAAGAAGGTGGGCGACAATTGCTCTTGCCAAAATGTAACAATTAGATAGATTTGTTTATTTCTTATTTTCATATTAAAGTTTGTTTTTTAATTTGAACATGTTATCGGGTCTTATTTTCGCTTTTTCTGAAGATATACTTTTTAGGAAAGCTGACGGTCTACACCTCATTAGCTCAGGGTGAAATTTCCCCTGACAGGTGGACAATGAATCAAACAATATTGAAAGAAAAGGAATTTATACAATTTATGGAAAGAGAACTGGCTTTTTTTCTTCTTTTTTCCCCATTTTTTTATTTTCTTTTAATACAAACATTTCAACATCATTAAACAGTGTGTCATCTGGGTACAAATTTTTTGTGTCATAATAGTTAAAGCTTACCACCATATTCATTATATATATATATATATATATATATATATATATATATATATATATATATATATATATATATATATATATATATATATATATATATATATATATATATATATATATATATATATATATATATATATTCTTATTTTAATACTAGTACTTCTAGTACTAGAACTTCACATATCTATTATTATAACATTTTGGTCTTTATGCATAAATTCATTGAAAAATCTCTTTAATCTTTCTGCCATTATTGAAGTAAATATTTATCATCTGCATTTAACAGGGAAATCGGTCTATAATTTTTAATCTGTTGCAAATCTGAATCTTCTTTCGGTATGAGTATAATATATGCCTCCATCCACAAATTTGGTATCTTCGCCTCTATCAGTAATTCATTAAATACTTCCAACATTGTATTACTTACAACATCTTGTAGTGTTTTATATAACTCTGCTGGTAATCCATCTGGGCCCGGTGTTTTATCATTCTTTTGTCTTTTAATTGCCTCTGTCAATTGCATCATTGTTATCCTTTCCTCTAATGCCTTTTTAAATGTTTCTGGTATTGTTGGTAATTCAGCTTTTTCAAGTTATTGTTTTATTTTTTCTCCTGAAATTGTCTCTTGTTTATATAATTTTTCATAATAATCATGGATCATTTTCTTTATCTCATCATTTCAATAACATACAGTACCTTCATCATCAATTGGTTGATAAATTAGCTTTTTCTCTTTCTCTTTTTGCAATTTATATGCCAACCATCTTCCTGGTTTATTTGCGTTTTCAAAAAAAATGTTTGGAACTTTAATTTTTTTGTGCTAAATCCTCTTTTTCTATTAGATTCAGTTCATTTTTTTTCAAATCCATTTGAAAATGGATTCTTTTTTGTGGATCTTTTTGTAATTCCATCTCTAACTTCTTATACTCCTCTTCTAATTTCTTTTAGGTTTGTCTTCTCTTTTTATTTTTTCCCCATGTATGTCATTGCCAGTCCTCTAATATATGCTTTAGCTGTGTACCATACATTTTGTAGTGGTTTCTTCTTTTCCTTTTCCTTTTTTAAAAAAGACCAACCCTTTTTCCATAAGCTGTAAAAATTCTTTTTTAAGATTGTTTGATTTGACAAACATTTTGGCTGAATATATACAAAAAGAAAAACAACAGATGGAATGGGAGATAGATCTGGTTTACAGAGTGAACTCAGCTTATGCCAGAACACACAATGTACCCAGGGAGGTCCATATTAAATTTCTTAGAAAAAGCACAAGAGACGAAATTCTGGGTGTACAAAGGGGGCAGGCACTGACATACCACGATAGGGAAATAACCATCTTGAAGCAGATCCCCAAGAAAATTAGGGAAAAAAGGAAAAATTATTCGCAATTGGCGAATAAATTATACCAGAAGGGGGTGTGGTTTAGATGGTTGATGCCTGAAGGTATGCTGATATTCTGGGAGGAGACAAGAATTAGAATTAACACACCCATAGAGGCACAGGCCTTTATGGAAAAAAACAAAACACACCTAGAAAAAATAGAAGATCCTACAACGGATATGCAGGACACGGGAGGGGCCGGAGCTCTGCCAGCGGGGGGAGAAGGGGCAATACCAAGAAAGCTCAGATCACAAAAATGAATAAGAAAATCTCATTGTTATAAACTGACCGAAAGTAGTAATGGAATTATATGTGGATTATATACTACAATGTATAAACTGATTGAAAATACCAATAGAATTAATATGCTGATTATATATGACTATGTACTAATGTTTTATACTAAGATGTATACTATGAGTTTGGAGGGAGGGGGCGCCTGCCACACTTTGCTACTGCCAAAATTTGTATACCTTTCCATTTACCTTTTCCCTTATAAATGTTAAAAAAACCAATAATTTTTTTTAAAAAAAAAGATTGTTTGATTTAATGTCCATCTTAACTTCTTTCTTTGTCCCTTCCATATAATTTTCATTGGATTATGATCTGCCCATATACTTGTTTCAATATTTATTTCTTGTATATTAGATAATAAATCAGCTGAAATCCACATCATTTCAATTCTAGACTAAGACATGTGTCTATTTGAATAAAATGTATATTTACTTTTCTCTGACTATCTTCCTCACCATGCATCTACAATACCTAATTCTTCCACCATTTTAAAGAAAGTTTTTGGAAGTTTTTTCCTAGGTTCCTTATTTGTCTTTGTAGTTTTATAGTCCAAATCTATGTCCACGATTGCATTAAAATCACCTACAATACGTATATTTTCATACTCTAATTCTATTATTTTCCTGTGTAATTTGCCATAAAAGTCTTCTTGATTGTCATTTGGTGCATATATCGCCACTAGAAGTACTTGTTTATGAGTTCATCATTATCTCTACCATTAAAATTCTCCATTCCTCATCCATAAAAAATTGTTTAGCCTTTATTGTCTCTTTGATGTACAATACAACGCCCCTCTTACGTTGATGTGTAAGAGAGGCATATAGTTTCCCCATTTTTGGGTATTCCAAGCAAGGAGTTGCTAGGACCAGTCCATACAAAGCTGATTAAAAAGAAGCTTAGAAGATTGATACCACAAATGGCAGAGGACATAAGATTGTTTTGTTATTGGAAAGATACAGGTTGATAGATGGAAGGGTATAATTTAAAACCACTAGCCAAACCTAGTGAAACTCTTGTGATAATAGATATAGTTAAATAAAAAATTGATAATGATAATACTGTATACAATGTGTAGTGTTATGATAAGTAATAATTGGATATGAATACTGAATGATACTCGAGATTATATATAAAGGTTAATAATAATAATAACAATTTATTTATTTTTTATTTATTATTCATGCTTCTAGACCGCCCCCTCTCCCAAAAGGGACTCGGGGCGGTGTACAGTCCATGCAAAATATATCAAAATACAATAAAAATTGAATATGTACAGTTGGAACAATAAAAACAATAAAAAAGAACTATAAGAACAATAAAAAAAGAACTAAATTAGACACAGTTAAGTTTTGATTATTAGGGGGGAAATGTTGTAACATAGAATATAGCCAAATAAAGAAAGGATAATAATAATAATCTATACATATGCATGGGTATAATATAAGGAAATTGGATGTAAATTGCAAACAGCGATCTGGAAAGGAGGATTAGAAAACTCTGTTATTAAATATTATGGATATTTAGCTAGAATAGGATATAAGGATTTAATTTTAATGGAGGATTTTATAAATAAGTAAATGAAATGCCAGTATGTGGTTATGCATTAAATTTTGCTATATTTCATGATGAAGGGCGTTTAAACAATTATAGTCAAATAAAAGTAGAGGTATGATGATGGTAATATGTATAAACATTTGAGTTAAGATACTAGAGTTAATATGAATTATACTTGATGATGGTAGAAGAGATGCACAAAAACTGTTTGTAACCAACTGATACACTTTCTACAGTATGTAAAGAAGGAGGCTTTTTATGTTTGTTTTGAAAATTAAAAAATAAATAAAAAAGCTTTTCGCAAAGTTTTTCTATGTTGCTTTCTTATATAAACTTCTTGTAAACAAATTATGTCCAATTTTAATTTCTCCAATTTATAAAAAGTTCTTTTCCTTTTAATTGCCAAATTCAATCCATTTATATTAATTGATATTAGCTTTATTTCTTCTTCAAATGCTTTACTTGTATGTAGGTTTTGTTGCTCTCGTCGTCCTTGTCTCTCTTGGTTCCTTTTGCTCTTGCTCCTTCTCTTATTGCTATTTCCTCCCAATCCTTAGCAATCTCTTTCTTGTCTCTCTCTTCCATAAGCTCTTTCTGGTATCTAACTTCTCTCTCCTCTCAATCTCTCCTCCTCTTGCAGGCCCAAATATTGATCGTAAAATTGTTCTGCTTTCTCTATTGAATCTAGTTTGTGTCTTTGGTCCTGCCAGGTCACCAATATTCCCTCAGGTATCAGCCATCTAAAATTCACTCCTTTTTTGATTAAACATTTTGTCAAAAACAGATAATCTCTTCTCAAATCTCTAACACTTCTCAGTATTTGTTTTAACACTACTATTTCTCTAACCTTGTACTTCATTGGATTGTTCCTTACTCTCTGCAAAATCTCTGTTTTTTTTGCTTTCTTGGTAAATCTAACATGCACCTCTCTAGGTAAATTATTTCTCATTGCATATCTAGCGTGCACTCTAAATATCTCATCAATCTCATTCAGAACTCTTCCCTTAGTTTCCTCCATCACTTCCGCCAACAACTCTGCCATTATCTCTGCTAATTTTTCCCCTTTCTCTTCTTCCATATTCTGAAATCTTAAATAATAATCTGCCCTGTCCATTTCGAGACACTGTAAATCTATAATCCAGCTCTCCCACTCTCTTCTCTGTTGATTCGGCTTTTTCTTCTACTTTTTGTATTCGTTGTTCATTTTTATCCATAATCCCTTTAAAGTCTTTTAATTCCCCTTCTACTTTCTCCATTCTCCCATCTAGTTTACCTATTCTTTCCTTTAAATCTTCATGGAGAGTTTGTATCATCTTTAATTCTAATTGCATAGTATTAGTCTTCTCTTGTTGTGCCATATTATCCAGTGTTCTCTGCCCAGCAGGGCTAGAAGTTATAGAGGAGGACGCTAAAGACAGTGTTGATGTTATTTTCTTCATCTTAAAATATCTTTGTATTTGTAATCCACCAAGTTTTTGTCATTATAATTCCAATCTGATTTGCAATCCAAATATGAATCCCCACAAAAGGAGGACAAAAGAGGGGGGGGGGAGAGAAACCCCCCAAAAGGGGAGAGAATAAAAAAAGAAGAAGAAACCCTTTGTAATCCAAATCCAAATTTCAGAATTTTACTTCTTTTCTTCAGGTTGTTCTTAGCATAATCCAAAATACCCCAGGAAGAGGAAAAATACAATAAAAATAAAATTTGTAATCCAAAACAGCCAACCAGGCCCAAAACTACAATTATCTTGTTTTTTTTAATATTTTTTAAAAAAGTTTCCCAACGCTACTGCCCAAAGAAGAAGACAGATAACAGCCACTAAAAAAAAAGAAAAACTCAAAATCTTATTTCAGAGTGTCCAAAAAACAAAAAGAAAGGAAAATCCTTGTAGTCTATTTCTACTATTTCACCTTTTAAGTTCCAAGAGCTACAATTCCTTATCATTTCAATTCACAGGCTCCCAAAGTCACCTCTCATCCTTGCTTTTATGTCCAATTTACACTGGTGCCTCTAGATGGCACTGCTGTTCAATTCAAAGACAAAAAGGTTTTATAAAGAAAAGAAAAAACAAAACATTCACATAAAAGTTCATATAATCACTTTAGTTTTATTTATCAATCCCCAATTTAAAAATTAGAATATCCAGTCTGTGTCAGGCCTGCAGTCATATTCCTTTTAGGATCTTTGGCCTGCCACACACTCTCTCTCTTTATTTACTATGCTGTTTCATTAGTGGGGAATTGGGAGGGAGGATAGTAAGGAGTAGAATGTGTTGTTGTTAAAATAAAACATTCCTTTCTAGAAGCTCAAGGTCATTCTTTGTCTCCGCACCTCTGCACCTGACCAGAACTAGATGGGTGGAAATGCCAGCGTGGCAGAGGAAGATTGGACCATGTGATGAACTTGTGGGTGTGATCATGAACTTTCAACTGGGTGGAAATTTGGGTTTCCACAGATGTACCAACATGTCTTTGATTAAATTGGAACTTTGATGAAAGCTATGCCTTGAATTCTGATTTAATTCTGGATGATATTTGGAACACTGACTTTCTGGTTTCCTGACTTTATTCTTCAAACCAATCCTTCTCAGCCAGTTTTATTTTTTTCCCTTTGTTCCTTTGGCCCCACCCACCTTCCTCGCAGCTGTCGGAGGTGGAGGGGGGAAAAACCCAATACCACCTCCTCTCTTTAAGCCATACTCTCCTCTATTTGTTATTCCAAGGAGGTGAGGTTCAAATTTTTTTTTACATATGTATAAAAGAGATATCTCACCCAGACAATTCACACCATTCTTCCACCTCTGTGCTTTTGCTGTGGCTGCCCCAGCTTCATAGCAGCTCACAATGGCTGCCTTCTCAGCTGTCGGTTTGGGAAGCTTCCTTTGACTCCAATAGGGAATTTGCGGCTTCCCTGAAATCATTGGTGTGTGCACCCCTTGCTCACCATCCCTACAGGATGGCTTTGGTCCCAAAGGGCCCCCCGCTGACAGCTGAGAGAACAACAATTCCCTCGGGAGCCCCCAAAGGAGACGTTGTCTTGCCATGACGCTAGCCATGCCACCTCACTGGCTTTTTTTTGAAAAATAATAGAAAAGAAGAAACCTCTCTGCAAAATGTATGGGATACAACAAAGGCATACATTAGAGGATTAACTATAATGCATGCGGGAAAGAGAAACAAAAAAAAGTGACAAACACAAAATAATTTAGAAGAGGAATATAAGAAATTTGAGATGGAATTACAAAAAGATCCACAAAAAAGAACATAAAGAATCAGATGGACTTAAAAAAACATAAGTTGAATTTAATGGACAAAGAAGAACTAGCACAAAAAGTTAAAAAGTCTAAACAATGTTTTTTTGAAAACGCTAACAAACCAGGAAGATGGCTTGCATATAGACTGAAAAAAGAGAAAGAAAAGAAACTGATTTATTAATTAAAATAGTGAGGAATGAATATCCTACTATCAGAATGAGGACAGAAAGGAAACAATTCATGATTATTATGAAAAACTATACAAGCAAGAGCTAGTTCCAGAAGAAAAAATAAAACAATATTTAGAAAAAGCAGAATAATCCACAGTACCAGAACCAGTTAAAAGGGCATTAGAAGAGAGAATAACAATGATGGAGTTAACAGAAGCACTTAAAAGACAAAAGAATGGCAAAACACCAGGTCTGGGTGGATTACCAGCAGAACTGTACAAAACACTACAAGAAACTATAGGTAATTTAATGCTGGAGGTTTTTCATGATTTATTGTTAGAAGCGAAAATGCCAAACTCTTGGATGGAGGCATATATTACTCTCATACCGAAAGAAGATGCAGACCTGAAACAGATAAAAAATTATAGACCGATATCGTTATTGAATGCAGATTATAAGATTTTTGCTTCGATAATAGCAGAAAGAATAAAAAGATTTTAAGTCAATTTATACATACAGATCAAAATGGCTTTTTACCAAAGAGACAAATAAAAAACAATATGAGGATAATCTTAAACACGCTAGAATATTATGAAGTAAATTCAGAGAAGCAAATGGCACTGTTGTTCCTCAACGCACAGAAGGCGTTTGATAATGTGAACTGGCAGCAGAGGTGGGTTCCTACCGGTTCAGACCAGTTCAGTTGAACCGGAAGTAGTATGCCGGCCTGGGTCGCTGGAACCAGCAGCAACCCAGGCCTGCCATGTCCCCAAACTGGTTCCCTCGGTCACCGCTGCTGTTGCCGGCATGTTTTTTTGGCTGGAAAAGGGGGCAGAGAGAAACAGTCCTGTTGCCAAAGTACGCAACGGGGGGGGGGGGGGGGGGAGAAATTCCAATTTCAGCTTCCTGGTGCAGCGCAAGGCTTTGGGTGAAGGCGGGAGGGAGGTTGAGCAGCAGGTTGAGGGGAGGTAGGTGGCAGCAGTTGTTTCTCCTTGCTCCTCAGCATGTGTTTAAAGGCCGTGGAGTGAAAAGGAGGGCAGAAAAAAAGCGGAGGGGAGGGGCAGGGCGCCCCATGCATGTGTGTCTCTCAGGCTTTGCCTCTATACGCTGCCTCTAAAGTTAAAAAAAATGAGGCGAGGGGAGAAAAAAAACACAATCTGTCAGGGCAAGCCAAGCAGCTGCTGCTCTGGGAGGATGTGCACTGTTTGGTTGCATTTGCTTCCCCTCCGTTAAAGCCGGTGTCTCAGGAAAGAGAAGATGGGAAAGTCTCGAGCCCTGCAGGCACCGCGAGGGGAATGGCAAGCTCATGGGGGAGGGGAAAGAAGAAGAGAGCATGACTGCAACAAGGGGGGGAAGAGGAAGGGGCAGTTATGATGTTGGGGCTCAGGGCCACGATGCGGTCTCAAACACCCCTTCCTGTGCTGGGGAGGTGGATGGATCTGTCCTCTATCAGGCTTGTGTCCATGTGCACATGCACACACACACACACACACACAAGAGGAGGGGAGAAAGAGAGAGATGAGAAAGAGAGAGAGAGATTGAGAAAGAGAGAATGAGAGAGAGAAAGAGAGAGGGAGAAAGATCAGAGAGAGAAAGAGAGGGGGAGAAAGAGGGGGGAGAAAGAGAGAGATGAGAAAAAGAAAGGGAGAGAGAAAGAGGGAGATGAGAGACAGAGAGAGAGAGAAAAGAGAGGAAAGAAGGGCCACAAACCCTGGCACTAGAGGTGGCTTCAGAAAATGCTTTAAAACAGCACAGCTGTTTCAGGGCTGGAAGGGATCTTGGAGGTCATCTAGTCCAACCCCCTGCTCCAGCAGAAGATCCTTACAGAATCATAGAATAGCAGGGTAAGAAGGGACCTTGGAGGCCATCTAGTCCAATCCCCTGCTCCAGCAGGAAACCTTATATAGTCTGGATTATTTTGGTGCCTCTAACAGAGAGGAAAATTGCCAGAAAGGAGGAGTTTACTAGGAGAAGGCTGCCATGGAGAGGAATGTAGAGGTAGTCCTTGACTTACAACCACAATTGAGCCCAACATTTTGGTTGCTAAGCAAGAGCGTCGTTAAGTGAGTTTCAGCACATTTTACTCAATCCAAGACATCTCCTGGCTCTAACAGCCATGTGCAGGCTAGGGAAGAACATCTGAAGACATGTGGAATGTTCTAATGTACAGAGGTTATAGCTAAATATGTGGCAGAAAGTGAACTTTGGGTGTGTTTTTCCAAATGCAGTAAGTGAGGTTGAATGTGTATAGTTTTGAAAGAGGTGTGTGTGTGTGTACATGCACATACAGTATATGTAGTAGATAATGCATCTTTTTGTGTGCCTATACACACTCTATACTATGTAATATGTATGTACACATATGGCATATATACATAGGATTAAATAGTATATTTTGGATGTTCAGAAGTAGTAAATAAATAGACAGAGAAATTGTATCTTATTGAGGCCTTTGAGGCGAAGAGAGGCCAGGCAAGGCGGCCCTTGATGTGAGTGATGTCAAGTTGGCCACGCCCACCCAGTTACATGACCATGAAGCCACGCCTGCTCAGTTACATGACCAACAAGCCATGCCCACCATTACATGATCAACAAGCCACGCCCACCAAACAAGCCATGCCCACTGAACTGGTAGTAAAAAAAATTGAAACCCACCCCTGACTGTCAGTTTATGCTGTTGCAACTAAAAGCCATGGACTTTGGGGAGAGATTTATTAAAATGATTAAGACAATATACTATAAACAAACTGCAAAGGTGATAGTAAATGGAGACATAATGGAAAAAGTTAGCATAACAAAGGGGACAAGGCAGGGTTGTCCATTGTCCCCGCTATTATTTATACTGACATTGGAAGTATTAAACAGAAATATTAGAAAGGACAAGGAGATAAGAGAAATAAATAAAGGAAATAAATAAAGGAAGAATATAAATTACAGGCATTTGCAGATGATTTAGTCTTTATTTTAGAAGAAACACAAGAAACAGGACCTAAATTGTTAAAAAGAATAGGAGAGTATGGTGAAGTGGCAGGTCTGAAAATAAATAAAGACTAAGATCTTAGTAAAGAATATTACGGAAAAGCAAAAAAGAGAATTGATGAACAGACTAGACATCCAGATTACAAAGAAAGTAAAATATTTAGGGATTCAATTAACAGCAATATTTGTAATGATAAAGGAAGATAATTATTATAAGTTGATACAACAAATTAAGGCAGACTTGGAAAAACGGAAATACTTGCAACTATCGTTAATAGGAAGAATAGCTATAGTTAAGATAAATGTACTACCAAGGCTATTATATTTATTTCAAACAATTCCAATAAGGTTGGAAAAAAATATTTTGAAGACCTCAATAAACTAATTATAAAATATATCTGGCAAGGGAAAAAAGCAAGAATTAAGTTAAAACTGTTACAGGATGCAAGAATGAGAGGAGGCTTTGGATTACCAAATTGGGAACTATATTATCAGGCAGCGGTGCTAATGTACATGAAAGAATGGATCGTATTGATAACTAGAAGATTATTGACATTGGAGGGACATGACTTGCAACTGGGTTGGCATGCCTTCTTATGGGATGGGAAAAATAAGATACATGGTTACTTTCAAAGACATTATGTAAAAATGCTTTACTGTTAATTTGGGAGAAAGTTAGAGAACAAAATTACTTAAAGATACCAGTCTGGCTTTCAACAATGGAAGCGTTAATACATCCAAATATTATGAATAGGGAAAATATTGTGAGATATAAAGACATCCTGACTGAAAAAGGGGAGCTTAAAACTAAGCAAGAACTAGAAAAACAAGGGATCAATATGGATTGGTACACACAATTGCAAATGCAATCTAGGTATGAAAAAGATGCTAAATTGTATGGTATTTATACGGAATTGACAGAATTAGATAAGATATTAAGAGGAACAGAAGAGAGGATGATAAAAAAAACTGTATAGCTATTTACTGAGTATTAAATTAGAACAGAGGTGTCCAAACTTTTTTCAAAGAGGGCCAGATTGGATGAAGTGAACATGCTGGAGGGCCGAACATTTTTCCGAACATTCTTTGAACAATTACAATTAAATGCAAATGAATTATTTTATGCCAAGTTAATTGCAAATGGCACACTTTTAATTTCATAACATTAAGATCAACTGACAGCTGAGTTGAATGTATTTTAAATAAATTTTAAAAAAACTTACCTGCACTAATGTGAAGGGTGAAACTGTCTTGACAGCTGAGCAAGTCTTGACAATTTACGATTCTTTGAAACTTACAGGAAGCTCTCCCCCCCCCTTTACCCCACTCACCCCATTCAAACACCCGGGGAGAGCAGCTTCTCTCTCATTCCGGCAGAAGAGCTCCGGGTTTTTTTGAGGGGGTGGGGGTGGGAGTAAATCCTTTTCCCTTCAGACGAGGAGTTTAGTCAATCCAGCATTTCTTTTCCCTTCCTCAATGATAGCCTTGCCTCCCTCTTTGCTTTGAAGGAATTGGGGCGGTGGGTGGGTGGGAGACAAAACACAGAGGGGAAAATACACGCACACACTCCCGGAAGAGAGGAAAAAGGCTGGCGGGGACCGAACAGGAAACTCCGGAGCAGAGCCACCTCAAAAGAAAGTCGTCAAAGCGGGTCTGCGCACGCATCCACACGGACATTTTGGGTCCGGCGCAGCAAGAGGGCGGCGGGAGGCGCGGGGAAATAAGCCGGTCCTTGGGAAAGCTTTGTTGACTTCCGGAGCCGTCCCTTGCCGAGCGAGCAGACGGAGCGGCGCATGTGCCCCGTCTCCGCAGAACAGGTGGGCATCGCGCTCGGTCTCGCCGCTCAACCAGCAGAGAGACTTGAGGCGGGCTCTTTCCTTTGCGGCTCTTTCCTTTCCTTTTGTTTGACGGAGGCGAAGTGTGAGCGCGCGCGAGAAAAAGAGGTGGTGGGAGAGAAATTTGAAAGGTCTTCTGCTTGCCGCCCTCAATCAGAAGGGAGGGCCGTGGGCGGGCCGCATTTACATAGAGCAGGGAGGGCTGTTAAAGGGCCGTATTAAACCACCCCCCGGCCGCAAATGGCCCGCGGACCGGACTTTGGACATGCCTGAATTAGAAGAACAACAAGTGAAAGAAACAATGATAGCTTGGGCTAAAAACTTTGGTTATACGATAGAACTAGCTAAATGGCATCAATTATGGGATAGAAATTATAAATTAACAATGTTAACTGCATATAAAGAGAATTTGTATAGATATTTTATAGATGGCATTGACCACCAGCAAGACTGGCAAGAAGGTGACAAGCAACAGGGAGAAAGCAGAACTATTTAACTCATGTTTTGCATCTGTTTTTACACAAAGGGATAAAACAGTCCAACCTATCAAAAGCAGCACCACAAAAATCAGATTAGGAACACAAATTGAAATAGGGAAGAAAATGGTAAGTGAGCACCTGTCTACCCTAGACGAGTTCAAATCACCAGGACCGGATGGATTACACCCCAGGGTTCTGAAGGAACTAGCAGACGAGATCTCAGAACCACTGAACTATATCTTTCAGAGATCCTGGAGCACCTGGGAACTACCAGAGGACTGGAAAAGAGCTAATGTGGTTCCCATCTTCAAAAAAGGGAAAAAATTAGATCCAGGAAACTACAGACCTATCAGCCTGACCTCAATACCAGGAAAGATTCTGGAAAAGATAATGAAGCAATGAATTTGCGAACATCTCGAAGCAAACAAAGTAATAGCCAAAAGCCAACATGGATTTGTCAAAAACAGATCATGCCAGACTAATCTTATTGCATTCTTTGATAATGTGACAAAATTAGTGGACCAGAGGAATGCCATCGATATAGTTTACTTGGACTTCAGAAAGGCTTTTGATAAGGTAGACCATAACTTACTACTAGATAAAGTAGAAGAATGTGGGTTAGACAGCATCACCACCAGATGGATTCGTAACTGGCTGACCAACCGCACTCAACGTGTAGTTCTCAATGGAACTGCATCTACATGGAGGGAAGTATGCAGTGGAGTACCCCAAGGCTCTGTTTTAGGCCCAGTACTCTTCAACATCTTCATCAATGATTTGGATGAGGGAATAAATGGGGAACTCATCAAATTTGCAGATGACACCAAGCTGGCAGGAATAGCCAACACTCCAGAAGATAGGCTTAAGATACAGAAGGATTTATTTATTTATTTATTCTTCGCATTTCTAAACCGCCCCCTCTCCCAAAAAGGGACTCGGGGCGGTGTACAGTCCACACAACAAATAACAAATAAATACAAATATAAATATAACTATAAATATACGTATATATGTGGAGGAGGTTAAAATTAAGAGTACTGTACAGAAGAATAAATATGGGTCTAAAAGCCCTAAAAACAATTAAAAATTAAAACATTACCCTTAAAATAACCAGATGAGAGTATACTACCAGGAGTTCATAGTTGTAACATTTATAATTATGCCAGGCCAGCTAATCGGAACAGGTGAGTCTTCAATTTTTGTCGGAAGGAGCGGAAGTCCAAGGTGGTTCTAATGTCGGGGGGGAGGTCATTCCAGAGGGTTGGGCCCATCACAGAGAAGGCTCTACTCCTTGGCGCCGCCTGCTGGCATTGCCTAGTGGACGGCACCTGGAGAAGGCCCTCCCTGTGAGAGCGGATTGGCCGCAGGGATGTATGTGGGAGGATGCGATCCCGCAAGTAACTAGGTCCTGAGCCATGGAGCGCTTTAAAGATAGTAATCAGGACCTTGAAACGCACCCGAAAAACCACAGGTAGCCAGTGCACCTCGCGCAGGAGCGGTGTTACGTGGGAGAATCTAGACCTCCCCATGATAACCCGCGCGGCCGCGTTCTGGACTAGCTGCAGTCTCCGGGCGCGTCCCAAGGGAAGCCCCATGTAGAGAGCATTACAGTAGTCTAGGCGAGACGTCACCAGCGCATGAGTGACTGTGCGTAGGGCATCCCGGTCCAGTAGGGGGCGCAATTGGCACACCAGGCGAACCTGGTGGAACGCCCCCCTTGCCACGGCTGCCACATGGTCATCCATTGACAGCCGGGCATCTAGGAGGACGCCCAAATTGCGCGCCCGTTCCACAGGGGGCAGTAGCTCGTCCCCTATGGCCAGCGATGGGGTCAGCTGGCTGAACCGAGGTGCCGGAAGCCACAGCCACTCAGTCTTGGAGGGGTTGAGTTTGAGTCTGTTGTCCCCCATCCAGACCCCGACGGCTTCCAAACACCGGGACATCACTGCGACAGCCTCGTTGGGGTGGTTTGGGGTTGAAATGTACAGCTGAGTATCATCAGCGTACAGATGGTATTCAACCCCAAAACCACGGATGATCTCGCCCAAATCTTGACAAACTTGAACATTGGGCACTATCTAATAAAATGAAATTCAATGGTGAAAAGAGTAAGGTTCTACATTTAGGCAACAAAAATGGAATGCACAGGTACAGTATAGGTGATACCTTGCTCAGTAGTAGTAACTGTGAAAGGGATCTTGGAGTCCTAGTGGACAACCATTTAAATATGAGCCAGCAGTGTGCAGCAGCTGCCAAAAAAGCCAACACAGTCCTAGGCTGCATCAACAGAGGGATAGAATCAAGATCACGTGAAGTGTTAATACCACTTTATAATGCATTGGTAAAGCCACACTTGGAATACTGCATTCAGTTCTGGTCGCCACGATGTAGAAAAGATGTGGAGACTCTAGAAAGAGTGCAGAGAAGAGCAACAAAGATGATTAGGGGACTGGAGACTAAAACATATGAAGAACGGTTGCAGGAACTGGGTATGTTTAGCTTAAGAGAAAGAAGGACTAGGGGAGACATGATAGCAGTGTTCCAATAACTCAGGGGTTGCCACAAAGAAGAGGGAGTCAAACTATTCTCCAAGGCACCTGAGGGTAGAACAAGAAGCAATGGGTGGAAACTAATCAAGGAGAGAAGCAACTTAGAACTGAGGAGAAATTTCCTGACAGTTAGAGCAATTTATTCAGTGGAACAGCTTGCCTCCAGAAGTTGTGAATGCCCCAACACTGGAAGTCTTTAAGAAGATGTTGGATAGCTATTTGCCTGAAACAGTATAGGGTTTCCTGCCTGGGCAGGGGGTTGGACTAGAAGACCTCCAAGGTCCCTTCCAACTCTACTATTGTATTGTATTGTACATACGTGGCTGGAAAAGATGATACATCAACATATTGACTTAAAACCTGAAATATTTTTGTTGGGGATTTTACCAGAAAATTATAGTAAACAAATTGTATATTTGATTATTCATGTTATATCAGCTGGGATTCTTTTGCACAAAATTGGAAAAGTGAAGAGATCCCTACAGAGGAGAATGTGATTAGGAAAATATTAGAATGTGCAGAAATGAATAGAATGACACTGGCTATCAAAGAGAAAGTACAAACTGATTATTATACAATTTGGGAATCTTTTTACCAGTGGTTAGAGAATAGACATAAGAATTAATAGTAAAATAAGTTATGTAAAGTATAGAAAATGTATTAATAGTTAATATAATTAATAGTTAAATAAATCACAAGTGGATTGTTATAATATTAGGCACTTAAAGTATTGGAAATTAAACTAAGAAGAGATTAAATAATGAATAAAATTGTAAATTTTAATGGTTGGCACAAAATACTTCTACCCAGACGACACACTGGTTAATGGAAAATGGATTGTTCATATAAAAATAAAACAAAAAAACCAAAAGAAAGAAAGAAAGAGAGAGAGAGAGAGAGAGAGAGAGAGAGAGAGAGAGAGAGAAAGAAAGAAAGAAAAGAAAGAAAGAAAGAAAGAAAGAAAGAAAGAAAGAAAGAAAGAAAGAAAGAAAATAAGTAGGAAGGGAGGGAAGGAGGGAGGGAGGGAAGGAGGGAAAGAATCGACCAAGTGCCCTACTCCATAGGGGCAGGCTACAATACCTAGTATGGTGGAAGGGGTATCCCTCCACAGACGCTGCATGGGTGGGGGACAAAGTTATGAAGGCCCCACGACTCCGTAGGTGGTTCCATCAGCAGTATCCTTACAAACTGGGGTGGGGGGACGACACACGCTAACCATGCATGCCAAGGCACCGTGTCTAATGCCTGTGTTTGCTGCCTTCCAGGTGCGCTCCTGGTAGAGGGGAGCCACCTGTCGAACCCCACTCCGTGGTTCACCATACCTGGGGGGAGGCAGGTTGGGAAGGATGACAAAGCATCAGGAGCATTGTGGAGAGCTGAGCGAGCAGCAGGACCAGCTACGGTGGCAGCTGTTTCCAATTGTGACAGCCATCTTTTTGTCAGGTGCCTGGCCTACTTCCAGCATCTGGTCATCAGGCATCCGGGAGGCCACAGCTCACTCGACTGCCAGCTGAGTGTGCCAATGATCAGCAAGGAGTGCTGCCTCAGCCAACGGAGGATCCGGACAACGCTCCTCAGACATCTGGTGGAAAGGCCGCGCAGGGTTTACGGGGCCCTGGGATGTTCACCAGATGGTGGTTACAACACGGGGGGCGTGTCTGGCCAGCTGGAGAGCGTGGACCTATGCTGATAAAGCGTGCTGGGAGGCAGAAGCTCCCAGTGCTGACTTTACAACAGACTTTGCTTACACTCATCAAACTCATTGAGTACCAAGGTTTTGGCCTGATTAAAAATTTTGTTGGCTTGACAGTACCTGAGCGTGATTGCTTTAGTTCTCCCCAGGTCCGGCCTTGGACCCTTGAGACTCTAACTAAGTAGAAATGAGAAGTCTATGTATATATCTGACTTACACTGTGTTCAGGGTTCTTCCAACTTGAGGAAGGACCCGCCTTTGTTCAGCTGAGTAAACATATTTGGCTTATCAAGGGACATCAGGACTCCATCTCATTATTTTTACTGCGAAACACCTGAACTTTGCTTAACAGCATCTTTGGAAAGTAATGCTTGATGAAATACTGGATGTACCTTCATTGAAGAGGTTTATTGAAAGTGGAAGGCCACAGTAGTCAAAACAACATAGCTGTCAGCGTTCCAAATATCATGCAGAATTAAATCATTGTCCAAGGCAAAGTTATCCTTAAAGCTCCAATTTAATAAGACAGACATGTTGGCATTATGCTATGAAATTTCAACTCTATTTTACATCCTGTGGGTTCACCCAGTTGAAAGTTCATATCTATCCCCACACCCCATAATTCATCACATGTTCCAATCATCATCTTCCACGCTGGCATCTACACCCCTCTGCTTCCGGTCAGGTGTCGAGGTGCGGAGAGAAAAAGACTCCTTTCTATCCCCCCTCCTAATTACTACACTAATGAAACACATAGGAAATTATAAGAAAGTGTGGCAGGCCAAAGATTCTTAAAGGAACCTCTGCAGGCCTGACAATAGCTTTCTGATGAGTCAGGGACATTCCAACGGCTGGCTGACCAGAGGAGGAGGAGACACACAAGCAGGCAACCAGCCAGTATGCAGATTGGACAATGTGATTTATTGTTTTGGGAAAACAGGAAACTTTTACTTTTTAATGTGGTGGAAAGCGCAGGAACATTTAGAGTTGGCTTTCCACCAGTTGTGCCAAGATGATATTTTGAACCAACCTGCCTCGGAGTTCTGCCTACAATAGTGATATTACTTGGAATGTTGACATTGCTCTTGTAAGAGGTCAACCGCCTGTCAGATTTCCTAAAGATGCCCTAATTGATTCATAAGTATCGAGTCAAATTTTCAATACAAAACCAGTGATTTATTAGGAGCGCCATTGGGTAAGATCTGTTCGCAGTCAACTCTGTGCTTTGTTTGATTTACTTCTGAACTTTACCCCTGTTCCTGCACCTCTCCCAAACTGGCTGCAGTAATCTGAAATCCGACTCCAGTCGACAATATGCGTGGAATGCACTTCCCCTCATTCTGTCCCCATGACAACACTGAGAGTTGACATTCAGCTCCCCTCACTTTGCAAAAGCAACCTGTATGAAGCAAAAACAATTTGAGTATAAGTATAGGATTCAAGGCTACGTCCTCCCCCCAGGCTTGTTTGGATTTTTTTCATGGAATCTTTCTATAAGGCAATCAGCCTGGATATTTCTACTCTTTACCCAAGATGCCTCTGACAAGGGGTAGCCCTTCCACTTGATTAAGTACTGTACATTAAGTACTGGACAGATTAAGTACTGTATTTTGAACGGCGTGAGTCCTGTGCTACTGTGAACAGCATTATTGTATGCGACCTCAGCAAAAGACAGAAGGTCTGCCCAATTGGACTGCTGATAGTTCACGTAGCACCTCAGGTACTGCTCTACCATAGCGTTCAGTCTCTCTGCTGCCCCATTGGTGCTCGGATGAAAAGCTGAACTAAGACCCTGAGATGACCCAATGGACCGCAGGAACTCCCTCCAGAACCTAGCCATGAACTGGACCCCTCTGTCTGAAATAATTCTTCGAGGTACTCCATGCAGTCGGTAGATATGCTTCACGAACAGTTTAGCCAGCTTCTAAGCCGAGGGTAGTACGCTGAAGGGTATGAAGTGTGCCTGTTTGGAGAACAGGTCTATTACAGTCCAAATCACTGTGTTTCCCCCACTTTTTGGCAACTCTACTATAAAGTCCATTGCGATCTCCTCCCACGGCCTTGTTGGCTCTGCTACTGTTTGCAGCAGTCCGGGGATTTTTCCTGCTCGTCTCTTCATTGTGGCACAGATGGTGCAACTTTTCACATAACTATCCACGTCTTTCTATATGCCCAACCACCAGAACTACCTCCGGGCTAAGTGTAACGTCTTTAGGAACCCAAAGTGGCCTGCCGGTTTGGCGTCGTGGGTCCTCTGGAGAATTAGGGTGTGTAGGGATTCCGGGATGTAGAGTTTCTTCCCCTTCCATGCAAGGTCATCTCTTTTTGTCAAGATGTGTTGGTTGTTTTGGAACCAAGGGTCTGCTAGCAGTTCAGTTTTGAGTCTTGTGGTTAGGTTGCCTGCTGATTGGTCTTGCCAGTCACAGCTTTGTCGTCTGGTGGTCACTTGGACTCCACCACCTGCTCCCATTTGCATTTGTACTGGGGCATACATGAGAAGGTGTCAGCTAGAAAGTTCCTCCCCTCTGGAATGTGCTTTAGTACGAAGTCGAAATGGTTGAAGTATTGAGCCCATCGGACTTGTTTGGGTGATAGTTTCCGTGGGGCACTGAGAGCCTCCAGATTTTTGTGGTCAGTCCAGACTTGGAACAGTTTCTGGCCCCCTTCCAACAGGTGTCTCCAGGTTAGCAGTGCCCATCTCACTGCGAAAGCCTCCTTTTCCCGTGCAGCTCATTGTCTCTCTGTGTCTGTGAAACAACCAAAGTAACAACCAAGTTTCCTTGGTTGTTTCTTTGGAGTAGCACCGCTACCTCTGCAATGTTGCTGGCATCTGCTTGTATCACGAAGGGTTGCTCGGGGTAAGGATGCTTCAGCACCAGTTCCTTTGCAAACATTTCTTTTACTGTTTCGAATGCCTTTTGGCAGGTTAGGTCCCATTGTAGAGGTTGTCCTGGGCGAGGTTTTGTTCCTGGGCTCCCTGTCTTTAAGAGGTCTGTCATGGGTTTGGCAATCTTCGCAAAGGAGGGGATGAATTGCCTATAGAAGTTCGTGAACCCTAGGAAGCTTTGTAGCTGTCTGCGGATGTGAGAGGGTTGCCAGCCTAGGACGGCTTGTACTTTGGCTGGGTCCATCTCTATTCCCTTATTTGACACTCAGTAGCCCAAGTACAGAGACCTAATTTCAATAAATGTAGACTTCCGGTGGCGCCGCTGGCCTTGGAGGATGCTCCTTCAGGAACGCCAGCCCCGTGTTTGAGTAACAAGCTGCTAGGATAGCATAAATCAGCTGTCCAGTGGTTTGAAAAGAGGGGGAGGTGAGCTGTCTGGCATAGGGTAGAGGTCCCCAGCGGCCCCAGAAGTAATTCTGTGGGGTGAAGGGGGGTGAACTCCCCAGGAAGCCTGACAATCTCCTCATCTCAGGACGCTTCTGCCTTTGCAGAAACAAAACGCAGTGACCACTCCTGCTGTTCTAACGTTTATTCTACATTTGAACAAGACGCAGGGAGAGCAAATCAGGAGGTCAATATAATGCAACTACAAGCCTTAACTTTGTAGATTATATCTCCTTCTGTAAACTTAAAGGGAAATTTTAAAAAATGGCGCCAGAACAATAAAGGGTGTGCTGAAAGCGAAAGTAAAGCGGAAAGCAGAATAGCACTTGTTAAGTGCTTGTTAGTGTTGTTGGAAGACTTGAGAGAATAGGTGGATTTTCTGGATTGAATAAATTGGTTGTTAAAAAGCTCGATTTGAATACTTTGAAATGGCTTCAAAGGAAACAAAATTAAGTGTCTCAAAAAGCGCTGGCAGTTCTCCAGCGCAATCGCAAAAGCTGCAATCTTTACTACCTCCGGTGGAAACACAAACACAAACCTTGACACTGGAGGCTCTACAAAATAACTTACAAAATGCATTAAAAGAACAGGCAGTTGTCTTGGAGGGGAAAATCGCAAGTGCCTTTAAAGATGTCTCTGATGAAATATCTGGAATTAAGGATTTAATCCAAATGCGTAACCAAGAGATAAGGGAGGATATAGTTGATGCATTTAAAGGATTATTTGGTTATGTAGCATCTCTCGATGAGAAGGTGAAAGAAATTAATGAGTCTAATACAAAGTTGGACAACAAACTCACAGAGGCACAAATTAAAATTGATAAGTCAGAGGCGGAGCTTACAATGATACAATATAGAACAATGGAATTTGCCCTGAGGACAAGGGGTTTGAAAGAACATAGCCAAGAAGATTTAAGAGAGATTTTTGCAGACGCTTTCGCTCAATTAACTGGGGAACCAAAGGCCGAATGTGCCTGGCAAATCAACAAAATTTACCGCGTTAATTCATGGATTGCCAGACAAAGACAACTGCCAAGAGATATTGTAATCTATTTTGTCACCAGGAAAATTAGGAATGAAATATTGCAAGCAACCTATAAAAATAAACTGCAAGTGGCAGGTCAAGATGTGATAGTATTGAAGGAAATCCCCCCCAAAATGTTGAGATCTAGAAAGGACTATGCATTTCTAGTGGACGAACTTAGAAAGCGCCAGATTCAATACAGATGGGAGACCCCAGCCGGATTGGTGGTGAACTACCTGGGAGAAAGACATCGTCTCAACTCTGTCTGGAAGGCAAAAGATTTTTATAGCATAGTATTAAAGGCAGGATGCCCCCCATCTCCAGGTCCCAAAGAAAGAAAAGAGACAGAGGACCCCAGGCAGCAAGATAATCAGGCACAAACTGGGGTTGTGAGCTTACTGCAGGAAACAGAATAAATTATGGAACAAAGACAAACCCATGCGGCCACTAAACGTAAAGAACAAGAATTAAAGTCTCAGCAAGCCCAGATGATAGTCCAAGAAAATATCAATACGAGCACAGAAGCTGTGGGAGGAGCTAGACCGAAGGTGAAATCTCAGCAAGATTTCCAGGCAGCTCTTAGAAAGCTTCAGCGTGCTGAAGATGACAATTAAATTTCTAACTTGGAACGTTAATGGCTTAAACTCACCACAAAAAAGGGGAAAAAATCACTATTTGAAACAATTTAAAAATGATGTAATTTGTTTACAAGAAACACACATTAGAACACAGGATCAGAAATACTTGATGAATGCAAGACTGGGACCACATTTCATAGCATCTGCTCCGGAGAAGAAAAACGGTATAGTCATATATTTAAGAAAAGACTTAAAGGCTGAATTAATTGAAGCAGATCCTCAAGGAAGATATATTGCAATTGAACTATTAATAGAAGGAAAGAAAATACTCTTAACAGGAATATATGCTCCCAATCAACAACAAGAAAAATTTTATAAGTTGCTTCACACTAAATTAACACAATGGGGTTATAGATCCTGTGTTTTACTGGGTGACTGGAATGGAGTACTGGATCCCGTTCAAGACAAGAAGAGGCTTTTGCAAAATACTCAAACACGAACAAGATTACCTAAATCCTTTTTTGATATGATGGACGATTTTGAATTGAGAGATATCTGGAGAGAACGGAATGTTAAAGAACGGGATTTCACATTTTTTTCTGATAGGCATCAATCCCTTTCTAGAATTGATTTTATACTAATTACAAATGACTTTTTTTCCAGGGTGAAGAAGACTAAGATATGCCCGAGAACTTTAACAGATCACAACCCGGTCTAGATGGAATTTGAATATGGAGACCGACCTAGGAGGTCTTGGAGATTAAATGAAAATCTATTTAGATATGAGAAAAATGTTATGGAATGTAAAAAAACTATTGAAAGAATATTTTGCTTTTAATATGCATAAGGGGACATCTATGGAAATGGTTTGGGACGCAAGTAAAGCATACATGAGAGGTGTTTCAATAAATTTGAATAATATTTACAGGCGCAGACAAAGGGAGAAACAAAGGGAATTAGAGGAAGAGATTTAAAAAAAAGAGCAGGAGTTAATGTCTAAACCAGATGATAAGATCTGGGGGAGATCATCCGTGGTTTTGGGGTGGAGTATCATCTGTACGCTGATGATACGCAGCTGTACATTTCCACCCCAGACCACCCCAACGAGGCTGTCGAGGTGATGACCCGGTGTTTGGAAGCCGTCGGGGTCTGGATGGGGGACAACAGACTCAAGCTCAACCCCTCCAAGACTGAGTGGCTGTGGCTACCGGCACCCCGGTTCAGTCAGTTGATTCCATCACTGACCATAGGGGGCGAGCAATTGCCCCCTGTGGAACGGGCGCGCAATTTGGGCGTCCTCCTAGATGCCCGGCTGTCTATGGATGACCATGTGGCAGCCGTGGCAATGGGGGCGTTCCACCAGGTTCGCCTGGTGCGCCAATTGCGCCCCCTACTGGACCGGGATGCCCTACGCACGGTCACTCACGCACTGGTGACGTCTCGGCTGGACTACTGCAATGCCCTCTACATGGGGCTTCCCTTGGGACGCGCTCGAAGACTGCAGCTAGTCCAGAACGCAGCCGCGCGGGCTATTATGGGGAGTACTAGGTACTCCCACGTAACACCGCTCCTGCGCGAGCTGCACTAGCTGCCTGTTGTCTTTCGGGTGCGTTTCAAGGTGTTAATTACCATCTTTAAAGCGCTCCATGGCTCAGGACCTAGGTACCTGAGGGATCGCATCCTACCACACACTTCCCTGCGACCGATTCGCTCTCACAGGGAAGGACTCCTCCGGGTGCCGTCCACTAAGCAATGCCAACGGGCGGCGCCTAGGAGTAGAGCCTTCTCTGTGATGGGCCCAACCCTCTGGAATGACCTCCCCCCCGATATCAGAACCACCACCGACTTCCGCTCCTTCCGACAAAAACTGATGACTCACCTGTTCCGTTTAGCCGGCCTGGCCCATTCATAGTCTTATTCTACCTCCTGGCAGATATTTTAATTGGGTATTTTAATTGGGTATTTTTAGGGTTATTTAAATATTGTTTTTAGCTGCTTTGCTTTATGTACAGTTTCCTATTGCCTTCCTCTTTTAGGTACTGAGTATGTAATTATGTTTGTACTTTCTATTTATTTAGGTGTTTTATCCGACTGTACACTGCCCCGAGTCCCTTTGGGGAGAGGAGGCGGTATAAAAGTCCAAATAAAGTAAATAAAGTAAATAAGTAGATGAGAGAAAGAGAGAGACAGACCGACAGACAATGAGAGATAGAGATACAGATAATTGTAGACAGACAGACAGACAATGAGAGAGAGAGAGACAGACAGACAGACAGACAGACAATGAGATAGATGGATAGATGGATAGATAGATAGATAGATAGATAGATAGATAGATAGATAGATAGATGATAGATAGATAGATAGATAGATAGATAGATAGATAGATAGATAGATAGATAGATAATGAGAGAAAGAGAGAAAGAGTGGGGAGAGACAATGAGAGATAGATAAATAGAGAGACAGACAGACAGACAATGAGATAGATAGATAGATAGATAGATAGATAGATAGATAGATAGATAGAGATAGAGATAGAGATAGATAGATAGATAGATAGATAGATAGATAGATAGATAGATAGATGAGGTAGGTAGACAGACAATGAGAGATAGAGAGAGAGAGACAGACAGACAATGAGATAGATAGATAATGAGAGAAAGAGTGGGGAGAGACAGACAATGAGAGATAGAGAGAGACAGACAGACAGACAGACAGACAGACAATGAGATAGATAGATAATGAGAGAAAGAGGGGGGAGTGACAGACAATGATAGATAGATAGATAGATAGATAGATAGATAGATAGATAGATAGAGAGAGAGAGAGAGAGAGAGAGATGATGTAGGTAGACAGACAATGAGAGATAGAGATACAGATAATGGTAGACAGACAGACAATGAGAGATAGAGAGAGAGACAGACAGACAGACAATGAGATAGCTAGATAATGAGAGATAGGGGGGGAGACAGACAATGATAGATAGATGATAGATAGATAGATAGATAGATAGATAGATAGATAGATAGATGATAGATAGATAGATAGATGATAGATAGATAAGAGAAAGAGAGAGACAGACAGACAATGAGACATTATACAGATAATGGTAGACAGACAGACAGACAGACAATGAGAGATAGAGAGAGAGACAGACAGACAGACAATGAGATAGATAGATAATGAGAGAAAGGGTGGAGACAGACAATGAGAGATAGATAGAGAGAGAGAGAGAGACAGACAGACAGACAGACAGACAGACAGACAATGAGAAAGATAGATATGAGAGAAAGGGGGGGAGACAGACAATGAGAGATAGATAGATAGATAGATAGATAGATAGATAGATAGATAGATAATGAGAGAAAGAGTGGGGAGAGAAAGACAATGATAGATGATAGATAGATAGATAGATAGATAGATAGATAGATAGATAGATAGATAGATAATGAGAGAAAGAGAGAAAGAGTGGGGAGAGACAATGAGAGATAGATAAATAGAGAGACAGACAGACAGACAATGAGATAGATGGATAGATAGATAGATAGATAGAGAGAGAGAGAGAGACAGACAGACAGACAGACAGACAGACAGTCTATGAGAGATAGAGATAAAGGTAGACAGACAGACAGACAATGAGAGATAGAGAGAGAGAGAGAGACAGACAGACAGACAGACAGACAGAAAGACAGACAGACAATGAGATAGATAGATATGAGAGAAAGGGGGGGAGACAGACAATGAGAGATAGATAGATAGATAGATAGATAGATAGATAGATGATAGATAGATAGATAGATAGATAGATAGATAGATAGATGATAGATAGATAGATAATGAGAGAAAGAGTGGGGAGAGAAAGACAATGATAGATGATAGATAGATAGATAGATAGATAGATAGATAGATAGATGATAGATAGATAGATAGATAGATAGACAGACAGACAGACAGACAGACAGACAGACAGACAGACAGATGAGAGAAAAAGAGAGACAGACCGACAGACAATGAGAGATACAGATACAGATAATGGTAGACAGACAGACAGACAATGACAGAGAGAGACAGACAGACAGACAGAGAGACAATGAGATAGATAGATAATGAGAGAAAGAGCGGGGAGAGACAGACAATGATACATAGATAGATAGATAGATAGATAGATAGATAGATAGATAGATAATGAGAGAAAGAGTGGGGAGAGAAAGACAATGATAGATAGATAGATAGATAGATAGATAGATAGATAGATAATGAGAGAAAGAGAGAAAGAGTGGGGAGAGACAATGAGAGATAGATAAATAGAGAGACAGACAGACAGACAGACAATGAGATAGATAGATAGATAGATAGATAGATAGATAGATAGATAGATAATGAGAGAAAGAGAGAAAGAGTGGAGAGAGACAATGAGAGATAGATAAATAGAGAGACAGACAGACAGACAATGAGATAGATAGATAGATGATAGATAGATAGATAGATAGATAGATAGATAGATAGAGATAGATAGATAGATAGATAGATAGATAGATAGATAGATAGATGAGGTAGGTAGACAGACAATGAGAGATAGAGAGAGAGAGACAGACAGACAGACAATGAGATAGATAGATAATGAGAGAAAGAGTGGGGAGAGACTGACAATGAGAGATAGAGAGAGACAGACAGACAGACATGCAGACAGACAGACAGACAGACAATGAGATAGATAGATAATGAGAGAAAGAGGGGGGAGTGACAGACAATGAGAGATAGATAGATAGATAGATAGATAGATAGATAGATAGATAGATAGATAGATGATGTAGGTAGACAGACAATGAGAGATAGAGATACAGATAATGGTAGACAGACAGACAGACAATGAGAGAGACAGACAGACAGACAGACAGACAGACAGACAGACAGACAATGAGAGATAGAGATAATGCTAGACAGACAGACAGACAATGAGAGATAGAGATACAGATAATGGTAGACAGACAGACAATGAGAGATAGAGAGAGAGACAGACAGACAGACAGACAATGAGATAGATAGATAATGAGAGATGGGGGGGAGACAGACAATGATAGATAGATAGATAGATAGATGATAGATAGATAGATAGATAGATAGATAGATAATGAGAGAAAGAGAGGAAGAGTGGGGAGAGACAATGAGAGATAGATAAATAGAGAGATAGACAGACAGACAATGAGATAGATGGATAGATAGAGAGAGAGAGAGAGAGAGAGAGAGACAGACAGACAGACAGACAGACAGAGAGACAATGAGAGATAGAGATGAAGGTAGACAGACAGACAGACAATGAGAGATAGATAGAGAGAGAGAGAGACAGACAGACAGACAGACAATGAGATAGATAGATATGAGAGAAAGGGGGGGAGACAGACAATGAGAGATAGATAGATAGATAGATAGATAGATGATAGATAGATAGATAGATGATAGATAGATAGATAGATAGATAGATAGATAGATAGATAGATAGATAATGAGAGAAAGAGTGGGGAGAGAAAGACAATGATAGATGATAGATAGATAGATAGATAGATAGATAGATAGATAGATAGATAGATAGATAGATAATGAGAGAAAGAGTGGGGAGAGACAATGAGAGATAGATAAATAGAGAGACAGACAGACAGACAGACAGACAATGAGATAGATAGATAGATGATAGATAGATAGATAGATAGATAGATAGATAGATAGATAGATAGATAGATAGATGAGGTAGGTAGACAGACAATGAGAGATAGAGAGAGAGAGACAGACAGACAGACAATGAGATAGATAGATAATGAGAGAAAAAGAGAGACAGACCGACAGACAATGAGAGATAGAGATACAGAAAATGGTAGACAGACAGAAAGACAATGAGAGAGAGACAGACAGACAGACAGACAATGAGATAGATAGATAATGAGAGAAAGAGTGGGGAGAGACAGACAATGAGAGATAGAGAGAGACAGACAGACAGACATGCAGACAGACAGACAGACAGACAGACAATGAGATAGATAGATAATGAGAGAAAGAGGGGGGAGTGACAGACAATGAGAGATAGATAGATAGATAGATAGATAGATAGATAGATAGATGATGTAGGTAGACAGACAATGAGAGATAGAGATACAGATAATGGTAGACAGACAGACAGACAATGAGAGAGAGAGACAGACAGACAGACAGACAGACAGACAGACAGACAGACAATGAGATAGATAGATAATGAGAGAAAGAGGGGGGAGAGACAGACAATGAGAGATAGATAGATAGATAGATAGATAGATAGATAGATAGATAGATGATAGATAGATAGATAGATAGATAGATAGATAGATAGATAGATAGATAGATAGATAGATAGATGATGTAGGTAGACAGACAATGAGAGATAGAGATACAGATAATGGTAGACAGACAGACAATGAGAGATAGAGAGAGAGACAGACAGACAGACAGACAATGAGATAGATAGATAATGAGAGATAGGGGGGGAGACAGACAATGATAGATAGATAGATAGATAGATAGATAGATAGATAGATAGATAGATAGATAGATAGATAGATAGATAGATGAGAAAAAGAGTGGGGAAAAAGAGACAATGAGATATAGATAGATAGATAGATAATGAGAGAAAGAGAGGAAGAGTGGGGAGAGACAATGAGAGATAGATAAATAGAGAGATAGACAGACAGACAATGAGATAGATGGATAGATAGATAGAGAGAGAGAGAGAGAGAGACAGACAGACAGACAGAGAGACAATGAGAGATAGAGATGAAGTTAGACAGACAGACAGACAATGAGAGATAGATAGAGAGACAGACAGACAGACAGACAGACAATGAGATAGATAGATATGAGAGAAAGGGGGGGAGACAGACAATGAGAGATAGATAGATAGATAGATAGATAGATAGATAGATAGATAGATAGATAGATAGATGATAGATAGATAGATAGATAGATAGATAGATACATAATGAGAGAAAGAGTGGGGAGAGAAAGACAATGATAGATGATAGATAGATAGATAGATAGATAGATAGATAGATAGATAGATAGATAGATAGATAGATAATGAGAGAAAGAGAGAAAGAGTGGGGAGAGACAATGAGAGATAGATAAATAGAGAGACAGACAGACAATGAGATAGATAGATAGATGATAGATAGATAGATAGATAGATAGATGAGGTAGGTAGACAGACAATGAGAGATAGAGAGAGAGAGACAGACAGAGAGACAATGAGATAGATAGATAATGAGAGAAAGAGCAGGGAGAGACAGACAATGATAGATAGATAGATAGATAGGTAGATAGATAGATAGATAGATAGATAGATAGATAGATAGATAGATAGATAGATAATGAGAGAAAGAGTGGGGAGAGAAAGACAATGATAGATAGATAGATGATAGATAGATAGATAGATAGATAGATAGATAGATTTATTTATTTTATTTATTATTCATATTTATAGACCGCCCCCTCTCCCGAAAGGGACTCGGGGCGGTGTACAGTCACTAAAATACGTTATAAAATACATACAAAACAGTTAAATAATTAAATACGTAGGTGGAGGAGGTTGCAAGACTGTACATAGAATAATAAATATTAAATATAGTATATAGTGTATTAAAAACTTTTTAAAACCCCAAACCCAATTAAAATGAATAAATCCCCGGGAGGTAGAACTAAGAAAGTGCCAGGCCAGCTGATTGAAATAGGTGAGTCTTTAACTTTTGCCGGAAGGAACGGAGGTCGGTGGTAGTTCGAATGTCAGGGGGGAGGTCATTCCAGAGGGTTGGGCCCATCACAGAGAAGGATCTACTCCTAGGTGTCGCCCGCTGGCATTGACTAGCAGACGGCACCAGGAGGAGCCCCTCTCTGTGTGAGCGGATAGGTCGCAGGGACGTGTGTGGTAGGATGCGATCCTGCAGGTAACTAGGTCCACTGCCATGGAGCGCTTTAAAGATGGTGATCAATACCTTGAAACGCACCCGAAAGGCCACAGGTAGCCAGTGCAGCTCGCGCAGGAGAGGTGTTACGTGGGAGTAACGTGTACTTCCCATAATAACCCGCGCGGCTGCGTTCTGAACTAGCTGCAGTCTCCGGACGCGTCCCAAGGGAAGCCCCATGTAGAGAGCATTGCAGTAGTCCAGGCGAGACGTCACCAGCGCATGAGTGACCGTGCGCAGGGCACTCCGGTCCAGTAGGGGGCGCAATTGGCGCACCAGGCGAACCTGGTGGAACGCCCCCCTTGCCACGGCTGCCACATGGTCCTCCATTGACAGCCGGGCATCAAGGAGGACGCCCAAATTGCGCGCCCGCTCCACAGGGGACAATTGTTCGCCCCCTATGGCCAGCGATGGAGTCAGCTGGCTGAACCGAGGCGCCGGTAACCACAGCCACTCGGTCTTGGAGGGGTTGAGTTTAAGTCTGTTGTCCCCCATCCAGACCCCGACGGCTTCCAAACACCGGGACATCACTTCGACAGCCTCGTTGGGGTGGTTTGGGGTTGAAATATACAGCTGAGTATCATCAGCGTAAAGATGGTACTCAACCCCAAAACCACGGATGATCTCACCCAGCGGCTTCACATATGCGTTGAACAGGAGAGGCGAGAGGACCGACCCCTGTGGCACCCCACAAGTGAGTGGCCTCAGGGACGATCTCTGCCCCCCTGTCAACACACATTGCTTCCGGTCGGAGAGGTAGGAGCCGAACCACCGCAAAACGGTGCCTCCGACTCCCATCCCCTCCAACCGGCGCAATAGGATACCATGGTCGATGGTATCAAAAGCCGCCGAGAGGTCTAATAGGACCAGGATAGAGGAGCAACCCCTATCTCTGGCCCTCCAGAGATCATCGACCAACGCGACCAAGGCTGTCTCAGTGCTGTGCCCGGGTCGGAAGCCGGACTGGCGTGGGTCTAGATAGTCGGATTCGTCTAGGTGTCGCGGGAGCTGCTGCGCCACCACATTCTCGACAACCTTCGCCAGAAAGGGGAGGTTGGAGACTGGACGATAGTTAGCTAGCTCCATTGGGTCGAGCGCAGGCCTCTTGAGCAAGGGTCTCACCACCGCCTCTTTCAAGGCGGTTGGTAAGTATCCCTCACTCAATGAGGCGCTCACCAGGCCCAGGAGCCAGCCTCGTGTCACCTCCCAGGCTGCCAGTACCAGCCAGGAGGGGCACGGGTCCGTTAAACAAGTGGTGGGTCGCAGCCGTCCACGCAGCCTGTCCAAATCCTCGGGGGCAACAGAGTCAAACTCCTCCCAGAATGGTCCCTCAAGACTCGCTGTTGGCGGCTCGTCTGGTCCACTGACGGAGGTCCACCCGCTCCGGATCTGATCGATTTTGTCCTGAAGATATTCCCCAAACTCCTCTGCTCTACCCTGTAAGGGTGTCTCCCGCGCCCCCTGCGATAAGAGGGAGCGAGTCACCCTAAACAGGGCGGCAGGGCGGTTATCCGCGGACGCAATAAGAGCAGCACAATGTCTACGTTTGGCCGCTCTTATTGCCACAAGGTAAGTCCGCAAATAGGCTCTTACCTGTGTTCGGTCAGATTCGGAGCGCGAGGATCTCCACCTGCTCTCTAGACGTCTCCTGTGGTGCTTCATCACCCTGAGCTCCTCAGTGAACCAAGGAGCCCGGGTGGGTCGATGCCGCAGGAGAGGTCGCAACGGCGCAACCCGGTCCAAGGCCCCAGTCGTCGCCCTATTCCAGGCAGTCACTAGGTCCTCGGAACGGGAGCGGGACAAGGCTACAGGTATTGGCCCAAGCTCCGTCAGGAATCTATCAGATTCCATCAGGTGCCTGGGGCGGTACCAGTTTATAGAGTCTGGTTCCGCCTCCTCGCGGTGGGGGATAGCGCCAGGGAAGTCCAGCCGGAGGGATGAGTGGTCTGACCATGACAGGGGCGTGATAACTAAATCCCCTATTCCCAGATCACTCGTCCACTGTTCAGATACAAAAATGAGGTCCAGTGTGTGGCCCCCTTCGTGAGTGGGGCCCTGCACTAATTGGGTCAGGTCCATGGCCGTCATGGAAGCCATGAACTCCCGAGCCACCTCGGAAGCCGCTCCCGTTGACGGCAAGTTGAAGTCCCCCATGACCAGAAGTCTGGGAGTCTCAACTGCCGTTGCTGAGATTAGCTCGAGGAGCTCGGGCAGGGCTGCTGATGCATAGCGAGGAGCCAAGTATACAATCAGCAAGCCCCACTGCCTCCCTGGGCCCCAACTCACACCAAGGGACTCACACCCGGGTATCTGAGGAACAGTGAACTCCCTCGGCTCTAAACATTCCCGCATAACCACCGCCACCCCACCACCCTTACCCAGGGCCCGAGGCTGATGGAATGCTCGAAAACCCGGTGGGCACATTTCCACGAGGGGTAAACCACCTTCGTGGCCCAACCAGGTCTCCGTTATCCCTGCAAGGTCTAGCTCCCCCTCTGAGATCAACTCATTAATGAGGGGGGCCTTGTTGATGACAGACCTTGCGTTGCAAAGCATCAGCCGCAGGCCCTGGCTCTGTAGCACCTGTCCACCTAGGCTGCAGGGGTTGGTACAAGCGACCGGGCGTAACCAGCAGCCACGGTCTCCCAACCGACCTTGGGATCTTATCCTGTCCTCGCATCCCCTCCTCCCCGCGACCGTTGTAATAGGACAACCCTCTGCTATCGTGACCTTTATATTCCCCCCCTCCACCGCATCCCCGTCCTTCCTGGACTCACCCGTCTGTCCGGCTCTGGCCGTCCTCCCGGTCTGATTAACCCTCCCCCCCACCCTGGGACCCCCTAAAAACAGTATAAAACATTTTACTAAAAAGCCCCTCAGCTTCCTCTTCTTCCACCTCTCGGGGTTCACGAACCCGTCATCAAGGCTGGCCCTTGAGAGAGCCAAGGGCCATACCTGCGAGAGAGGGGCCTCCCGCAGGCGAAACAGGTCTGTCCTCGAGTAAATTGGTAGGTTGTTGACCATCCCGATAAGGTAGGGGTGCAGATGATATAAAAGTTAATAGTTGAAAACCAGTGGGCTAGAGTCTCAATGGAGGGCAGAAGATTTTTTTCAATGTCCAGGTGGTACTCAGAACTTGGAGAGAAAGGGGGGGGAGAGCAAGCCATGATTAGATGTCCCAGATGGTAGGGGGAAAGGCGAAGATGGTAAATGGTAAATGGTGGCAAAGGATAGATGATAGTTCCATTCATCTGTTCCATGGTGGATGTAGCCCCCCCGATGGAAGGGGGGGGGATTCTTGGCCCAGCTGCTTGGCTCTCAATGTTAGTCTGCTCGAGCCAGCAGGGGCCCGGGAGGGGGGGGAGAGGGAGTAGCCAGAGACAAACAGCCAGGAATAACAAGATGACAAAATATCCCAGGGGGTTCTCTGGCTGCAACTTCCTCCATTCAGCCATCGTCGCAGCCATCTCCCCTTGTCTCTTCCAGCAGTCTCCGTCCACCTCCCAGTCCTTCTCACCTATCAGATGTTTCCTGTTTCTCTCCCTCAAGTTCTTCGATGTTTCAAGGATCTCTCCGGTGCCTCCAATGCTTCCAATGCCTCCGGAGCCTCTCACCCCCTTCCTCTCACTCTCCTTCAGCTTTTCCGGCTCTTTTCCAGCTCTTTTGAGGTTTTTCGGTGTTTCTCCTCTATTCCCTCTATTCCTGGTGTTTCTCAGCGTTTCTCGGCGTTTACAGCCGTTTACAGCCGTTTACAGCCCTCCAGTCCTCTCCTCCTCCAGCCCTCCAGTCCTCTCCTCCCTCCGGTCTTCACCGACCACCCTGGCGGACCAAAACAAGCCCAAAACATGCCTGGGTGGTCGGGCTATCAAACTCTCGGCTCCCTCAGATGATACGGGAGCCGGCAGCAACCCTTAACCGGGCGGGAGCTCCATGGTGTTCTCGGAGCTCAAGGGACGCCCGCCATCATCATTGGAAGCTCCTCCTCCTCCTTTTCGATAGATAATGATAGATAGATAGATTAAGAGAGAAAGAGAGAAAGAGTGGGGAGAGACAATGAGAGATAGATAAATAGAGAGACAGACAGACAGACAATGAGATAGATAGATAGATAGATAGATAGATAGATAGATAGATAGATAGATAGATAGATAGAGAGAGAGAGAGAGAGAGAGAGAGAGAGATGAGGTAGGTAGACAGACAATGAGAGATAGAGAGAGACAGACAGACAATGAGATAGATAGATAATGAGAGTAAGAGTGGGGAGAGACAGACAATGAGAGATAGAGAGAGACAGACAGACAGACAGACAGACAGACATGCAGACAGACAGACAATGAGATAGATAGATAATGAGAGAAAGAGGGGGGAGTGACAGACAATGATAGATAGATGATAGATAGATAGATAGATAGATAGATAGATAGATAGATAGATAATGAGAGAAAGAGAGAAAGAGTGGGGAGAGACAATGAGAGATAGATAAATAGAGAGACAGACAGACAGACAATGAGATAGATAGATAGATGATAGATAGATAGATAGATAGATAGATAGATAGATAGATGAGGTAGGTAGACAGACAATGAGAGATAGAGAGAGAGAGAGAGACAGACAGACAATGAGATAGATAGATAGATGATAGATAGATAGATAGATAGATAGATAGATGATAGATAGATAGATAGATAGATAGATAGATAGATAGATAGATAGATAGATAGATAGATAAATGAGAAAAAGAGTGGGGAAAAAGAGACAATGAGAGATAGATAGATAGATAGATAGATAGATAGATAGATAGATAGATAATGAGAGAAAGAGAGGAAGAGTGGGGAGAGACAATGAGAGATAGATAAATAGAGAGATAGACAGACAGACAATGAGATAGATGGATAGATAGATAGAGAGAGAGAGAGAGAGAGAGACAGACAGACAGACAGAGAGACAATGAGAGATAGAGATGAAGGTAGACAGACAGACAGACAATGAGAGATAGATAGAGAGACAGACAGACAGACAGACAGACAATGAGATAGATAGATATGAGAGAAAGGGGGGGAGACAGACAATGAGAGATAGATAGATAGATAGATAGATAGATAGATAGATAGATAGATGATAGATAGATAGATAGATAGATAGATAGATAGATAATGAGAGAAAGAGTGGGGAGAGAAAGACAATGATAGATGATAGATAGATAGATAGATAGATAGATAGATAGATAGATGGATAGATAGATGATAGATAGATAGATAGATAGATAATGAGAGAAAGAGAGAAAGAGTGGGGAGAGACAATGAGAGATAGATAAATAGAGAGACAGACAGACAGACAATGAGATAGATAGATAGATGATAGATAGATACATAGATAGATAGATAGATAGATAGATAGATAGATAGATAGATAGATAGATAGATAGATGAGGTAGGTAGACAGACAATGAGAGATAGAGAGAGAGAGACAGACAGACAGACAATGAGATAGATAGATAATGAGAGAAAAAGAGAGACAGAGCGACAGACAATGAGAGATAGAGATACAGAAAATGGTAGACAGACAGAAAGACAATGAGAGAGAGAGAGACAGACAGACAGACAGACAATGAGATAGATAGATAATGAGAGAAAGAGTGGGGAGAGACAGACAATGAGAGATAGAGAGAGACAGACAGACAGACAGACATGCAGACAGACAGACAGACAGACAGACAATGAGATAGATAGATAATAAGAGAAAGAGGGGGGAGAGACAGACAATGAGAGATAGAAAGATAGATCGATCGATCGATCGATCGATCGATCGATCGATAGATAGATAGATAGATAGATAGATAGATAGATGAGGTAGGTAGACAGACAATGAGAGATAGAGAGAGAGAGAGAGACAGACAGACAGACAGACAGACAGACAGACAATGAGAGATAGAGATAATGCTAGACAGACAGACAGACAATGAGAGATAGAGATACACATAATGGTAGACAGACAGACAATGAGAGATAGAGAGAGAGAGAGACAGACAGACAGACAATGAGATAGATAGATAATGAGAGATGGGGGGGGAGACAGACAATGATAGATAGATAGATAGATAGATAGATAGATAGATAGATAGATAGATAGATAGATAGATAGATAGATAGATAATGAGAGAAAGAGAGGAAGAGTGGGGAGAGACAATGAGAGATAGATAAATAGAGAGATAGACAGACAGACAATGAGATAGATGGATAGATAGAGAGAGAGAGAGAGAGAGAGAGAGAGACAGACAGACAGACAGACAGAGAGACAATGAGAGATAGAGATGAAGGTAGACAGACAGACAGACAATGAGAGATAGATAGAGAGAGAGAGAGACAGACAGACAGACAGACAGACAATGAGATAGATAGATATGAGAGAAAGGGGGGGAGACAGACAATGAGAGATAGATAGATAGATAGATAGATAGATAGATAGATAGATAGATAGATAGATAGATGATAGATAGATAGATAGATAGATAGATAGATAGATAGATAATGAGAGAAAGAGTGGGGAGAGAAAGACAATGATAGATGATAGATAGATAGATAGATAGATAGATAGATAGATAGATAGATAATGAGAGAAAGAGTGGGGAGAGACAATGAGAGATAGATAAATAGAGAGACAGACGGACAGACAATGAGATAGATAGATAGATGATAGATAGATAGATAGATAGATAGATAGATAGATAGATAGATAGATAGATGAGGTAGGTAGACAGACAATGAGAGATAGAGAGAGAGAGACAGACAGACAGACAATGAGATAGATAGATAATGAGAGAAAAAGAGAGACAGACCGACAGACAATGAGAGATAGAGATACAGAAAATGGTAGACAGACAGAAAGACAATGAGAGAGAGAGAGACAGACAGACAGACAGACAATGAGATAGATAGATAATGAGAGAAAGAGTGGGGAGAGACAGACAATGAGAGATAGAGAGAGACAGACAGACAGACATGCAGACAGACAGACAGACAGACAGACAATGAGATAGATAGATAATGAGAGAAAGAGGGGGGAGTGACAGACAATGAGAGATAGATAGATAGATAGATAGATAGATAGATAGATAGATAGATAGATAGATAGATGATGTAGGTAGACAGACAATGAGAGATAGAGATACAGATAATGGTAGACAGACAGACAGACAATGAGAGAGAGAGAGAGACAGACAGACAGACAGACAATGAGATAGATAGATAATGAGAGAAAGAGGGGGGAGAGACAGACAATGAGAGATAGATAGATAGATAGATAGATAGATAGATAGATAGATAGATAGATAGATGATAGATAGATAGATAGATAGATAGATAGATAGATAGATAGATAGATGATGTAGGTAGACAGACAATGAGAGATAGAGATACAGATAATGGTAGACAGACAGACAATGAGAGATAGAGAGAGAGACAGACAGACAGACAGACAATGAGATAGATA